>NC_087274.1:6082875-6388250 GCF_015220805.1 Pogoniulus pusillus | reverse complement strand
GACATGCCTGTCTGCAGGGCAGGCCATCTCTATTTCCTGGCTTATTAAAATTTGGAGTGGGGGGTTGAAGGATACATGTCCAGAGTGACCCAGGAACCCAGGCATGGTGGCGTGGGTGGCATCTTGCTGAGCTCAGCCTAGCAGCTGCATGTCTTGGGTCACATAATTTTTGGGTTTGCATGATCTTGGGGTTTCAGTGAAGGTGGGTTTGGTGGTGTGGGGTATGCAAAGTGACCCTCGACCCCTTTTTGACATGCAGGCTGTGTTCACTCTCTCCTGGTCCATGCTGCTGGCAGCCCTGTCTGCTGGCTCTTACTGCCTGCGAAGGCAGCTTGGCATTGCCCTTCTGGTGAGAGCTGAGCTGGCATCGGGAAATGCCTGGATGCAGACGGTGGGAGTGAGCAGACACACAAATGCATGCTTGCAAAGCTGTGTCTGCACCTTGCTCGTGCTGCCCTGAGCTCCTTGAGAGAGTGATTGGCATTGGAATGGGCTGCCCAGGCTGGAGGTGGAGTCGCCGTCCCTGGAGGCGTTCAAGCAAAGCCTGGATGAGGCACTTAGTGCCATGGTCTGGTTGATTAGACAGGGCTGGGTGGTAGAATAGAACAGAATCAACCAGGTTGGAAGAGACTTCTGAGATCATCCAGTCCAACCTAGCACCCAGCCCTAGCCAAGCAACCAGACCATGGCACTAAGTGCCCCAGCCAGGCTTTGCTTCAACACCTCCAGGGACAGCGACTCCACCACCTCCCTGGGCAGCCCATTCCAATGCCAATCACTCTCTCTGACAACAACTTCCTCCTAACATCCAGCCTGGACCTCCCCCAGCACAACTTGAGACTGTGTCCCCTTCTTCTGTTGCTGCTTGCCTGGCAGAAGAGCCCAACCCCACCTGGCTACAGCCTCCCTTCAGGTAGTTGTAGACAGCAATAAGGCCATTTGATAGACTGGACTGGATGATCTCGGGGGTCTCTTCCAACCTGGTTGATTCTGTGATTCCTCCAAAGCAGGAATGATGGAGCCCTGCTGCCATTGCTGCCCTTCCCATTGCTGCCCTTCCCATTGCTGCCCTTCCCATTGCTGCCCTTCCCATTGCTGCCCTTCCCATTGCTGCCCTTCCCATTGCTGCCCTTCCCATTGCTGCCCTTCCCATTGCTGCCCTTCCCATTGCTGCCCTTCCCATTGCTGCCCTTCCCATTGCTGCCCTTCCCATTGCTGCCCTTCCCATTGCTGCCCTTCCCATTGCTGCCCTTCCCATTGCTGCAGATCCACGCTGCACCAAACGCAGCTTGCAGTGAGATCCAGCTTGTGCAGAGGCTGCTTTTGCCCTGCAGGCTGGGTGAGGATGGGCTAGAGGGTTGACAAGGACTTGCGTGAGCTGCAGCTTGACACTTGCATTCCTGATTTGCTCTGATTTCCTTTGCTGTGGGGAAAATAAATAGCAGCCCTTCTGTTTGCTTTGGTTTGTGGCCTTCTGGCCCTTTTCCACTGGCTGTGGAAGGAAGGATCTGGCTCTGATGACTGAGGAAGTGGAACCCTTTTTTGGGAGCCTCGTAAGGGAACACTGCAAAGCCTTCTGCTAGGAAATGTCCTTCCCTTTCTAGCTGTAAGTGAACAGGAGTACCTGGGCAAGAGTTTTGTAAGCTTCAAGTTCAAGGCAAGATTGGACGTGGCACTTGGTGCCATGGTCTAGCCTTGAGAATTGTGGTAAAGGGTTGGACTTGATGATCTGTGAGGTCTTTTCCAACCTTGTTGATACTGTGATACTGAAACCCAACCCAACTCTGCTGAGTGGGGAAGGTTATGCATCTGGGATTGGTCATTGAGTCCAGTTGTTGACCTGAGACCATCATGGCCATTAAACCATGTCCCAAAGTGCCACGTTCACGTTTCTTGAACACCTCTAGGGATGGTGACTCCACTCCTCCCTGGGCAGCCTGTTCCAATCCCTGGCCACTCAGTCAAAAAACTTTCAAAATATCCAATCTAAACCTCCCCTGGTGCAACTTGGGGACATTTTCCTTTCATTCTGTCACTTTACACTAGGAAGAGGAGACCAACACCCACCTCACTACAACCTCCTTTCAGGGAGTTGGAGGAAGCAATGAAGTCATAGACATAGAATCATAGAATCAACCAGGTTGGAAGAGACCTCCAAGATCAGCCAGTCCAACCTAGCACCCAGCCCTATCCAATCCAATCAACTAGACCAAAAGGAGGCTGAGTTCTCCTCTCAGCCTCCTTTTCTCCAGAGTAAACAATCCCAACTTCCTCAGCTGCTCCTCACATGCTTGGTTCTAGCTCCTGCAGGTCCTGTCCCAAGGGCAAGATTTGGGGCACAAAATCATCCCTGGTGCTGATCACAAAACCCACTCCAGGGTCCTATAAAAATCTCTTGTTAGTGTCCCACTCCTTGAGGCCAGCACCCAAGCACTCCAAAAGCTTTCTTTTGAGGTCTGTTTGTGGCAGCCTGCTGGCCTCCCACCCCTTCCCTGCCTGTCTGCAGTGGTTGTAGGCTTTGAAATCCAGTTGTTGCTGGAGAAGGTGAAATTATTTGGAAGGAGGGGGGAAAAAAAGGCATAAAATAGTAATTACAGTAATTTCTGCAAGAGCATTTTGTTTTATTAATGGAGGTAAAGAGTTATTTTCTTCCAGAGAGCAATTTGTCAGCTGCTCTTAATTATAATTCTCTCTCTCTCTCTCTCTCTCATTGCACATCAGGCATTTCAAAAAAAATCATTACATGGAAAGCAGCTCTGCAGAGAGGGACCTGGGAGTGCTGGTGGACAACAAGTTCACCAGGAGCTAGCAATGTGCCCTCGTGGCCAAGAAGTTATATCACTCTGATATGGGTCAAGAACTGGCTGGAAGGCTGGGCCCAGAGAGTGGTGGTGAGTGGTGCCACATCCAGTTGGTAGCTGGCACTGGTGGTGTGCCCCAGGGATCAGTGCTGGGCCCAGTCCTGTTCAGTATCTTTAGTTGTGATCTGAATGAGGGGATTGAGTCCAGCATCAGTAAGTTTGCAGGTGACACCAAGCTAGGAGCAGGTGTGGAGCTGTTGGAGGGTAGGAGAGCCCTGCAGAGGGACCTGGCCAGGCTGGATGGGTGGGCAGAGACCAATGGGATGAGATTGAACAAGGCCAAGTGCAGGGTTCTACACTTTGGCCACAACAACCCCAAGCAGCACTACAGGCTGGGGCCAGAGTGGCTGAGAGCAGCCAGGACAAAAGGGACCTGGGGGTACTGATAGATAGTAGCTGCAGAGGAGGCAGCAGTGCCCAGGTGGGCAGCAGAGCCAATGGCATCCTGGGCTGGCTCAGGGGCAGTGTGGCCAGCAGGACAAGGGAGGTTCTTCTGCCCCTGTGCTCAGCACTGCTCAGGCCACATCTTGAGTGCTGTCTCCAGTTCTGGGCTCCTGAATTGCAGAGAGATGTTGAGGTGCTGGAAGGTGTCCAGAGAAGGGCAACAAAGCTGGTGAGGGGCCTGGAACACAAACCCTATGAGGAGAGGCTGAGGGAGCTGGGGGTGTGCAGCCTGCAGAAGAGGAGGCTCAGGGCAGAGCTCATTGCTGGCTACAACTAGCTGAGGGGAGGCTGTAGCCAGGTGGAGTTGGTCTCTTCTGCCAGGCAACCAGCAACAGAAGAAGGGGACACAGTCTCAAGTTGTGCCAGGGGAGGAAGTTGTTGTCAACTTGTTCAAGTTGGTGCCTGTTACTACTTCTCCTGTTGCTGGGCACCGCTGAAAGAGGATTGCCCCCATCCTCCTGACATCCATCCTTTAGGTATGGATAAGCATTGATAAGATGAGTCTGTCAGTCTTCTCCAGGCTAAAAAGCCCCAGGTCCCTCAGCTTCTCTTCAAAAGAGAGATGTTCCAGTCCCTTAGTCATCTTTGCTGTACCCTCTCAAGCAGTTCCCTGGCATTCTTGAACTTGGGAGCCCAGAACTGGACACAGTACTCCAGATGTGGCCTTGCCAGGACAGAACAGAGGGTAAGGAGAACCTCCTTTGATCTGCTGGCCACACTTTTCTTAATGCACCCCAGGATACTACTGCATCTTTAAGTATTTGGGGAGGTTCTGGATCCTGGACTCCTTTACTGGTTGAATTTGAGCACTTTTTGTTATATTTAGTCATGGAGTGAGCAGAAAGCAGGCAGCAAGCTGCCCAGGGTGGGAGCAGGGTGTGGGTGCTGACCCACAGCTCAGTGTGGACTGTGTGGTCAGACTGCCCTGCTTGAGGCTGGGTGGACACCTCCTGGGCTCTAAAATTTGGTGGTGATGCTCAAGAAAACTTCAAGCTCCATGGTGACCACAGTGCTGGTTTGTGGTAAAGATGCCCCAGGATGGCATCACCTCTTAGATTTGCTGAGGTATCATCCATGCACACCTGAAGAGAGCTCCCACGGGAAGCCATAGATGGTTCCTTGGCTGTTCTTTTGATCTTTAATAGTCTGCTTTTGCATTTGCTCATAGCAGAATGCCAAATTAATGCCTCCACTGTGAAAAGTAAACCTGCCATTAAAATGTCAAAGAAGCAGCAGTGTGAGGTTGCAGTTGGTTGAGTGGTGAATGTCAGGGAGAGGAAAGCTGCTTTCATGGAGATCCCAGAAAGTATGTATGCACAGATCTAGGACTGCAGCACAATGCCAGCTTGCCCTTGGGGTAGACTCTGACTCACCCAGACTGGCTTGACAGGCAGGCAGGCTTGAGGGAGGTGGTTTAGAATCATAGAATCAACCAGGTTGGAAGAGACCTCCAAGATCATCCAGTCCAACCTAGCACACAGCCCTAGCCAGTCAACCAGACCATGGCACTAAGTGCCTCATCCAGGCTTTGCTTGAACACCTCCAGGGATGGCAACTCCACCATCTCCCTTGGCAGCCCATTCCAATGCCAATCACTCTCTCTGGCAGCAGCTTCCTCCTAACATCCAGCCTAGACCTGCCCTGGCACAGCTTGAGGCTGTGTCCCCTTGTTCTGTTGCTGCTTTCCTGGCAGAAGAGCCCAACCCCATCTGGCTACAGCCTCCCTTCAGGCAGTTGTAGACAGCAAATGAGGTCTGCCCTGAGCCTCCTCTTCTGCAGGCTGCACACCCCCAGATCCTTCAGCCTCTCCTCACAGGGCTGCAGCAGCAGAAGTGTGGCCAGCAGGGCAAGGGAGGTGATTCTCCCCCTCTACTCCACTCTGCTGAGACCCCACCTGGAGTACTTCATCCAGTTCTGGAGCCCCTATTACAAGAGGGATGTGGAGATGCTGGAGTGTGTCCAGAGCAGGGCCACGAGATGCTCAGAGGGCTGCAGCAGCTCTGCTGTGAGCACAGCCTGAAAGAGTTGGGACTGTTGAGT
The DNA here is from genome assembly GCF_015220805.1 of Pogoniulus pusillus. Classification (NCBI taxonomy): domain Eukaryota; kingdom Metazoa; phylum Chordata; class Aves; order Piciformes; family Lybiidae; genus Pogoniulus; species Pogoniulus pusillus. Next base: position 6,382,905 of record NC_087274.1, on the reverse strand, counting down.
GTGGAGAAGAGGAGGCTCCCAGGTGACCTTCTTGTGACCTTCCAGTGTCTGAAGGGGGCCTCCAAAAAAGCTGGGGAGGGACTTTTGAGGCTGTCAGGGAGTGACAGGAGTGGGGGGAATGGAGCAAAGCTGGAGGTGGTTGAGGCCCCATCCCTGGAGGTGTTTAAGGCCAGGCTGGATAAGGCTCTGGCCAGCCTGATCTAGTGTGAGGTGTCCCTGGCTATGGCAGGGGGCTTGGAACTAGATGATCCTTATGGTCCCTTCCAACCCTGACTGATTCCATGATTGTAGGTTCTTGGTGCTGGTAATCAGGAAGTGCCTTGTCCCTCATTACACCTCTCTTCTGTAATGAATTGACAAATTAATTGCATTAGGTGCAGAGCAGGCTGAGCCCCTCCTGTGGGTTTATTGCTCTGTGCTTCAGGAAGGTGCTTGAGACTCCCTTGGCTCTGCCGCAGCTCCTGCAGACGAGCAGAGGAGCCAATGTCTCTCCTGGGCTTTGGTGCTACTTTGGTAATTATGGGATGTGCAAGATGTGAGGAGGAGAGGCTGAGCAGAAGCCATGTCCTTGGGAACGGGAGCTGGCTAGGAGGCTGCCACGCTGGAGGGGGATGCGGGGAGAAGAGGCTGCGCGCCAGCAGTGCCGCTCACACAGGCGTCTTCTGCACGTCCACCTTGTTCATTGCAGGACCGAGGGGAAGTTGTGTTTTAATGTGATGTAATTAGGCAGCTCTGGCATGGTGTGGGCTCTTCTTTGGAGGGTGATGGATTGATCACCCGGCCCTCTGAAGGGCTCCTGATGTCCCACCCTGCAGCGGCAGCCGCCTGCTTTGTTCATGCTTCCCCATTAATTCCATCTGCACCATTAGCAAATCATTCCCGAGGAGTATCTGGTGTAAAAATGAGCTCTTAATTGAAGTTTTGTTTGCTTTTTCTCTTACCCTTGCAAAAAAAACCCCAAACCAAACCAAGAAGAGCTTTGCATAAGAGAGGGCTGTGAATATACATGTTGCCACGCTACAAGTACACAAGGTGGGAAAGGGAGGGGGCAAGGGAGAGAGAGAGAGAGAGAGAAGAGGCAAAGCTGGTCTCCATTAGACTTTAATAAGCATGTGGAGAAAAGGCTCTTGTTAATCCCATCTGAGGCTTAAAGGTTTATTGCTAACAATTAAAACCTCATCTCGCAGTGCTGACTCCGTGCCGCAAGCCGCCCTGCCGCGTCCTGCCGAGCGAGCCTGCGGGTGTCAGGGTGGTGCTGATGTCAAGGGCAGCCCTTCAGAAAATATCCCTTTGGAGGAGAAATAGGCCTTAAGAAAATAGCTCTTAGGAAAAGAAAATAGCCCTTAAGATCTGGCTGAGACTCTTAACAGGCAAGTTTCATCCCAGCAAACGGCTGGAAGCGGATACAACTCCTAGCTGGTTAGGTGAATGTAGCTCCAGGCTGGTTGAGTGGATGAAGGTCCAGGCTGGTTGGGTGGCTGTAGATCTGTAGATCCAGGCTGGTTTGGATGGGCTGTAGATCCAGGCTGGTTTGGGTGGCTGTAGATCCATGGGTCTGGGCTGGTTTGGGTGGGCTGTAGCTCCAGGCTGGTTTGGGTGGCTGTAGATCCGTAGGTCTGGGCTGGTTTGGGTGGCTTTAGGTCTGTAGATCCAGGCTGGTTTGGGTGGCTGTAGATCCATAGGTCCAGGCAGGTTTGGGAGGCTGTAGCTCCAGGCTGGTTTGGGTGGCTGTAGATCCGTAGGTCTGGGCTGGTTTGGGTGGCTTTAGATCTGTAGATCCAGGCTGGTTTGGGTGGGCTGTAGCTCTAGGCTGGTTTGGGTGGCTGTAGATCCATAGCTCCAGGCTCAGTTGGGTGGGCTGTTGGTCCAGGCTGGTTTGGGTGGCTTTAGATCTGTAGGTCCAGGCTGGTTTGGGTGGCTGTAGATCCGTAGGTCTGGGCTGGTTTGGGTGGCTGTAGATCTGTAGATCCAGGCTGGTTTGGGTGGGCTGTAGCTCTAGGCTGGTTTGGGTGACTGTAGATCCATAGCTCCAGGCTCATTTGGGTGGGCTGTTGGTCCAGCCTGGTTTGGGTGGGCTGTAGATCCGTAGGTCTGGACTGGTTTGGGTGGCTTTAGATCTGTAGATCCAGACTGGTTTGTGTGGGCTGTAGATCCATAGGTCCAGGCTGGTTTGGGGGGGCTGTAGATCTGTAGGTCTGGACTGGTTTGGGTGGCTGTGGGTCCAGGCTGGTTTGAGTGGGCTGTAGATCTGTAGGTCCAGGCTGGTTTGGGTGGGCAGCACTTAATGTGCTCAAAAACTCCACCTGGAGCAACCATCCTTTGAAACATCAATTTACTGTTGGCGTTTGGAGGCTTCTCTGGGGGAGAGGAGGTTGGTGGCAGGGGACCTGCGGCAGAGGTGGGGTTTGTTTGGGTGTAAGCAGCTGTTCAGGGTTGTTTCTTGGTGGGATCTCTTGGCAAAAGCAACAAAACCAGTCCTGGGCTTTTGTTTCGGTAGTGGCAAAGGTTACAAAACCTCTCTCCTTTCTGCCCTGTAAACCACCACTGCTGCAAAACATCACGTTTTGTAACCAGCCTCCTGGGCTTCCCGAGGAGCCTGGCAATTACTTGTGTGTGTTCCTTCCTCCAGGCAGTGCTCGTCCCAGCCCCATGCTGCTGGGGCTGCCTTCCCAAGACCTGGCGCCAGCAACATTCCTGCTGTGTTTTTGCTAACCCTCCTGGAAAGGCACAACCCCCCCGTGTGCCAACAGGAAAAGTCTGTGTGTTTGGTTTTAATGTGAACGTTATTTTGGTCCAAAAAAGATGGATTAGGCTGTGCCTGTCCTCCCTTGGAGCCCCTTGGTGGCTCTGGGGCAGTTGATGCTCTCAGGGGCTGCTGTTGGTGGCATGTACCTGCTCCATGGCATTGATGCTCCTGGGGTCTGGCCATGCTAGCAGTGGGTCAGCATCCTCTAATTGAAAGGGCTGTGGGATATTTCCCTCTCATTCCTGTTGGAGGGCAGATTTGGCTTATTGGAGGGGTTGGGGTTGGCTTATTGGAGGGGTTGGGGTGAATTTTGACAAACTCACCTTCCTCCCTCGTGCTGCCAGACCTAGTTTCTGGGTGATCTCAGTGTTGTCCCTGTGGGTTTTGGCATTGCCAGGGATCTCCCCTCAGCTGCTGTCAGATGGGGCAGCTCCTGTGGCTGGGACTGCTCTGGGTTTGCCCTGAGGGACACCCAGGCTGTCCCCACACTCCTGGTGATACAGCAGGAGGTGATTTATCCCTGCTGCCCTCGCAGCCCATCAGCAGGGGCTGGTGATTAAAGCTGCTGTTAGCAGTTTTCAGGAATGATGAGTTATCAAAGTGGCTGATAATTAGCAGTGAATAAAATGTACTTGCAGCAGTATTACATTAGTTACAGACAAACTGATAGCAGCCTTCCTTAATATTCACTTAAGCTGCCCTGTTTGTGGTTATTAGGGAGCGGCTCTGGGTGTCGTGTTGCTGCCAGCTGCGTTGTCAGGACAAGAGAAGCCTCCCCAGCCTGATGTGATCTACTCATGAGAGGTTCCTGGGGCAGCTCTGCCAGGGAAGTGCTGAGATGGTTGTCTCTGGATGAACCTTCACTCCCCGGTTCCTGCAGCGGTGCTGCCATAGCTACGGGCTGCGTGCAGGGCTGGGGGAGGATGCGAGGCTGCAGGAGCCAGATGGAAGATGCTTGGTGTGGGAAGCAGGGAGCAAACTGGCCTGCCCTTGTGACTCTGGTGGTGATTCCAGTGTTCGTTTCATGGCCATTTTGTTTCTTTGCAAGGCATTGCTTTGGTTTTGGTCTGTCACATCCATGCTAGAGGTCTTGGGGCAGGACGTGGGGCACAGAAGGATAAGAGTGAAGCTAAAGGTCACCCCAAGGCTCCAGTGCACATTAAAACCTTGTCCTCTGCTTTGCATCTCTGCTCCCATCCTCCTTTTTTTGCTGCCTGAAGTTCTTGGGTGCACCACAGGCTCAAAGAATGGTGGAGGTTGGAAAGGACCACAGTCTCAAGTTGTGCCAGGGGAAGTATAGGCTGGATGTTAGGAGGAAGTTGTTGGTAGAGAGAGTGATTGGTATTGGAATGGGCTGCCCAGGGAGGTGGTGGAGTTGCCGTCCCTGGAGGTGTTCAAGAAAGACTGGGTGAGGCACTTAGTGCCATGGTCTGGTTGACTGGATAGGGCTGGGTTGGACTGGATGATCTTGGAGGTCTCTTCCAACCTGATTGATTCTATGATTGTATGAACAGCAAGGCTGGAGTGGGGAGCTCACAGTAATGAGGCTGAGGTGCTGCTTGGTGTGTTGCAGGATCAGGCCCTCAAGGTCTGTTCCTTTTTGGCCATGAGGATTGTGTTAAGCAAAGGTTAGATTGGTCATTTGGCTCCTGATGCCTCTGTTCAGGGTCACCCTGTTCATGCCTGGTGCTGAGCAAGCTGGTGCTGGGGGATTTTCACAGGAGGTCCATCAAGCTCCATTCTTGTTGAGCCCCCTCATTGGTAGAGAAAGCAGCTCAGATCTGGCACTTGGCTCTGGAGCTTCTGCTGGTGTCATGGTGGGATAAAGACATATTTGGGACCTGGATGTTGAGGTGAAGGTTTGGGATGGGTCGGATTCAGAGTCACAGAATGCTAGGTTGGAAGAAAGCCCAAGGATCAAAGCTGGTGAGGGACTTGGAGCACAGCCCTGTGAGGAGAGGCTGAGGGAGCTGGGGGTGTGCAGCCTGCAGAAGAGGAGGCTCAGGGCAGAGCTCATTGCTGTCTGCAACTCCCTGAAGGGAGGCTGGAGCCAGGTGGGGTTGGTCTCTTCTGCCAGGCAAGCAGCAACAGAACAAGGGGACACAGTCTGCAGTTGTGGTGGGGAGGTCTAGGCTGGATGTTAGGAGGAAGTTGTTTGCAGAGAGAGTGATTGGCATTGGAATGGGCTGCCCAGGAAGGTGGTGGAGTCGCTGTCCCTGGAGGTGTTTAATGAGGCACTTAGTGCCGTGGTCGGGTTGACTGGATAGGGCTGGGTGCTAGGTTGGACTGGCTGAGCTTGGAGGTCTCTTCCAACATGGTTGATTCTGTGATCATGTGTTCCAACTTTTCTCTGTACTAGTGTAGTTGAAGTAAGCTGGCCCAGCACCCTGTTGAGTCTTAAAACTGTCCAGTGTGGGAGAATCCACCACTTTGCCTGGGAGATGATTCCAATGCCTAACAGGAGTAACTTTCCCCCATCACCCTTTGCCTTTCTCATTGAATCCTTGTGAAAAGGGAGTCTCCATCCTGTGATAGGACACGGAGCAATGGACGGAAGCTGCAACACAGTAGGTTCCACCTCAACACAAGGGGAAACTTCTTTCTTGTAAGAGTCCCAGAGCACTGGCACAGGCTTCTCAGAGAGGTTGTGGAGTCTCCTTCTCTGGAGGCTTTCAAGGCCTGTCTGGATGTGTTCCTGTGTGACCTGAGCTAGATTGTGTCCTGCTCTGGCAGGGGATTGGACTGGATGATCTCTTTGGGTCCCTTCCAACCCCTTGCATCCTGTGATCCATCCTCCTGGTAGCCACCCTAGGCTGTTGTAAGAATGTCTCACCTAAGCTTTCTCAAGGCTGCACAAACTCAGTTCCCTCAGCCCTTCTTCACATAGGAGATCTTCCAGTCCTCTGCTCATCTGCAGACCCCAAGAGCTGCTGATGTCCACCAGCAGCACAAACACAAGTCTGATGCTTCCCACAGGCTCACCTTTCCCATTTGTCTCCTCTGATGCAGTTCACCTTTTCCTGCCTCTGTGTTTGGCAGCACTTTGAGGCTTCAGAGTCTGATTGTGATCCTGGTTTCTAGCTGCACATGCTGTTGGTTTCTGTTTTGTGACACTTCAGGCAGTTGCACTGTAGAGAGGGAAGTGGCAGAAATCTGTTCCTTACATGACAGGCAGCTCTGACCCAGCTCTTGCAAGCAAGCCCAGAAAGAACTGCTGCTGGAGTGCCTTTCTGTCTGCCCTGCCCTTCACTGCTGCTCCCTTGTTAGCAATCTCTGAATTAAAATCTATTAACATACAAACTGAATTGTGCCTGAAACTCTTGGAGACCCTTTAACTTCCAAAGGAAAATAGATTTGCTTCCCATCTTTGTTATGTGGGGATTCTTTTTGGGGTGGGTTCAGGTTTTTTGGAGTGGGTTCTCTTGCTCTGGCAGCTGTAGCAGTGGTTTGGGGCGTGCTGGGTGTCCCTAGGTTTATCCCCAGCTTGCAGAGATGCAGTCTGCCTGATCAGAAGGGTTTGGGTGCTGCTGGTGGGACCCACTTGTCACAATGAGCTGCTGGACTGGGCTGTGCTGGGGATTTGGGGCTGTGGGAGTAGAAATGAAGGAGGTTTGCTTGTGTCCTACAGCTAAGTATTGGATGTCATTGATCACAACAATGACTGCATCCACTCCAGCACAGAGAAGAGCCTTTTTTTTTTGTTGTCAAGTGTTTGCAGTTGCTCTTGAGCTGTTGATTTTAGTGCCTCGAGTAGGGGGGTGCTAACAGTCCTGGCTTTGAGAGGAGCTGCAATTCAAGTCTTCTTAAATGGATGCCTGCTGACTCCTCCCTTAACCCACCCCTTTGTGCCAGGTCAGTGTTGACCAAAGCCATGCTTCTTGTCCCTCCAAAGAGGTGGAGGAGCACATTGCTTTTGAGGATGCTGTGCTGAGGGAGTGCAGAGCTGGCTGATCATATCTGGTACCTTGATGGCATCATGGCCTTTGAACCCCACTCCTGGAACGTCTTCAATTGCCTAACTTTGTGCTCTTGTCACGAATGCAGGAGGTCCTTCAGAGCAGCATGAAGTCTCTGTGAGGGGCTGGGCTGGGAGGTGATGCAGTCAGGAGGTGTTTGGCTCTTTTCCTTTTCTTTCTAATTACAACTTTTTAAATGTTGGGTTTTTGTAGGTCAGTCATAAAACAGGAAGAAAGGCCAGGTGGGATGAGCCCTTGAGTGGCCTGTTCTAGTGGCAGGTGTCCCTGCCTATGGCAGGGGGTTGGAGCTGGATGATCCTTGAGGTACCTTCCAACCTAAACCATCCTATGATTCTGTTCTCTAAGTTGTGCCAGGGGAGGTTTAGGTTGGATGTGAGGATCAATTTCTTCCCCAAAAGGGCTGTGAAGCCTTGGAACAGGCTGGCCAGGACAGTGGTGCAGTCCCCATCCCTGAAGGGATTGAAAAGCTGAGTAGATGTGGTGCTGAAGGATGGAGTTTAGTGGTGACCTGGCAGTGCTGGGTTAATGGTTGGGCCTGATGATCTCAGAGGTCTTTTTCAACCTAAAATGATTCTGTGATTCAATGACATGAGGGCTTTGCAGAAGTGTGGATGTGAGCAGGACTTGCCTCTTGCACCCTTGGTGGTGAGGTTGGTGCATGAGTCATAGAATCAGTCAGGGTTGGGAGGCTCCACAAGGATTTTCTAGTTCCACCCCCCTGCCATGGGCAGGGACAACTTACCCTAGATCAGGTGCTGCTCCTTGAGGGCTTGGCATGTCCCATGGGACACTGGCTGCCTTGGGAATTGCCACTGCCATCCTCAGACGCCCCTCTAGCAACTTGGAGAATGATTTAACCAGCTGAGGACTCAGGAGAAGAACCCAAAGGGTGCTGAGGGATGGTGGGGAGCAGCTCACCACTGCTTGCAGGCTCAGCAGGCTCTCAGTGGGCTACAAAGGCGCGCTGCTGACACTGGGGATCCGTAGCTGATGGAGGTGCACTGGAGAGCACCGAGCCCTTGATCTGCTGTTTGAAACAACAGAACAGCAGCCTGTGGTTTTACAGGCCCGAGGGAAGTGCTTTCCAAGGGAGCTCTCTTCCTGCCCCATCCTGTTTCGTGTTTCTAGCAGCAGTCTGTGTGTCTGCCTGGGGGGAGCCAGGGACTCGCTGCCTGGTGCCTGCGCAGCCTTTGGCTCCCTCCCCGCAGGCACAGGGCTCAGAAGTGAGGCTGAGCAAGAGACTGAAGCACTGAGCTCACTGGGAGCATGGGCAGAGTGGGTGCACAGAGACAGGGGCTGGGGTTGTGCAGCATCTCTCCTTCCTCTCCTTGCTCTCCATCCCTCTCCTCTTTCTCTTCTGGGTCTCTGATCTGTTATCATTGGCTCTCTTTTAATAAGTGTGAAATGAGAGCCTCTGGGCACCATCAAAGCATGGCTTGTTGTTGTCTCTTATTGCCTCTGTGTTAGCTCCTGGACAAGTGAGGAACAGTTTTATTATTTTTTCTTTAATGCAGTAGTAAAAAATGATTCCATTTCTCTTCCCTGTTGAGCAGCTTTTTGCTGTTAGTTGATGTGTTATGGTCTCTGCTTCCTGTGGCTTTATGGAGCCTGTTCCAGGGCGTTTGCTGGGTTATAGCCAGCAGTAAGATATCCCAAGGGAAGAGCAACATCACCAACCTTCCCAGACAGGCAGCACCTCCAGATGGTGCACAAAGTGATCTGCCCAAAGCCAAACCATCAGCTTTTGTCATCGTGGTCCCTTTATTAATTCATGCTCCTTCACTGGCCAGGTGGGAAGAGCAGGTTATTTCTCAGAGGTGTCACTCACTCTTTCTTTTCTAAATTGGATTCAGTTCAACAGGGGACTTGTGTAAGAGGTTGAGTGGGCTGCAGGATGCAATCCAAGGTCCTTGCTTTGTCTAAAAGCAAGTGGCTGCCTCCTCCTCCTCCTCCTCCTTCTGGCCTCACTCTCTTGCCCAGCAATAGGAGGGTGATGCCATTGGTACTGGGTTGATGGCTGCAGTGCTGGCAGGAATGGGCACATTTCCATATGGATTGATTCTGGATTGCTTCCATGTTTCATAGATTCATAGGGTGGTTTGGGTTGGAAGGGACCTTTAAAGATTGTTAAAGGGGACACAGTCTCAAGTTGTGCCAGGGGAGGTCTAGGCTTGATATTAGGAGGAGGTTATTCACAGAGAGAGAGAGTGATTGGCATTGGAATGGGCTGCCCAGGGATGTGGGGGAGTCACCGTCCCTAGAGGTGTTGAAGCAAAGCCTGGATGAGGCACTTAGTGCCATGGTCTGGTTGCTTGCCCAGGGCTGGGTGCTAGGTTGGATTGGATGATCTTGGAGGTCTCTTCCAACCTGACTGATTCTATGATTCTAAGCCCACTTGCCTCAAGCTCTGGAGTGCTGATAAGAAGCCCCCCACAGCTCTTTGCTGTGCCACCATCCTCAGCACATCAACTGCTCCGTGCCGCGGCGCCCACCAGTCTGCTTGCATCTTGGTGAAGGCAAACTAGAAGAGGTTTCAGATGCTTACTACCAGGTCAGGTCATCTCCCTTCTGGCAGCCACAAACACATGATGCTGGTGGTTGGGAGCAGCATTAGTGACCTTCAGTGAAGCAGAGGATTTATGCCAACTGTGACTGCTCTGAGTCACTGCAGTCGGGTCCCTGCATGAGTCCCTTAATTGGAATGTGTCAGTGGGTTAAAAAAGCATTAGAATGAGAAGAGTCAACCTACATTAATTAGTTCATGCCAGCAATTAGTGTTAACTGAAATAACCACGGGGGTTGATTATTTCTGAAAGCGAGATGCAATGAGACTGGGACAGGAAGATCTTGGAGGAAAACTATTCTGGGATGCGGTATGCCCCCGGTGCTCTCATCTCTGCTTACGGAGCTACGATAGAAAGGTCGTTAGATTGCCAGGGCCCCACGTGTGAGAACAGACTAGGAGACAGAAGGCATCTTTGCAGAGTAGAACTCCATGCAGCACCTCCCTAATTCATAGAATCAAGCAGGTTGGAAGAGAACTCCAAGATCATCCAGTCCAACCTAGCACCCAGCCCTATCCAGTCAACTAGACCATGGCAGATCCTGCTTTTGTCACCCAAAAGGAACAACTTGTCCAGGGAGTTTGTGGATGCTCCTTCCCTGGAGGTGTTTAAAGCCAATCCAATGCCAATCACTCTCTCTGACAACAACTTCCTCCCCTGGCACAACTTGAGACTGTGTCCCCTTGCTCTGTTGCTGCTTTCCTGGCAGAAGAGACCAACCCCACCTGGCTACAGCCTCCCTTCAGGGAGTTGTAGACAGCAATGAGCTCTGCCCTGAGCCTCCTCTTCTGCAGGCTGCACCCCCTCAGCTCCTTCAGCCTCTCCTCACAGGGCTGTGCTCCAGGCCCCTCACCAGCTTTGTTGTGCCATGGTCTGGTTGATTGGTTGGGGCTGGGTGCTAGGTTGGACTGGCTGAGCTTGGAGGTCTCTTCCAACCTGGTTGATTCTGTGAGTCAGGAGGGAGGCAGCTGTTGGCTGGAGAGCCCTGAGCAATGCTTACAAATCCTTCCTGTGCACTTGAAGGATTACCTGCTGCAGTTCCACTTTCCCATCCTTGCTTCTCCTTGGGTTGATGCTTTCCAGAAAGTGGTGCTACTCACTCTGTAGAGGAGAAAGCCTCTTTAGCTTCTGCAGGACAAGAGTCTTCTGAATTTAGGGAGAGCACACTGCAGAAGGGCCAGCAGCAGGCTGAGTCTGTGAGCTTCCATCCTTGGTCTGTTCCTTACATCGTGCAAGTCAGATCATGATGCTGAGGTTTCCCTCTTTCTCTCCTCATGGTGTTGTCACCCAGGTGTTGCTGGAATACTCTCGTGTTGCTACCTGCTCTTCCAGCTCTTGCTGGTGAGGTGAGGTATGGAGGTGCTGGTGTCTCTTATTGGCAGGTGAGGTGGGCCTCTCTTCACCCAGGGTGATCTCCACAGGGTACCTCTACAGAGTTTCTGTGGGTTAAGGGAGGTGAAGGTTGATTAAACTGCAAGAGAGAGCAGGCAGCAGATACCTGATTAGTATTAATGGCAGTGGTCAGACTGTGTTATGCAAATGATGGGAGGGGAGACAATTTACTTATTCATCTTTAACCTTTAGTTTTGTTTAAGGTGACCTTAACTCGTGGAGGATCTCCTTACCCTCTCTGGCTGTTCAGTGTATGCTTGTTTAGTCTGCTGCCATCAATCCAGCAGCTAATGCCATGTTCCCAGCAGGTGCAGCCAGGACATCTCTCCTTGTGCTTGCTCATGGGGACCGATTCCCAGCCCTACAAGGAGGGACTCATGGTTCTGTTCCTCATGCTTTGGGGAGAGCTGGACCCACTGGGTCATACAGCCACCATGGTGGGACACATTTCTTTCTCTCAGCTGTGTGGTTATGCCTTTAGCCTTGTGTTGCCTACTGGTTTTGTGGGTTTGAGCAGTGTGGGGACATCCAGAGATGGCAACCTTCCTGCCACGTAGGCAGCACTGTGGGGAGAGGCAGGAACAGTGTCTGCTAGGGGTTTTTGTGATGATGTAGATAAAGATTCTGCCAGATCCTTGAGCTGTAGCTGGTTTTGCTTGGAGCTGTGTCCAGATTGGCAGGAGCAGCACGGACGTCTGCTTGGGTTCCCTGCAGACTTTGCACATAGCTGGACAGTATTGACTTTGGCCATCTCTCTGCTTTCTGCAGGGCACAAATGGTGTAGGACTGGATTCCAAGTGAGCCTGAAGTTTCATTGGGCCATCTGGATGATTGGCTGGGGCTGGGTGCTAGGTTGGGCTGGCTGAGCTTGGAGGTCTCTTCCAACGTGGTTGATTCTATGAAACACAGAGGCTGACAGACAGAACTGAGTTATCTATGTTTGTGTCCTTGCTTTTATACATCTCAGCAAACCTATGAGTGAAGTAGGCATCACCATTGCAAGTTAGCCTCAAACCAGCACAATGGCTCACATGGGTTCAACTTTCACAGGATCAGAGGATGTTAGAAGTTGGTAGGGACCCAAAGAGATTGAGTCCAACCCCCTTGCCAGAGCAGGACAATACAATCTAACCCAGGTCACAGAGGAACACATGCAGACAGGCCTTGAAAGGTTCCAGAGAAGGAGACTCCACAGCCTCTCTGGGGAGCCTGTGCCAGTGCTCTGGGGCACTTGCAGGAAAGTAGTTCCCCCTTGTGTTGAGGCAGAACCTCTTTGGCTGCAATTTACACCCATTGCTCTTTGTCCTATCCCAGGGAGCAGTGAGCAGAGCCTGCCCTCCTGCTTCTGGCCAGCCCTAAAATACTTATCAACATTTATCAAATCCCCTCTCAGTCTTCTCTTCTCCAGACTAAACAGCCCCAGGTCATAGAATCATAGAATCAAGCAGGTTGGAAGAGACCTCCAATGTCATCCATTCCAACCTATCACCCTGCCCTATCCAATCAACCAGACCATGGCACTAAGTGCCTCAGCCAGGCTTTTCTTGAAGACCCCCAGGGATGGTGCCTCCACCACCTCCCTGGGCAGCCCATTCCAATGCCAATCACTCTCTCTGTGAAGAACTTCTTCCTAATACCCAGCCTATACCTACCCTGGCACAACTTGAGACTGTGTCCCCTTGTTCTATTGCTGGTTACCTGGGAGAAGAGGCCACCCCCCACCTGGCTACAATGCCCCTTCAGGTAGTTGTAGACAGTAATAAGATCACCCCTGAGCCTCCTCTTCTCCAGGCTAAACAGGCCCAGTTCCCTCAACCTCTCCTCATAGGATTTGTGCTCCAGGCCCCTCACCAGCTTTGTTGCCCTTCTCTGGACATGTTTCAGCACCTCAATGTCCTTCTTGAAATGAGGAGCCCAGAACTGGACACAGCACTCAAGGTGTGGCCTGACCAGTGCTGAGTACAGGGGAAGAATAACCTCCCTTGTCCTACTGGCCACACTGTTCCTGATGCAGGCCAGGATGCCATTGGCTCTCTTGGCCACCTGGGCACACTGCTGCCTCATCTTCAGCTTACTATCTATCAGTAACCCCAATTCCCTTTCCTCCTGGCTGCTCTCAGCCACTCGGTCCCCAGCCTATAGAGCTGCTTGGGGTTGTTGTGGCCAAAGTGCAGAACCCTGCACTTGGCCTTGTTCAATCTCATCCCATTGGCCTCTGCCCACCCATCCAGCCTGTCCAGGTCCCTCTGCAGGTCCCTCAGCCTCTCCTCATAAGCCACACTAATTCCACTGCAAGCTCAATCCACGTTGAAGACATGGTAGCCTACTGCAAAATGAACTTCTCCAGAGGTTAACCCAGCAGCTGAACCCTTTGATGACAACGAATGTCCCTGCTAGTCTGCTGCTTTCCTTCAGGTTGACTTTGGAGGGAGTTGTGCTTATGGAATTGCATTTTTTTGTGCTTATGGAATTGTGTTTCTTGCTCTTAGTGTAGTGGAATTTTGGCTTTCCCTCTTCAGCCCTGTGCTGCTGGGCCCACAGCTCTTGTTAACCATGTTCTTCATGTTTCTGCTGGCAGTGCAGATTTAAATCCAGGCAACAGGGGAACCCAGCAGACAGTTCTGGAGCCCCCAACACAAAAAGGACATGGAACTGTTGGAGCGAGTCCAGAGGAGGCCATGAAGATGCTCAGAGGGCTGCAGCAGCTCTGCTCTGAGAGAGTTGGGGCTCTGCAGCCTGGAGAAGAGAAGGCTTCAAGATGATCTTGGAGTGGCCTTCCAATATCTGAAGGGGGCTACAGGAGGGTTGGGTAGGGACTATTGACAAGGTCTTGTAATGACAGAACGAGGAGAAATGGGTTTGAAGTGGCAGAGGGGAGACTGAAACTGGATGTTAGGAAGAAGTTGTTTGCAGTGAGGGTGGTGAGACGTTGGCACAGGTTGAGGGTGGTGAGACATTGGCACAGGTTGAGGGTGGTGAGACACTGGCACAGGTTGCCCAGGGAGGTTGTGGAGCACAGAATCACCGAATGCGATCAAAGATCGCATTCGGTGATTCTGTGCTCCACAACCTCCCTGGAGGTGTTCAAGTCCAAGTTGAACTTGTTCTAGTGGGAGGTGTCCCTGCCTTTGTCAGGGAGTTGGGAATGGATGATCTTTGAGGTCCCTTCCAACCTAAACCATTCTATGTCCCCATGCACCTGTGAGACGCTGCTCTGCTGTGTGCCCCGATCAGCTTCCCAACCGCGTGGCTGCCAGAGCAGTCCCTGAGGATGGGGCTAAGCTTGGAAGGATGATTTGGGAAAGACCCTAAATTTCTCCTTTACTTTGCAGGGTTTCAGTGGACCTCCCCATGCAGCATTTGCCTTGAGCTGTGACCAGCGAGCAGTGAAGGAAAAATATGAGCATGAACCTGCCCAGCCCCTGGCCTACGAGAGCGAATTGTCCATCCGGATAGGTAGAGCTGGGCTCCATCCAGGCAAGCATCCTGTCATATACCAACAGGGACAGTCCCCCTGTTAAACTGCCACCTGGCCTGTCACGTATGTGATTGAAATTGGATTGGTTTTGCCACGTGCATGCAAAGTGCCCCTTTCCCCTCTCTGGGTCTGCTGGCTCTCGCTCCAGGAATCCTCCCTTCTCTCTCTACTTCACTTCTCCAAACCACTTGCATGTCTGCCTCTGCCTATGAATTATTGATAATGAGATATCTCCTTCACCAGGGAAATGAAATCATCAGCTTGCTGGAGATGAGTGTGTTTGCAGCATGGGCACAGCGAGCACTAACCCTGCCCTTGCCAAGCTATGCCACGTTTGAAGGTGCCCCACGACGCTGACCCTTGGTGGCCCTCCCTAATTACAGCCTGGGAGTAGCAGTCATGCTGTCACTCCTCGTTTTGGAGTGGTTAATAGAATTGGAGCTGCCAAAAGGTGGAATAAAAGGTCTTGCTGGCAGCTGTTTCCTCTTTTAAATGGGCTTTAAAGAAGGAAGTTTTTAGGCAAGGTGGTGGAACCCTCCTGAGGCTTCTTCAGGTCCAGGGTGGCATGGATGGTGGCCACCCTTGCACCCAGCTGTGTGGGGACACGTCCTCTGAGGAAACAGCTTTCTGTTCCTCTGCTTAATGGCAGCTTTTCAGTGAACAAAGGAGGTGTAATTCAGTGAATTAATCTTATTGCTCTGCTGCATTTTCTTGGTTGGAGAGAAGCTGAAGCAGTGGCTTGCAGTATCCTGAGTACAACTGGGAGCAGACTGAGATGAAGGAAAAATGCTCCTTCGTTTCCTAAAGAATCTTGGATTGGGCTCTGCTGTTTTCACTGCATTGCTTAATTCCACGTTTCACAAAGCCTTTCCTATCCACAGGGATTCTTCAGAACTTGAAATGGCTTTTTCCAGAGAGTTGGAAGGAAGTTTTGTGGGGGATTCAGTGGGCTTTTGCAGCCTTGAAACCTTTTAGCTCCTGCCACAAGCACAGGTTTGAAGGCTGCTATAGCCCTGAGCAGGCTCAGGGGTGACCTCATTGCTGTCTACAACTGCCTGAAGGGAGGCTGTAGCCAGGTGGGGTTGGTCTCTTCTGCCAGGCAAGCAGCAACAGAACAAGGGGACAAAGCTGATGAGAGGCCTAGAACACAAACTCTATGAGGAGAGGCTGAGGGAGCTGGGGGTGTGCAGCCTGAAGAAGAGGAGGCTCAGGGCAGAGCTCATTGCTGCCTGCAGCTACCTGAAGGGAGGCTGTAGCCAGATGGGGTTGGTCTCTTCTGCCAGGCAACCAGCAACAGAACAAGGGGACACAGTCAAAAGTTGTTCCAGGGCAGGTCTAGGCTGGATGTTAGGAGGAAGTTGTTGGCAGAGAGAGTGATTGGCACTGGAATGGACTGCCCAGGGAGGTGGTGGAGTCACCATCCCTGGCTGTGTTGAAGCCAAGCCTGGCTGAGGCACTTAGTGCCATGGTCTGGTTGACTGGATAAGGCTGGGTGCTAGGTTGGCCTGGCTGAGATTGGAGGTCTCTTCCAACCTGGTTGATTCTGTGATTCCCTGCAGGCTTTGAGGCTGGCACAGGGCTTTTTGCTGTTGTAAGGTGGAAATTTTGCATCCCAGGTACAGTTTCATGTGATTCTTTAAGAAAAAAAGTAGCAAACCCTGAATTTTTCTGGGGGGTTTCAGATTCATCTTCTGCAATAGCAATGCAAATGGTTTTGAGAATAGAAAATTTCCTTCAGGCTTCATTGTTCTTCCTCTCTCTGGGGAGATGGTGTTAAGAATCTGCAATACATTGATTCTTTTATTGTCTCTTGCTGTGGGTTTGGGGTTTGTTGTTGTCTTTTTCTGTTTTGGCTTGCTGATCTGAACTCAAATACCTCAAACTTTCCAAGGAAGCAGCTTTCCCCAGCTCTGGGTACTGCTTGGGTGTGCTCTGGGGAATGCTCTGGCAAAGGGATGGGTGTTTTCAAAGGACTAATGGGTACTGAGAAGAATATTTCAGACTTAATCACTGTTGAATCATTGACCCTTCCTTGGTATTTACATGCTTGCAAAATTGCTAAAGCTGTGAAAACAAAGGAGAAAATCCCAAAGCCACTCTGCTGCCTTGTTTTGTGGTTGCCTTTGCTGCCTGGGGATGGTAGTGAGGAGCAAGGGAATTGGAGGATGTAGCCAGGTGGGGGTTGGTCTCTTCTGCCAGGCAATCAGCCATAGAACAAGGGGACACAGTCTCAAGTCGTGCCAGGGGAGGTCTAGGCTGGATGTGAGGAGGAATTTGTTGGCAGAGAGAGTGATTGGCATTGGAATGGGCTGCCCAGGGAGGTGGTGGAGTTGCTGTCCTTGGAGGTGTTCAAGAGGAGACTGGATGAGGCACTTAGTGCCATGGTCTGGTTGCTTGGCTAGGGCTGTGTGCTAGGTTGGCCTGGCTGAGCTTGGAGGTCTCTTCCAACCTGGTTGATTCTATGGTATGAAGATGGTGGGAGAACTTTAAATGTGCAGCTCTCCAGGGCCCTGCATATCTGAGGTCTGATGCTGTAGGAGATGTAAATGTGTGTTTAAGGTGGCTGCCTGAGAGCTTGGGAGCAGAAGTGACTGTGGTCCTGCTTGAGGCACAGAATCACAGAAACATCCAGGCTGGAAAATCCCCTCAGGATCACCAAGTCCAACCTCTAACCCTACTCTACAAGGTTCACCTTAAACCATAGCCCTAAGCACCACATCCAAACCAACCTTAAACACATCCAGGACCGGTGACTCCACCACCTCCCTGGTGAGATTCTCACAGCTCCACTTAGCCAGTGAGAGGTTTGTGCTTTGTTTTCTTCTTTGTCTTCCTATTTTTTTGAGATATAGAAAGGGAGATGGAGGAAATGCAATAGAACCACAGAATCATTTTGGTTGGAAGAGATCTTTGGTTTAGTCCTACCATTGACCCAGCACTGCCAGGGAACCACTGAACTGTGTCCCTCAGCACCACATCTGCGTGGCTTAGAATCATAGAATGGTTTAGTTTGGAAGGGACCTCCAAAGCTCATCCAATTCCAAGCCCCTGCCTTAGGCAGGGACACCTCCCAGTAGAACAGGTCACTCAAGGCCTCATCCAGTATGGCCTTGAGCACCTCCAGGGAGGTTGTGGATGACAGAAGCACCGAATGTGATCAAAGATCACATTCGGTGCTTCTGTCATCCACAACCTCCCTGGGCAACCTGTGCCAGTGCCTCACTATCTTCACTGTAGAGAACCCTTTCCTAACATCTAGTTTGAATCTCTCCTTTGCCAACTTCATTACTCCTCATCCTGTCATTGCAAGACTTTGTCAGTAGTCCCTCCCCAGCCCTCCTGTAGTCCCCTTCAGATACTGGCAGGCTACTCTAAGGTCTCCTTGAAGTCTTCTCTTCTCCAGTGTTCTCAGTCCCTTTAGGGCAGCCTGTTACAGGGCTTGACAGCCCTTCCAGAGAAGAAACTGTTCCTCATGTCCAACCTAAGTCTCCCCTGGCACAACACTGAGAGCATTTCTTCTTGTCCTGTCACTTGGAAGAACAGACTGCCCTCCACCTCACTGCAACCTTCCTTTGTGGAGATCTATCCCTCAGGAGAAAAAAGTTCTTCTACTTTTGCCTCCAGTTGGCAGTGGGTGAGTCTGTTCTTCCCCACCATCCCAAATCCTTTGGTTTTCCCATCACTTGCAAACTGTCTGTAGGGAGTGAGGAAGTGTGGTACTGTCTAAACCTGGCTTGGAGCCTCTTTCTCCCTCCATGCCTGGGCTCTGCTGCCCTTGTCCTTGGGCTCTTCTGCCCTGTGGTCACAGGCACTGCTGCTGAATCAAGACAAGACTTCCATGAGAGACTGGCTGCTTCTGGGATGCCTGGAGTAGTATGGCTCAGGTACCCACGTGGAGTGGAGTATGGGTGGATTTGGTTTCAATTGCAGTGCAAAGTCTGTGTCTAGACTCAGTGTTTGATGAGTGGGATAATCACTAGGCTTTAATTACTACAAAAGAAAGAGGATCCAGCCTTGTCTTTAATATATCTGGGTAGGCAAGAGATGGAAATCTCTATTTCTCTGCTCCCCTTGGAGCAGATTGGGATAAAGCTGAGCAGGGTCTGTCTGTTCCTCTGAGTGCAGGTGAAGCCCCTGCCCATTACTGTGTAGGAACCTAGTGGGCTGTGACCTCTCTGCTGCAGGCTGCCCTGATCCCTAAACCTCCCCCTGCCAACCCAAGGTTTGAGGGCAGCTTAACCTGCTTGGCTTTGTGAAATAAAACCCAGGGAAAACAATTCTGACAGGGTCACTGTGGGCTGTAGGGCTGGCAGGCCAGGTGTGACCCCTTTGCATTAGAGCTGCATGCAAGGTGTTCTTGGGCAGTTCTCAGAAAGGATTTATATACAGCAGTGCACCTTGAAACCTGAGCTGTGAGTCATGCTTCTCTCAGCTGTATATTTAACAGCCAGGCATGCTGGTTCTTTATCCTGTCCTGGTGCTTACTGATTTCACATTGCTCCAAATCAGATGACAGAGTGGAGTGGGAGAGCAATGATGTTCCTCAGTGGCCTCCTCCACTCTTGCTTTAGCATCCTTGCCACCCTGTTGCAGGTGGAAATTCTCCTCTTGTTCAAGGGTGGGCTTTCTGAAGTGTGCTGGGGCAGAGTTTACAGCAGCAGTGTGGTTGTGAAGAACCCAGAGGGAAAGAATCACTTTGATGACCAGCTGGGAGCATCCTCAGTGGCTGTCCTGACTCCAGGCCTGAGGAGTTAGAGAGTCACAGTCTCTGAGCTGACTGCTGGCCCAAGCTGCAGTTAAAGGTCTTCTCAAGTACCTGGCTGACCAGCAGCACTTCTGCTTGCTCATTGTCCATCCCAGATGGTGAGGGGCCTGGAGCACAGCCCTGTGAGGAGAGGCTGAGGGAGCTGAGGGTGTGCAGCCTGCAGAAGAGGAGGCTCAGGGCAGAGCTCATTGCTGTGCACAACTCCCTGAAAGGAGGCTGTAGCCAGGTGGGGTTGGTCTCTTCTGCCAGACAACCAGCAACAGAAGAAGGGGACACAGCCTCAAGCTGTGCCAGGGGAGGTCTAGGCTGGATGTTAGGAGGAAGTTGTTTGCAGAGAGAGTGATTGGCATTGGAATGGGCTGCCTAGGGAGGTGGTGGAGTTGCTGTGCTGGAGGTGTTCAAGAGGAGACTGGATGAGGCACTTAGTGCCATGGTCTGGTTGCTTGGCTAGGACTGGGTGCTAGGTTGGCCTGGCTGAGCTTGGAGCTCTCTTCCAACCTCGTTGATTCTATGGTTCTGTGATTCTGTGCCAAGAGCAGGTGATATGCTTCTGGCATCATGCTGCCAACACTGTTCAGTCACAGATGTTGTTAAAGAGGATCAGGGTTTGTTTTAATGGCTCAATGGACATTGGCTGGGGTGTGCTTGAGGCAGCAGTGCTGTGGGGTTCCTGCGTGGGTGTTCAGCAGGTGAATCCAGCTGGGTTTAGCAGTTGGAAAGATTCTGGTGTTTGAAATGGTGTACTTAAGAAATTAAGTGGTTTGGACCTTGTTGCTGAAATGAGCTGTGGGGTTTGGGGGCATCATAGAGAAGCCTCATTCCATAGAATTTGGATTTTCTTTCCCTTAAATTTCAGCTGCTGCATCAAAGCAGCTGCAGTGTCACAGAGGCTTGGGTGAGGTTTCAGCTGGGAAGGCTCTGGAGCAGAGGAAAGGGCTGGCTTGGAGGAGGCTCCACCACTCTGGGCAGCCTGTTCCAGTGCTCTGCCCCCCTCACAGTTCCTTCTCCTGTTTAGATGCAGCTTCCTATGTTGAAGTTTATGCTCACTGCCCCTCATCCTGCCACTGGGCACCACTGAGAAGAGTTTGCCCTCATCTTCCTGACACCCACCCCTATCATCTCAGCTTTTCAGGCTGCCCCAGTCTGCAGCTGTGCCCTGGTGCCAGGGAGAAAACCTCTCCACAGAACTGGCCACTTCCCATCATAAAAGCACAGCTGGTTTGCTGTAAATTTTCTCCTTGTTCCCTCCTTCCCTGAGCAGAAGCAGAGGCCATGAAGGAGGGATGATGATGATGATGTATGAAGTCTCTCCAACCATGAAACTCATCTTGATTCATTGGGGGAATACTCAGCCAGAGCCTCGTGTGTGCATCCAACAGGTTAAGTCATCACAACTTAACATAATGTGAGGCTCCCCCTGCAGAGCAGGATGTTCACCAGCTTGAGGTGGTGCCAGCTGTATTTGTGCTAACATTGACCAGCCTTGTTTAACATCTTTGTTGGTGCCTTGGACAGTGGCACTGAGCTCACCCTCAGCAAGTTTGCTGAGGACACCAAGCTGTGTGGTGTGGCTGACATGCTAGAGGGGAGGGATCCACCCAGAGGGGCCTGGACAGGCTGCAGAGGTGGGCACAAGCTAACCTCATGAAGTCCAACAAAAGCAAGTGCAAGGTCCTGCATCTGGGTGGCAGCAATCCCAAGCACAAATCCAGGCAGGGCAGTGACTGGCTTGAGAGTAGCTCTGAGGAGAGGGACTTGGGGGTGTTGGTGGATGAGAAGCTCAGTATGAGCTGTCAGTGAGCTCTTGCAGCCCAGAGAGCAACCACAGCCTGGGCTGGAGCAAGAGGAGTGTGGGCAACAGGTTGAGGGAAGTGATCCTCCCCCTCTCCTCTGCACTGCTGAGACCCCACCTGGAGTACTGCATCCAGTTCTGGAGCCACTGTTACAAGAGGACTATGGATGTGCTGGAAGGTGCCCAGAGAAGGGCCATGAGGATGCTCAGAGGGCTGGAGCTGCTCTGCTATGAGGAGAGACTGAGGGAGTTGGGGCTGTTCTGTCTGGAGAGGAGAAGGCTCTGAGGTGTCCTTATTGTGGCCTTTCAGTATCTTAAGGGAGCCTACAAGAAAGCTGGGGGGGAACTTTTTAGGATATCAGGTCATGATAGGACTGGGGGGAATGGAACAAAGCTAGAAATGGGTAGATTCAGGCTGGATGTTAGGAAGAAGCTCTTCAACACGAGGGTGATGAGAGCTTGGAACAGGTTGCCCAGGAAGGTGATGGAAGCCTCCCTGGAGGTGTTTAAGGCTGGGTTGGATGAGGCGGTACACAGCCTGATGTAGTGTGAAGTGCCCCTGCCCATGGCAGGGGGGCTGGAATTGGATGCTCCTTGTGGTCCCTTCCAACCCTGACAGATTCTGTGTTTCTGTGTTCACACTGTACTTCATGTGGAAAACTGCTGCTTTCCAAAGGCATCAGTTCCTGTGTGAGGTTTAATAGCCAGGCTCAGTGATGAATGCCTCTGGCCATGCCTGTATTGATTCAAAAGATGTCCTAATGCCCTTTTCTGGAGCGACTCAAATGGTTATTGACCATCCTTGTCAGGCTGGGGTTTGTGGTTGGGTTTTATTGTCCTAAGTGTGAAATTGTATGGGCAGAGCTGCAAAGAAAAGCAAAACCCAAAAGGCAGCACTGGGAGCACATCATCCCTCCTGAGGTGATGAAATGCTGCCTTCACACGTAGGGCTGGCTCCCATCATTCCAGCCCTTCTCCTTGGATTAGGAATTTTGACTTTACAGGACTACATGCAGCCTGGGGGGGGGGTCCTAGAATCCTAGAATGGCTTAGGTTGGAAGGGACCTTAGGGATCATCTACACACTGGGATCACATCATCCCTCCTGAGGTGATGAAATGCTGCCTTCACACGTAGGGCTGGCCCCCATCATTCCAGCCCTTCTCATTGGATTAGGAATTTTGACTTTACAGGACTACATAGAGCCTGGGGAGATTCCTAGAATCCTAGAATGGCTTAGGTTGGAAGGGACCTTAGGAATCATCTATTCCAACCTCCCTGCCATGGGCAGGGACACCTCTCCACTAGACTCAGCTGTTTGAGTCCTCATCCAACCTGGTCTTGAATACAATCATCCACAACCTCTCTGGGCAGCCTGTTCCAGAGGTTTGTTCTCCTTTGCTCTTGGTCAGTGTTGTCTCTGGGTCTGAAGATTTCCCCTTCTGTTTTCCAAGAGGCACATAAAAATGTCTTGGTTGTATGTGCAGAGGACCCAGTTCTGCACTCCTACACTTCTGGCAGCCTGCAGTAAACAAACCACCCAGCTGAGCAGGTTGCTCTGTGTGTAAGTCATTAGGATTTTTGACTCCAAACAGCCTGATCCCCAAGGAAATGTCACCTTGGAGACATCTACCAGGAGAGAGCCCAGGCTTTAGGTGTCCCATGCTGTGCCAGGATTGCCCATCTCCATCTCAAAGGGCTCTTGAGGTGGACATCTTCATGTTGTCTCTCCCATCTCCTTGCTGCTGCTCATTTCCACCTTGTTGGGGTGAGCAGAGCCTGTTTTCACACAGTGTGGTGTTCATGTTACTGCTGCTAGGGAGGAGGAGGAGGAGGAGGAGAACCAGCCTGCAGCAGCACTGGCAGAATGACTTCCAAATTCCTTGGGTGGAATTCTTTCCTGTGAGGATGACTGAACACTGGAGCAGGCTGCTCAGGGAGCCTCCTTCTGCCCAGATGTGATCCTGGGCACTCTGCTCTGGGTGACCTTGCTTTAGCAAGAGGAGTTGGACTAGGTGATCTCCAGAGGTCCCTTGCAGACCCCATCATGCTGGGACTCAGTGAATTCCTCAGGATACCTGTGAGATAGCAGCAGGTCTTTAGGTTCAGCTGCTCTTTGAGAGGTCTTGAGCTGGGAGGCTGGCAGACCCTTTGAAGAGAAGGAGAAGTCTTGAGTTGGAAGGCTGGCAGACCCTTTGAAGAGGAGGAGAAGTCTTGAGCTGGGAGGCTGGCAGACCCTTTGAAGAGGAGGAGAAGTCTTGAGTTGGAAGGCTGGCAGACCCTTTGAAGAGGAGGAGAAGTCTTGAGCTGGAAGGCTGGCAGACCCTTTGAAGAGGAGGAGAAGTCTTGAGCTGGAGGGCTGGCAGACCCTTTGAAGAGGAGAAGTCTTGAGCTGGAGGGCTGGCAGAGGTTGGGGGCACTTGTGGAACAGCTCCTCAGGATAAGCCTGGTGTAACATTTGGTAGCTTTGTCCTTTGCTTCGTTCTCAGTTTAACAGTGCTGGAATGGGCATGAGAGCTTCTGGCAGGTTCAAGCAGCTGCTTTAGCTGCCCCAAGAGGCATGAGCTGCCTCCACATTTGCTGCTTTTGTGATTGCTTGGACAGGGAGAAGTGCTGTGCCAAGAGCTAACTGCTGTCCCGCTCCACCCTGGTGACATCTGTGCCTGTGAAGTGTGCTCTTGGCATCTCCTGCTGCTTCCTGCTGATCTTTGCAGGAGTTGTCTTTCATGGCTTCTTGTTCATGCATCCTTCTTTCCTGGGCTTTATCCAGTGTCCTCCTGAAAGAAATGTGGCCAGAAGTGCTTAGCCTAGCTCCAGGCTTCTCTGTTTAATTCTGTTCCGCTGTTAGAGTGGAAGGAGAGCTACAGCCTTAATTCCATCATCTCCCTTTCAAGATGAGGACCCCCTCAGTGAAGACCTGCAGGTGGCACTTGTGCATTCCAAGGGAGATTGTGTGGGTGGAAGAGGCCAACACGAAATTCATTTGCTAGGGCTTTGGTGTTCACCAGCACCGGTGGCATCATTGGAGGATTAAGCTGTGCCCTGCAGCTATTGCAGTGGAGGATGTGCTGTGCTGTGCTGTGCAGTGATGCCAGGTGTGGGGCACAGAAGAAGACAGACACTACTTGAGAACTGGAAGAGCTTTTGTGTTTGAGGTGGCTTACCCTATAAGGCTTTTATCCTTCCTTTGTCAACACAGGCACAGATTTAACAGCACAAGGATGTGGCTTTGCTGCTCTACTGTAGGGTCTAGCCATGTTTTTTGTCTGCAGAGATGGAGTTAGCAAGCAGAGAGCACTGGGCAGGTCCATGAGGCAATAGGATACCATGAGGGTAGTGGAACACTGGAACAGGTTGCCCAGGGAGGTGGCTGGGGGCCCCCATTTCTGTAGATAGTCAGGGTGGGTGAGGCTCGACAGGGCTCTGGTCAACCTGATCTAGCTGGGGATGTCCCTGCTGACTATAGAGGGAGTTGGACAGGATGACATTTGGAGGTCCCTTCCAACCCAGCCCATTCTTTGATTCCATGGTCTGCAGTGCTTGGTGGCAGATGAGCAGGTGTCTGTGTGCTGGCTGTGTGTGCTGGTGCAGGAGACCCCCTCAGCTGGCACCATGACCTGTAGGTGGTGGGATGAAGTTCTCATCACGCTCTGAGTGCTTGCTGCTCTGCTCTGCTCAGTTTGTTTTGAGTTGATTTGTTAGCCTTTAAGGTTTATTAGAGCCTGTTGAGTGATGTGCTGGTTAGGACCCATGCTCCACCATCAGCTGCGCCAGCAAGCTTGGAAGCTGCCAAGAGGCTTTCTGTGGTGCTTAAGGGCCATTAATCAGAGGAGTCATTTCCCAAATTGAGCCTCGTTAACTCTGGGCAATGTTATCAAGGAGCTTTAATTTCCTGGCTACACCTGACAATCTGTTAAGTCTCTCTAATGCTGCAGCTGTATAAAACAGGCTGCTCAAGCTCCTTTCCACCTTCAGCCTCTATGTGCAGGCAGCTCTGGTGGCTTCTGCCTGGTTCTGAGGGAGTGAGGATGGTGCTGTGATTAGTCCTCTGGCAGTAACTCTCCTGGCTTAGCAAGGTAACAGGGTGTTAGAACGTGCCCTGGGGAACATCTCCAGATGCATGTTGCATCATAGGATGGCTTGAGTTGGAAGTGACCTGATAGATCATCTAGTTTCAAACCCTCTGCCCTGGAGAGGAACACCTCACACTAGACCAGATTGCTCAAAGCCTCATCCAGCCTGATCTTAAACCCTTCTACAACTTCTCTGGGCAGCCCATTCCAATCTCATCACCCTCCTAATAAAGAACCTTTTCCTTACGTCCAATCTAAATCTGTCCTGCTCCTAGTTTAAAGCCACTGTCCCTTGTCCTGTCACCACAGGCTTTTACAAGAATCATAGAATCAAGCAGGTTGGAAGAGACCTCCAAGATCATCCAGTCCAACCTAGCACCCAGCCCTAGCCAATCAACCAGACCATGGCACTAAGTGCCTCATCCAGGCTTAGCTTCAACACCTCCAGGGACAGCGACTCCACCACCTCCCTGGGCAGCCCATTCCAATGCCAATCACTCTCTCTGACAACAACTTCCTCCTAATATCCAGCCTAGACCTGCCCTGGCACAACTTGAGCCTGTGTCCCCTTGTTCTGTTGCTGCTTGCCTGGAAGAAGAGACCAACCCCACCTGGCTACAGCCTCCCTTCAGGTAGCTGCAGACAGCAATGAGCTCAGCCCTGAGCCTCCTCTTCTGCAGGCTGCACACCCCCAGCTCCCTCAGCCTCTCCTCATAGGGCTGTGCTCCAGGCCCCTCACCAGCTTTATTGCCTTTCTCTGGACATGTTCCAGTATCTCAACATCTCTCTTGAATTGAGGAGCCCAGAACTGGACACAGCATTCAAGGTGTGTCCTGACCAGTGCTGAGTACAGGGGCAGAATAACCTCCCTTGTCCTGCTGGCCACACTGCTCCTGATCCAGGCCAGGATGCCATTGGCTCTCTTTGCCGCCTGGGCACACTGCTGCCTCATCTTCAGCCTCTTATCTACCAGTACCCCCACGTCCTTCTCTGCCTGGCTGCTCTCCAGCCACTCTGTCCCCAGCCTGTAGCGCTGCTTGGGGTTGTTGTGGCCAAAATCTCCCTCCCCATCTCTCCTGTAGTCCCCTTCCAGTACTGGAAGGCCATTAAAATGTGTCCTCAAAGCCTTCTGTTCTCTGGGATGAGCAGACCCAACTCCTTCATCCTATTCTCATAGGAGAGCTGCTCCAGCCCTCTGACCATCTTTGTGACCCTCCTCTAGACCCTCTCCAACAGATCCACATCCTTCTTGTGTCGAGCGCTCCAGAGCTGGATGCAACACTCCAGCTGGAGTTTCCCAGGTGGAGTTAAGGGCAAAAGTCTTGTCTCAGCCCAACTCCAGGCTGAAAAAAGATTAAGAGAAGTGAAGTTTGGGTGAAGGAGATCCTTACATTTCAAGGTTTATTAAACCAAGCCAACAGTTGGCATCGTTGCCTGCGGAGTGGGGATTGTTTTGGCTTCATTCAGCGAGCACAGTAGTTCAGTTGTTTTCTAGCTAGAGTTCTTCAGTTGAATGGGGATGGGAATAGTTTTTTAGTCACTCTAAGGAGGCTTTAGAGGAGCAAAATGAAAATCAGGAGCTCTAGCAGCCAGCCTGCGTTGCAGCAGTGATATTAGCTGAGTTGGTGAAGCAGGTCCAGAGAAGGGCGGCACAGCTGGTGGAGGATCTGGAGAAGAGGGCTGGTGAGGAGCTGCTGAGGGAACTGGGGGGGTGTGATGGTTTGGGTGTTCCCCACCTCCCCCCCTACTTTAGAAGTCACCCAGACTAGCCTCAGTCAGCTCTGGAAATATGAATGAAGCTATTTATTTACAGCTAGCACAATATACAAGCAGAGATTTACAGTATATACAGTGATAGACAGAAACAGGCAAGGTAAAAGGTAATACAGAAACACAACTCCCCTCCCAGAAACCTGAGTCCCCAGGAGGGGCTCTCAACCACCCCTGCCCCTCTCATTCCCCCTGCCCCTCTCAACCTTACCCCAGTCCTAAAGAAGAATAGAGGTTTAGCCAAGAGGTTATGAAGCCAAGTGGGTTAGGCCAAATGGAAAGTGAGGTTAGGGAATAAGATGTTGCTCAGCCAGCAGCCCAAGTGAGAGTGAGTGAAAATGGTGAGAGTGTTATCTAATGTTTTCATTTCTTCCTCCCAAACTCCTCAGCCAGACTTCTGAGGGAAGTGGACATCACCACTGTTTTCCTTTCACAGCCTATAATCTAGTTCTTCTTACCAAAGCATTCTAGCTAGTTTCAAACTAGCCCAGGGTGTTTGGCGTGGGCAAGAGAAAGCTGAAGGGGGAGACCTCATTGCTCTCTGCAATTATCTGAAAAGAGGTTGAAGCCAGCTGGAGGTTGGTCTCTGCTCTCTAGGATCAGGTGGTAGACTGAGAGGAAATGACCTGAAGTCCATGGGACAGCAATGTGAGCTTGTGGCCAAGAAAGCCAATGAGGTGGGTTAAGAAGAGTGTGTCCAGCAGATCAAGGGAGGTTCTTCTCCCCCTCTACTCTGCCCTGGTGAGACCTCATCTTGAGCACTGCATTCAGTTTTGGGTTCCCCAGTTAAAGAAGGACAGGGATCTGCTGGAGAGAGTCCAATGGAGGGCTGTGAGGATGATGAGGGGACTGGAGCACTGCCTGATGAGGAGAGGCTGAGGGCCCTGGGGCTGCTTAGTCTGGAGAAGGGAAGACTGAGAGGGGATTTAATCAATGTTTATAAACACCTGAGACTGGATGTTAGGAAGAAGTTCTTCAACATGAGGGTGGTGAAAACCTGAAACAGGTTGCCCAGGAAGGTGGTGGAAGCCTCATCCCTGTAGGTGTTTAAGGCCAGGCTGGATGAGGCTCTGGACAGGCTGATCTAGTGTGAGGTGTCTCTGCCCATGGCAGGGGGGTTGGAACTGGCTGCTCCTTGTAGTCCCTTCCAACCCTGACTGATTGTACAATTCTGTCATTCTAAGTGCAAGTTAGCTACAGCTGTTCTCTGGGTGCACAGAGGGAGGAACACCACCAACCATCCTTGTGTTGTCTGCAAGCATGAAGTGCTGGTGTGGGGCTTTCTGTCTCTGCAAGGCTGTGCAAATGGGGCCTGAGCTGCTGGAAGAGGTACAGAAGTTTGGCAGTACCCTCTGATGGGTTGGCACTCTGTGTCTTGGCTGGGACCAGTGGGTATCTGGGTGCCTTTGTGGAGCTGAGTTTACTCCCCTGCCAAAAGATGGATAAAGTAAGACTTTGATCTTCTTTGTGGTTTGGAGCTGATGGGTTGGGACTGGGAGCTCTTGGTGAAGCTTTCTGCACCACTGCTGCTGGAGGAGATGCACCTGATGGATTTTGCTCTTGCAGACCAGTCCAGCTCCAGTTAAATCATAGTTGGGCAGTCAGGGAAGCTGCTGGGACAGAGCTCATCCTCCTTGGGAGCAGTGGGTCAGGAAGCTTTCTTTCCTTCTGGAGGCAGTGGGTTTGCTTTTTCCCTAATCGCTGATTCTGATGTGATTTGTGCTGCTGATTTCTTTCCTATCTGATTTCAGTTTCAACACATTCTGATTTGGGTTCACCGTGTCCTGAGACAGTTGTTCATGTCCAGGCCTCTGTTTTATCCTTTCCCACATGGTATATGGCACAGGATGATGGAATATGCCTTTTCCCTGGAAAAAAAACCCCACCAAAATAATAATCAATGCTTTGTTTCCTTCCCCCCCCCCCACCCCTGCCAGGAAGCTTTCCCAGATACAAATATTGATTGTTCAGATGAAAGCCACATTTAGCCTATAATTGCTCTTTAAATAGTGGGACTGGTGGGTTTACACCATAATTGCTCTTTAAATCAGTGGGGCTCTGGTGGGTTTGTACCAAAATTGCTCTTTAACCCAGCACAGTGCAGGGTGGGTGCTGTGGGATGGAGGCATCTTGGACAAAGATGTTCAGATGCCTGCCAAATGTTGGTGACCTGAAGTGCTTGGGTAATCACAGGATATTAGGAGCTGGAAGAGCCCCAAGGAGATCATTGAGTCCAACCCCCCTGCCACAGCAGGACCACACAATCTAGCTCAGGTCACACAGGAGCATGTCCAGACAGGCCTTGAAAGGCTCCACAGAAGGAGACTCCACAAACTCTCTGGACAGCCTGTGCCAGTGTTCTGGGACCCTTACAGGAAAGAAGTTCCCCCTTGTGTTGAGGTGGAACCTCTTTTGCTGCAACTTCCATCCATTGCTCCCTGTCATATCCCAGGGAGCAGTGAGCAGAGCCTGTCCCCCCACCCTGGTCCCCAGCTCTCAGGTGTTTGCAAACATTTATCAAATCCCCTCTCAGTCTTCTCTTCTCCAGACTAAACAGCCCCAGGTTCCTCAACCTCTCCTCATCAAGCAGTGCTCCAGTCCCCTCATCTTCCTCGTAGCCCTCCACTGGACCCTCTCCAGCAGATCCCTGTCCCTCATAAGCTGGGGAGCCCAAAACTGGAGGCAGTACTCAAGATGAGGTCTCACCAGGGCAGAGTAGAGAGGAAGGAGAACCTCCCTTGATCTGCTGGACACACTCTTCTTAATACACCCCAGGATCCCATTGGCCTTCTTGGCCACAAGGGCACATTGCTGTGCCATGGGTAACTTGTTAGCCACCAGGACCCCCAGGTCCCTCTCCACAGGGCTGCTTTCCAGCAACAATATTTTGCAGCAGGCTCTGCTGTTGCCCAGGTTCTGCACAACAGGCAGCTGATGTGGCACTTCCATCCTCTCCTGTGCACCAGATTTGATGTCACCAAGGTGACTTCAGCAGCATCAATATGTTCAGTGTCATTGTCAGTGCATGCACACCCTGGAAGGACAGCTGGGCAGGAGAGGTGCCCTGCTGTGTTGGACTGGATGATCTTAGAGGTCTCTACCAACGTGGTTGATTCTATGACAGGGAGCTGGTGGTGCTCTGCAGCAGAGGTGGGCACCTTCCTGGGATACCCTGTGTCAGGATGTGGCACCCAGCCCATGGGTATCTGCTCTGCCCCAGCCCCTGTGGGGTGTGAGAGGATGGCTTCTGCCCACAGCCACATGGGCTGGTGGTGTGGAGCCACTGAGGGTGTCTGATGCAGGAAGGCATTGTTGGAACCTTTCCAAGTCATGGTTTTTACCATGAAAATCCTGGGGTGCTCTTCAGCAGCTGGTTGCTCCCCACCCCTGGGAAGGGTCATGCCTGGTGTGGTTGATGCTCTGTGTGCACCCACTCACTGCTGTGCAGGGCTTGGTGGCCTTTCTGGAACTCAGCCAGGCTGCATTTCCCCCAGTCCTGGCTTTGTGACACCACTCACGACCCAGGGGTGCTGGGAGACACAGAAGCAGTGAGATCTGCTCTGTCCCTGCCAGCACTAAGGTGAGCATGGATTCACACTGCTCCCTGAGGAGCTGCACTGCAGTCCTTGTGCCAGGCTGGCTGGAGAGAGGGTGCCCAGAGTTGGAGGGGGAGATTCCCTGTGCTTACAGAGGGAGTTTTAGGCATTTGAAGGTAAAAAAGCTCTGCGAGGGACAGAGGTAAGGAGGGCTGTGCTCCTGCAGCTCCTGCCTTCTGCAGAGAGCCTGCTGCCTGCCTAACAAGGCAGAGGCTGTGATTGAGGCTTTGTCAGTGCCTGCACTTTTGCAGTGCCTCTCTTTCATTTGAATTTCTCAGCATCTGAAGAGAGGGAGCTCCTGCTGGTGCCGTTCCCGAGGAGGGAACTCGAATTGCAGAGCATCTTCCCCTTCATCTGCCTGTTCCCTTGAAAGGGAGAAGAGCTTTGAAGCAGCTGCTCTGCCTTCCCTGCCTCCACTCTGCCTGCTGCATCCCAAAGCCTTTCAGGAACGCCCAGGGGAGCCAGCTGAAATTGTGCTTTGTGGCTGGGACATGAGGAGGGGGATGTGGAGCCTTGCCCAAGCTGGGACAGGTCCATGCAGCAAGAACCTCAGGCTGCACGGGAGAGGTGTTGGATAAATAACCCCAATTAGTGAGCATTTCTCTGCCTTTCACATCGACGCTGCCAGACTGAAATGAGTTTTGGTTTCAAGCTGAGCCCATGTAATGAGTGAGTTGCTGAGACATCCTGTCCATCACATAATGTCCCTCTCAGTGGGTTGCTGTAAATAAGGGCTTTATTTCATCCCCGTGTGGAGGGCAAACAGCTTTCAGCCTGGCTGGGTGGATAATTGTTTGGCTTGGGCTTGGTTTTTTTTCTTTGACTTGCTAAATGGCACAGAAATAGAGAAAATCCCAGACTGGTGGGTCTGGAAGGAACCTCTGGAGATCATCTAGTCCAACCCCTTCTGCTGAAACAGAGTCACGCAGAGCAAGTTGCTCAAGATTGTGTCCAGGCAGGTTTGGAATCTCTCCAGAGCCTCTCTGGGCAGCCTGCTGCAGTGCTCCAGCACCCTCACAGCAAAGTTTTTCCTTCATGTTCAGATGAAAAAATAGGCTGTTCCTAGCTTGAGCAGGATCTAGGGAAGCTGCTGTCCTGCTCTTCAGAGCCTGCTCCAGGAGTTACTTCATCCAGGTTTGGATGCAGAATTGCTGTGGCAGATGAGCAGAGATCTTAACTCAGGCTTTTCTCCCTTATTTTGCAGCAGAATGTGGAAGCCTGAGGGTTGGTGAGGCTGGAACAGCCCCAGCACCCAGAGCAGCAGCCAAGCCTGGCAGCTGCCTGCGAGGGAGGTGTGACCAGGATGTGCTGCCCTGAGTGTCCCTATCCCTAGGGCCTGGGTTGGGGTGGTAAAGACTGATGGCAGCAGGACAGAACCCACTGCAGGGTTGGGTTGGCAGCGGGGCCTGGGTTAGGTAAGGTACCAGGACAAATTTCTTCACAGAACAGGTTAGGAAGCATTGGAACAAGCTGCCCAGCAAGGTGGTGGAGTCCCCACCCCTGGAGGTATAGAAGATGTGTGGATGTGGTGCTTAGGGGCATGTTTTAGTGACAGAGGTGGGATTGTGAGCTGCAGGCAATCAGCTGCACTCGATGATCTCAAAGGTCTCTTCCAACCTCAACAGTTCCACAATTCTTGGGAGTGCAGCAGGAAAAGAATAGAATCAACCAGGTTGGAAGAGAGCTCCAAGCTCAGCCAGGCCAACCTAGCACCCAGACCATGGCACTAAGTGCCTCAGCCAGGCTTTGCTTCAACACAGCCAGGGACGATGACTCCACCACGTCCCTGGGCAGCCCATTCCAATGCTAACCACTCTGTCTGCCAACAACTTCCTCCTAACATCCAGCCTAGACCTCCCCCAGCACAACTTGAGACTGTGTCCCCTTTTTCTATTGCTGCTTGCCTGGCAGAAGAGCCCAACCCCACCTGGCTACAGCCTCCTTCAGGTAGTTGTGCACAGCAATGAGCTCTGCCCTGAGCCTTCTCTTCTGCAGGCTGCACACTCCCAGCTCCCTCAGCCTCTCCTCATAGAATCATAGAGTCATGGAATGGTTTGGGCTGGAAGGGACCTCTGAAGCTCATCTAGTCCAACCCCCTGGGATTATGCTTTGTGTTCCTTCCTGAGATAAGCCACTAGGTTAGATCAGCTTCTAGTCAAAGGTGATGTCCTCTGTTGCCCATTTAAAATGGCTGATGTGGTTGGGTGACTGTGTTCCAGGCCCCTCACCAGCTTTGCCTGCCTTCTCTGGACACCTTCCTCAACATCTCTCTTGAATTGAGGAGCCCAGAACTGGACACAGCACTCAAGGTGTGTCCTGAGCAGTGCTGAGTACGGGGGCAGAAGAACCTCCCTTGTCCTGCTGGCCACAGTAGGAAAAGGTCTCTTTTCCCCCCTCATTTTTAAGAGACTTGGTAGCTTCTCTGTGTCTCTAGATAGCTAAAATGAAATCTCTCAGTTGTTTAAACTCTGCTACTTGCAAGTAGCATGTTCCTGGCTGTCTCTGTGTGCCTCTGACAGCAAAGCACTGGCCCCAGGCCCCAGTTTTGCCATCCTGGTGTGAGCCGAGCAGGCGATGCCCTCTGGACCGTGTGCTGCTCGATGATAACTCCATCCTCCAGGGACCTGCAGAGAGGGAGCAAGGCTGAGGCTGAGCCTCTGCAAAGCCCTGAGATGTATCTGTGGCAGCAGATGGTGTGAAGTGCCTTCAAGTCAGGATGAAACAGCACTGAATACCCAATTATCTATAATTAAAACACTGCTTATTTATTGTGCTGCCGATGGGCTGCTCCCCTTTGGCAGGGGCTTTGACTGTGGGCTGCAGCTTGCTGCAGAGGAGAAGGCTCAGGGCAGACCTCATTGCTGTCTACAACTCCCTGAAGGGAGGCTGTAGCCAGGTGGGGTTGGTCTCTTCTGCCAGGCAAGCAGCAACAGAAGAAGGGGACACAGTCTCAAGCTGTGCCAGGGGAGGTCTAGACTGGCTCTTAGGAGGAAGTTGTTGTCAGAGAGAGTGATTGGCATTGGAATGGGCTGCCCAGGGAGGTGGTGGAGTCACTGTCCCTGGAGGTGTTGAAGCAAAGCCTGGCTGAGGCACTTAGTGCCATGGTCTGGTTGCTTGGCTAGGGCTGGGTGCTAGGTTGGCCTGGCTGAGCTTGGAGCTCTCTTCCAACCTGGTTGATTCTATGATTCTCTGCACCTCCTGATGGGAGTTTACAGCACCCAGAAGCCATGCTCTGGTTTGAGAATAGTCAGTCAATGGTTTGTTAGGCTCTTTCTGCACAGGAACCTCTTTCCAGCATGCAGATCATAGAATGGGTGGTGTTGGAAGGGACATTTGAGATCATCTCATTCCGGATGGGGACTGCCTCCCAGTATCATAGAATGCTTTAGGTTGGAAGGGACTTCAAAGCTCATCCAGTTCCAACCCCCTGCCATAGGCAGGGACACCTCCCACTAGAACAGGTTGCTCAAGGCCTCATCCAGCCTGGCCTTGAACACCTCCAGGGTGGTTGTGGAGCACAGAATCACTGAATGTGATCAAAGATCATATTGGGTGCTTCTGTGCTCTACAGCCTCCCTGGGCAACCTGTGCCAGTGTCTCACCACCCTCACTGCAAAGAACCCTTTCCTAACATCCAGTTTCAATCTCCCCTCTGCCAGTTTGAACCCATTCCTCCTCATCTTGTCATGACAAGCCCTTGTCAATAGTCCCTCCCTAGCCTTCCTGTAGCCCACTTCAGATACTGAAAGGCCACTCCAAGGTCTCCTCAAAGCCTTTCCTTCTGCAGGCTGAAGAGCCCCAACTTTCTCAGCCTGTCCTCAGAGCAGAGCTGCTGCAGCCCTCTGAGCACCTTTGTGGCCTCTTCTGGATTTGCTCCAACAGTTCCATGTCCTGCTTGTGTTGGGGGCTCCAGAACTGCACACAGGACTCACAGCAGAGCTGCTGCAGCCCTCTGAGCATCTTTGTGGTCTCCTCTGGATTTGCTCCAACAGTTCCATGTCCTGCTTGTGTTGGGGGCTCCAGAACTGCACACAGGACTCACACCAGAGCTGCTGCAGCCCTCTGAGCATCTTTGTATCCTATCCCAGGAAGATGCAATTTGGACAATAATAGTTTATCTTCCTTTTTTTTTTGTTTTTTTTTTATGTTGCATATCCTTTTCCAGGTGGCCTTAGGCAGCTTTCCCAGAGTGTGGCAAGGTGGCTGACACACTTGACTGTGAACACTTCATTAGCTTCAGAGGAGACCTCAGCCTGCTCTGAGTCACAGCTGCGCCGGGCTCGGGGGAGGGTATTGGCAGTGCTCAGGAAGATGCCTTGCTGCTGGGTGCAGCAGCCCTGACAAACGTTTGTCATTTTGTTCACCACAATAAGGTTTTTTGCTGGTTTAGTTCTGGGGGTTGGGTTTGTGGAGGGGAGAGGAGGACTGGCCTCAGCACCGTGTCGCAGACATCGGAGTCGTGCTGCGTGTAGGGATCGGAAATACCTTCAGCTGCAACCAGGAGTTGCCTTGGGAGGCTTAGTGCTGAGGGCTTTTCCATGGAAAGGCAGATAAAGGCTGCTTAAAATAATCCTTTAGTGAAATAACTAGGGGAAGGTGTAAGAAATGGATGTTTTTCATGGTTTGTGTGTGCTTCCCAGCTGAATTCCCGCGCTGCAGTGGAGGAAGGAGAGCTTAGTGCCGTGCTGCCGGCTGAGTCATCCCTGTCTTCCCACCCTGGGCTGAGAGAGATCGATTTGCTTTGGATTCAAAGCAGAGAAAAACAGAAGCCAGCTCTTTCCTGTCATAAACAGCAGTAGTGGTTCAGATCCCTTATTTTGAAATCGTTTTTTGATGAGGTATTTGCTGCCTTCCCTGAGGGACAGGTCTCTGCTGAGCTGAGAGGAACCCCTGGGAGATGTGGTCCTATGAGGAGCAGCAATCTGTCATAGAATCAGTCAGGGTTGGAAGTGACCACAAGGATGGTAGAGGGTTGGAACTGGATGATCTTTGAGGACTCTTCCAACCTAAACCATTCTATGACATGATCTAATTGACTGGATAGTGCTGGGTGATAGGTTGGACTTGGATGATCTTGGAGGTCTCTTCCAACCTGGTTGATTCTGTGATTCTATGATCTTTGCTGGGCAGAAGCACATAATGCTGCCAGTGCTGAGCTGACCATCATCATCTGCAAACTACACCCAGGGCACTACAGGATTGCTCTGCTTTGTTACCCCAAGGCAGCAGGTATGTGCCTAGGGATCACTATTACAGAATCAGTCAGGGTTGGAAGGGACCACGAGGATCAGCCAGTTCCAACCCCCCTGCCATGCCCAGGGACACCCTACCCTAGATCAAGGTGGCCAAAGCCTCATCCAGCCTGACCTTAAACATCTCCAGCCATTGGGCCTCAACCACCTCCCTGGGCACCCCATTCCAGGCTCTCACCACTCTTATGCTCAACAACTTCTTCCTCACCTCCAGTCTGAACCTGCTGGAGAATCCCCTCTGCCCCATCTCCAGTGAATGCAGTGAGCTCAAGCCTGGTCGAGGTGGATGGTGATGATGGGCACAGCTTTGTGCTCTGCATGGCCAGGGCTGCATGCTTGACCCTCTGCAGGGGAAGATGTGGTCACACCCTTAGAAAATAGGCACATCCTTGTTGCAGGGCTTGGAGCAATCACAGAGGATTCCTGGTGTGAGATGGACTATCACAGAATGTTAGGGGTTGGAAGTGACCTAAAAAGATCACTCAGTCCAACCCCCTGGCCAGGGCAGGGTCATCTAGAACAGGTAACACAGGAATGCACTTAGGTGGGTTTTGAATCCTGACCCCTTCAAGCTGTCTTGTATGGCTGGGTTGGAGCTGAAAGCTGGAGCCTCACAGCCTGTTTCTACTTAAACTCTGCCAGAGACAGGAGTTTGTATTTCTGAGCTCTTCATCCTAGATCCATAAATCAGAATATATTGAAGGCAGAAAGCTCAGACCCTAAGCAGAGAGTGTCAGCCTGCAGCTGAGGCTGTGGCTGTTTCACAGCAGAATGCTGCAGGTTCAGCCCTGGTTTTGCTTTTCTGGCTTTGCCCTAAGGAATGCCTGAAATAGGAGAATTAAACATTTAAGAGGAGGCTGGATAGTGCTTGTCACACAGGAGAAAACATCTGGGATCCTTTCAGTAATGTGGGAAGGTGTCTCCTGCTCCTCTGGTTCAGTTCAAATCCATCTTCTTTGCTTTGGGCATTGCCCTGCTGCAAGAGCCAAGTGCCTCAGAGTGGGATAAGTGAAATCTGCTGCTCTGCTTGCTGGTGTTTGTTACACACCAGCTAATGAGCTCCCCGCAGGCACAGACCGAATGTTGGGGTGGGAGCTTGCCCATGGGTGCCATTTGGATCCAGCTCCTTAGTGCTGGCAGTACTGGGGGGTACAGGGCAGTACTGCAGGGTAGGGGGCAGGGACAGGGATGGTCTCACTACCTGAGTCCATGCCAGCTCCATATAGCAGTGGTGCTCATCTCCATCCTCCTCTCTTTTCCATCCCACAATCCACTTTGCATCTGCTTTGTTTGCACAACCCCTGCTGCCTGCTGGAGTTTGGAGAGGGTGGCTCATGTGTGATACCATCAGGACATCACACTCTGAACCTCTCTTGGCTCTGGCTGCGGGCAAGCGGGCAGTGATGGATTGTGCTCCCAACAGCAGCCTGATGGTTTGGCTTTGCCAGGAGAGCAGGCAAAAATCCAATCCTCTTATCCCTTTGGGAAGAGCTGGGATTGATTTTGTAAGTCCAAGGGCTGAGCTGCTGAGAACAAAGGAGCACTTTATTTATTTTCCTCAGAAATCAATTACTTACTCATTTTATTTCTCAGACCAAGAGCAGCCCCTTCTCCCAAGCCTGTGCTCGGGCTGTCCAGCCGTGACAGCCACAGATCCAAAGGGGTTGGTGCCTTTCCCAGCTGTGGCTGGTGAGGGGTGAGGATGGCAACCCCAGATGTGTCCCTCTGGTTATTCCAGAGCATGCCTGAAGCTGCTGAGCAACAAAGGCAACCTGCGGCTTGGGAAAGTCTCTCTAGGAGCTGGGAAGACATCACCTAGGAGCTGGGATGACATCACCATCTGTAGAAGTTGTTGCTTTGCTGTTTCTCCTAACTGTCCTCCACCCCAGGAAGCCTCATCTCTGAAAGAAAGATGGTGATCTGGGACAGATGTTAAGTGGAGAAGCTGTTGGGTTTAGAACAGGGCAGTTCCTGCCTCTAACTCCTGCCAACACTGTCCCTTGGCTGTCATCGTGGGCACTGCTCCACTGTGTCTCTTGCATCTCCAGAATGCCTTAGGTTGGAAGAGACCTTACAGAAAAGACTGGTTGAGGCATTTAGTGCCATGGTCTAGATGACTGGACTGTGTGCTAGGTTGGACTGGATGATCTTTGAGGTCTCTTCCAACCTGGTTGATTCTATGATTCTAAGATCATCTATTCCAATCTCCCTGCCTTGGGCAGGGAATGCCTCTCAGATAGACTTAGTGGCTCAAGGCCTCACTCAACCTGGTCTTGAACAACCACAAAGAAGAGGCATCCACAGGCTCCTTAGGCAGCCTGGTTCAGACTCTTGCCATCCTTATTCTGAAGACCTTCTTCCTAAGATCCAGTCTAAACCTACTCTGCCCCAGCCTAAAACCATTCTCCCTTGTTCTACCACTGGGCACCCTTATGGAAAGTGCCTCTGCAGCCTTCCTGCAGGATCCCTTCAGCTGTAGGATTGTTTGGGTTGGAAAAGACCTCTAAGATCATGAGGTCCAACCCTTGACCTAACACCACCATGGCCAGGAAACCACGTCCCAGGGTGCCCTCTCTGCTGGGGTTTTGAGCACTTCCAGGGATGGTGACTCCACCACCTCCTGGGCAGCCTGTTCCAGTGCCTGACCACTCTGGCACTAATGAAATTGTTCCTAATATCCAAGATCCTGTTAAACCCCTGAGCTCTAATGCAGTTATTAATTCCTTCTGACTTCCAGGCAAAATTAATTTGCACAGAGAGTTTCTCCAGCTGTAGGCACTGTGTCCTTTCTGAATAGAAGAGGAGCAGGTAATGCTGGACACAGGCTGAGCTAGGGTGGAAGAGGTAAGAGAAACAATGGAGAGCAAAAACTGAGCAGCTCATCTTGCTTGTCACTAGTTTTGATGTAAGTCCTGCCAAGGGATGTCATGGTGGAAAGCAAGCAGCAGTATTAACCCTTCTGCTCTCTGGCATACTGAGGGCATGGGCATGTTTGTACTGGTAGCTGCTCCTGGAGGTGGTGCAAGTCTTGTTTTCTGCTCTGCAGGTCTCCATGCTTTCATCAAGGTGGTGTTGGTCTCTTCTGCCAGGCAAGCAGCAACAGAACAAGGAGACACAGTCTCAAGTTGTGGCAGGGCAGGTCTAGGCTGGATTTTAGGAGGAAGTTGTTGTCAGAGAGAGTGATTGGCATTGGAATGGGCTGCCCAGGGAGGTGGTGGAGTTGCCATCCCTGGAGGTGTTCAGGAAAAGCCTAGCTGAGGCACTTAGTGCCATGGTCTGGTTTATTGGCTGGGTGCTAGGTTGGACTGGATAATCTTGGAGGTCTTTTCCATCCTGCTTGATTCTATGATTCAGCTTGAATGAAAAACAACAGGCTGCACAGAAGTGTAGAAGGAAGGTGTGCCTGGGCATAACATGGCAGTAAAAAGTGGTTTGAAATGCTGAGGGGGTGTGGATCAACTCTCTCTGAAGAGGAAAGGCTGAGAGAGCTGGGACTGTTTAGTCTGGGCAAGAGCAAACTGAGAGGGCATCTTCTCAATGCTGATCAATAGCTAAAGGCCAAACTCTCTGCATTGGTGGCCAGTGACAGGACAAGGAACAGTGGGCAGAAACTGGAACTCAGAAGGTTCCATCTGAACATGAGGAGAAACTTCTTTGCTGTGAGGATGTCCAAGCATTGAAGAGTTGTGGAGTCTGCTTCCCTGGAGAGATTCCAAATCTTTCTGGGCACTGTGATCCTGGGCAATTTGCTGTGGGTGCTTTGAAAGGGGGATTGGAATGGGTCATCTCCAGAGGTCCCTTCCCAGCCGCACCATGCTGGGATTCTGTGAGACTGAGGTTTGTGTGTGGAGGGGAGGTGATGCCAGAGCATCCTTGGGCAGGAGGCAGAGGCAGCCCCAATGTGCCAGGACAGTGGTGGGACCCCTTGGTGATGGCAGCAGGTGGTTCTTACAAGCCCGTGGTTGCATCCACCATGCTGAGCTGCCTTGGGGCTGCTTGGAGGAGCATGAGCCCCATCCTCCTGTCTGAAAGATTATCATCTGAGCCCTAATGAAATAACTCCTGATAACCCTCCCCCCCTCCCTGTTTTCTTTTTTTAAGCAGGTAATGAGATTATTTACTTTTTTTTTTCTCCCATCAGAGATTTGCTGCCTCTGATCTTACTCGGATCAGAAGCTGTTCCCTGCCAAGGATCAGAGATCCAAACATAGCTCAGCCATCTGAAATGATTAAATTAACTGGAATGTGCAAAAGTTTCAGCATAAACCGACCCAGTGATGCACTTTATCTACCAGGAACTCTTTAAAGAGCTCTTGGAAGTTAGCATGAGTTAGTTTGCTGAAGAGGACCTGGTGCATGTAATTAGAGCCAGCATCGTGCTGGTGCCCTCGCCCAAGAAATTAATCCTTAAACACCACAGACAAGGGAGTGGGGAAGCTTTTGGCACACCTCCTGGCTTCTGACATTGGGCAGTCTGTGTTGCTTGAGGGACAAGCAGCACTGTGGCCTTGCTGTGGCTGCAGGTTGCCTCCATGTGATTGATTGGTGCTGTCTCACCTCGCTGTCAACCCTGGGTTTGGTCCTTCACCAGGATGCTTGGTAGCACTGCTCACTCTGAGGTCCCATCCCTTAGTAGGGAAACTTCTTCATGATTTCTGGGGTTCTGCTGGTTCTGCTGGGAGCTCCCTGTGGAGCATTCTCCCTTCACACAGTGTGTGCAAATCTTAGAATCATAGAATCAGGCAGGGTTGGAAGGGACCACAAGGAGCAGCCAGTTCCACCCCCCTGCCATGGGCAGGGACACCCTACCCTAGATCAGGCTGCCCACAGCCTCAGCCAGCCTGGCCTTAAACACCTCCAGCCATGGGCTTCAACCACCTCCCTGGGCAACCCATTCCAGCCTCTCACCACTCTCAGGCTCAACAACTTCCTCCTCATGTCCAGTCTGAATCTCCCCACCTCCACCTTTGCTCCATTCCCCCCAGTCCTGTCACTCCCTGACAGCCTAAAAAGTCCCTGCCCAGCTTTTTTGGAGGCCCCCTTCAGATACTGGAAGGCCACAATAAGGTATCTTCCTCCAGCAGACCCTGCTTCAAAGCTTGGGCTTTGGCTATCATCTTCCACATCCTCATGGAAGAGGCTGCTATGGCATTGGCATTGCTGGGAATGGAGGTTTGGTGTCAGGGTGAATCTCTGTGGCTCTGAAGGGAGGAGGTGCTGGTTTAATGCATCCCATTGAGATTTCCAGAAGGTTGGTTTTCATGGGCTAATTTTTGACAGCTTGTGGTGCTCCTTCCCTTTAGTGCATCTTTCCAGCACTTTCCCTTAAATCATTGAGTGTTGAGTGGTTGGAAAGGACCTTGAAAGTTCATCTGGTCCAAGCCCTCTGCAGTCAGCAAGGACATCTTCAACTAGAGCAGGTTGTTCAGAACCCCATCTCACCAGACCTGGAATGATTCTGGAGATGGAGAATTTACCACTTCTTTGGGCACCTTGTCTGACCACCCTCTCTTTAAAATGTTTCTTCCTTAGATCTAGTTTGGGTGAAAAATGAAGATCTGCTCTGAGGATTCATTTCCCCATACAAAAGTGCTCCCAGATGGATGCTGGCAGCTCTCTGGGATGCCAGGAGCTTTCCTGGGTGCAGGAATGACAGGGCAGCTTGAAGGATCACTGGCAGTACGAGATGAAGTGTGGCAGCAAGAAGGATCAGTGTGCTGCTTATCAGCCTGGACGTGGTCTCTCAGGCTGCTGTGGATGAATGATGGCACACACAGGGCTGGAGCAGTAATTTCATGTGAGGCTCAATGATGGATTGCTGGAGCAGTGAGGGAGAAGTTCATGCATTAGGATCAAGGTTTGGGGGGACAGAGAGTGTGCTTGCAAAGTAGAGGGGAGGCTGGGAAGGGAGACAGTTAGTGCAGAGCCATGACAGAGTCATTTTGGCTGGAAAAGCCCTCTTAAGAGTTCAACCATCAACCCCACCATGGCCATTAAACCACGTCCAAAAGTGCCATGTCTGCATGTTTCTTGAACACCTGCAGGGATGGTGATTCCACCACCTCCCTGGGCAGCCTGTTCCAACACCTGAACACTCTTTCAGTAAAGAAAGTTTTCCTAATGTCCAACCTAAACTTCCCCTGGCACAATTTCAGACAATTTTCTCTCATTCTGTCACCTGATACTAGAATCATAGAATCACAGAACCAGGTTGGCAGAGACCTCCAAGATCATCCAGTCCAACCCATCCTCCAGCCCTATCCAGTCAACCAGACCATGGCACTAAGTGCCTCATCCAGGCTTTTCTTGAAGATCTCCAGGGACAGCAACTCCACCACCTCCCTGGGCAGCCCATTCCAATGCCAGTCACTCTCTCTGGCAACAACTTCCTCCTGACATCCAGCCTAGACCTCCCCTGGCACAACTTGAGACTAGGGAGAAGAGACCAACACCCCCCACACTCCAACCTCTTTTCAGGGAGTCACAGAGAGCCATGAGGTCTCCCCAGGGCTCTGGAGCAGTGCTGGGAGTGTGGCAAGAAGGAGGTACCCTGAGGACCTGCTGGGTCTCTGCGGGCTGGGATGCTCCCAGTGTGATGTTTGAGCTGGGGTTTGGGCATCAGACTCCCCTTTGCTCGGTAGCGGATTGCTCCCTAAGGAGATGGGGTGGAGAATGGACCTGTCAGGGCTGATGTAGGGGCAGCTTGGTGTGCTCCAGTCCTCTTGACTCCAAACTTCAGACAGATCCCAGCTCTAATGGTGTGTCTGGGAGCGAGTGGCAGTCAGTCATGCTGAATTAAACAACCTTTTATGAAAGCTCCTGCGCACGCTTGGATAAATGAAGGCGCCTAATAGACACTGAGTCATGACACTCTATTTATCTTCCTTGCTGAAAGCCTGGGCAGATGCAGGGACCTCTTTTATCTGCCAGAAGCATTGGAAAATGAATTTGTTACGTACAGGGAGGGGGGAGGGGGGGAGCAAGCTCATGCCGACAGGCTGAGGCTGCAGTCACTGCAAATGGGTGTCAGAGGTGTCCTGCTCCTGTGCGTACCGCGACCCCTGGCATAGTGAGGGGGTTGGTGGTACTGTGCTCTGCTTGAGCAAGTGGAGCTTTGGGTAGCAGTACATAAATGCTATTTTTAATAATGCATCCTTATTTTGACCATAGTTGGGCAACTGCAAGTTGCTTCTTTTCCAGCAGCTTTGTTCCTCTGCGTGCAGGCTGTGCAAGAGCTGGATTTTTCCCTGCTTTGGGGACTCATTCCTTTAAAGAGAGCCTTTTCCCTTGGCAGTTTTATTTCCAGCTCCAGCCTGATCTGTGCTGTCAGACCCGATCAGAGCAGAGATGTGTGACCCAGGATTCTCTGCCTGGCTCAGAGCCTATGGCACTCACTGTCTCTCTCCATGCCTGCCTGCAAAGGGGAGAACAGATATCCCTAAGAGGTGCAGTGCTTAATTACTTACAGTAATTAAAACCTCTTCTGGAGGTGTTGGGTAAGAGCAGCATCGCCTGCACGGTGGCAGGGAGCAGATGCTCGCTAACAGCCATCTGTTCTTTAGCAGTGAGGCCCTTCTGTGCTCCCTGAAACTTAAGATCGGACATTAGGAAAGAAGCCTTTGCTGGAAGAGTGGTCAGGTGTTGGAACAGGCTGCCCAGGGAGGTGGTGGAGTCCTCATCCCTGCAGGTGTTCAAGAAATGTGTGGATATGGCACTTTGGGATGTGGTTTAGTGGGCATGGTGGGTTTGGGTTGATGTTTGGACTGGATGATCTTAGAGTTCTTCTCCAACCCTAGTGATTCCATGATTCTATAAACTCCTGCTACAGGAGCAAAAGGATCCTTTGTGTTCCCCAAGGATAAGTCCTGGGACCAGTCCTGTTCAATACCTTTATTGATGATCTGGAATAGGGGAGGGAGTCCAGCATCAGTAAGTTTGCAGATGACACCAAGCTAGGAGCAGGTGTGGAGCTGTTGGAGGGTAGGAGAGCCCTGCAGAGGAACCCTGCCAGGCTGTATGGGTGGGCAGAGGCCAATGGGATGAGATTGAACAAGGCCGAGTGCAGGGTTCTGCACTTTGGCCACAACAACCCCAGGCAGTGCTGCAGGCTGGGGCCAGAGTGTCTGAGAGCAGCCAGGCAGAAAGGGACCTGGGGATGCTGGTAGAGAGTAGCTGAAGATGAGGCAGCAGTGTGCCCAGGTGGGCAGCAGAGCCAATGGCATCCTGGCCTGGCTCAGGAGCAGTGTGGCCAGCAGGACAAGGGAGGTTATTTTGCCTCTGTACTCAGCACTGCTCAGGCCACCCCTTGAGTGCTGTGTCCAGTTCTGGGCTCCTCAATTCAAGAGAGATGTTGAGGTGCTGGAAGGTGTCCAGAGAAGGGCAACAAAGCTGGTGAGGGGCCTGGAGCACAGCCCTGTGAGGAGAGGCTGAGGGAGCTGGGGGTGTGCAGCCTGCAGAGGAGTAGGCTCAGGGCAGAGCTCATTGCTGTCTACAACTACCTGAAGGGAGGCTGTAGCCAGGTGGGGTTGGTCTCTTCTGCCAGGCAAGCAGCAACAGAAGAAGGAGACACAGTCTCAAGTTGTGGTGGGGGAGGTCTAGGCTGGATGTTAGGAGGAAGTTGTTGCCAGAGAGAGTGATTGGCATTGGAATGGGCTGCCCAGGGAGGTGGTGGAGTCACTGTCCCTGGAGGTGTTCAAGCCAAGCCTGGCTGAGGCACTTAGTGCCATGGTCTGGTTGATTGGCCAGGGCTGTGTGCTAGGTTGGACTGGATGATCTTGGAGGTCCCTTCCAACCTGGTTGATTCTATGATTCAAAAGGAGGGTGAGGAATAGAAGGCTGAGGAGAAGTTTAGGAGGTGAATGAGCTCCCATCTCTTGCTGCCATCTTCTCCCAAGTGACTAATGACAGGACAAGAGGTAACCACCTCAAGCTGCACCAGGGAAGAGTCGGGTTGGACATTAGAAAGAGTTTTTTTACTGCCAGATGCTTCCACATTGGAACAGGCTGCCCAGGGATGTGATGGAGTCACTATCCCTGCAGGTGCTAAAAAAATGAGATGTGGCACTTTGGGTCATGGCCCAGTGGTCACAGAGGTGTTGGGCTTGATGATTTCAAGAGGTCTTTTCCAACCTTAATGATTCTGTGATTAGCCTGAATTTCTTGTGTGAGTTATGGGATGGGTGATTGGTGTCACAGCCAGGGCAGTTGGACTGATGGCTTCTGAGACAGGTGCTGC
The DNA here is from genome assembly GCF_015220805.1 of Pogoniulus pusillus. NCBI lineage: Eukaryota > Metazoa > Chordata > Aves > Piciformes > Lybiidae > Pogoniulus > Pogoniulus pusillus. The sequence goes on along the minus strand of NC_087274.1, from coordinate 6,338,266 downwards.
CACTAAGCCTTGAAAAAAGCCTCTAGAGAAAGTAAAAGGAGTTGAAGAAAGGTAATTGTGGTGTCCCCAGAAGGCAGAGCGTGCTGCTGGTAACGCAGAGCCCAGCGTGGGTGCTGCTGGGAGTGTGCCTGTGTCTGGCTCCACTTCCTGAGGGATTCTGCTTCTTGGTTTTGATGCAGTTTCTCTTCTGGGGCTTCCTCTTGGTTTAAAAATGAAGGAAAAGAAGAGGCTAGGGAGAAGAGGATGGTGCATACTGGTCCCTGTGTAGAGGAATATGCTTAGGAATCATAGAATCAGCCAGGTGGGAAGAGACCTCCAAAATCTTCCAATCCAACCTATCACCCAGCCCTGTCCAATCAACTAGACCATGGCACTAAGTGCCCCATCCAGGCTTTGCTTGAGTGGTTCCATCTGCCTCCTGCAGGCACCACTGTGCCTTGTGCAGCCTTCCACCAAAGGAGGAAAGCTCCTTTCTGTCTCCTCTGCCCCCTGCTGCCCTGGGTCTCTTTGGACCCACAGAGATGCTTCCACTGCCTGACCGCTTGCACCACCCATGAGCGGCGATGTCTGGAGCCCAGGGGAGGAGGATTTTTGCAGAGCAAAAGCCCTGATGGGGCCTTTGTGCCACAGGGATGGAGCCCAACTGCCACAAAACATTTGTAACATCTGCTCAAAGTTAATGGAGCGTCGAGGGTTGGCGGAGAGGAGCGGGGAAGGGGCTGGGGCTTGCTGAGAGAGACGTTAGCAGCGTCACGCTTGCAGCACGGGGTGAGTGTTTCTGTCAGGGCTTGGATTGACTATCAGGCCTTTGGGAATCCTAGAAAATTTCCAAGTAATTTTGATTTATATCAGCCATTAAGGGAGAGGATTTAACAGGCAATTATCTCCTGCACCTTGGGAAAGGGATGTCAGCTACTTGCGTTATCGTTTTCTCTAGCAAATTAGTCCTCACCCCCATCAGACAAAGGGTCAGACCCAGCTTGCTCAGCTCTGGTTTTGATGGAGCAGCTGTGGTGCGTAGTAGACATTTCCAGCTGCAAGTGAGCAGGTACTGGCACTAGCAAGAGCTGCGTGGGGCTCACAGGAGCCGAGAGGAATTTGGCAGCAGGTTTGGCACTGAGCAGCTGCAGCTCTCCTCCTCTGTCCGCGGTGCTTTGCTGTCACCTGGGCTCGGGGGCTGCTGCCCCGTGGGAGCAGCTGGAATGGATGTTGTAGGAAGAGATGAGAGAGGCAAAGTGAAAGCTTTTGAAATGAGAGTGTGTGATGCTTTCCTTCCTCTGCCTCCTTCCCAGGCGCATCAACACCGAGCAGTTTTTACGACTAGCTGGCGAGCGACAGCTAATCATAGGCTTTAGTAAGTCTATTGTGCATCCCTGCTTGGCACTGTCTCTCCTTCCCTTCTCCCACACTTTGGAGAGGGGAGCTGACAAATTTTTGTAAACGAGGGAGCTATTTCATCCCTTGCAAGTTGAAGCTGAAAGGAGAAACACCAGAGCCGCCAGCGGGGGACTCGCGTTGCTGTGAGAGCCTGGAGATCCCTGCTTTGGCTGCTGGCAGGTCCAGAGGCAGAGACTCGCTACAGGAATTTGATGGGGAGGAGATGGGAAAGGATTTTGGGACCTGTAAATGATTTTCCTTCCAATATCTTCAGCCAAGGGAGGCTCCAGAATCCTGTGAAAATGTTTGCTCCAGCGTGGAGGAAGGAGGAGATACTGGGATGCTGCTCTGGAGAACGTGACTCTGCCATGGGTACTGGCTCCTGCCAGCCCTCCCTAAGCCAATCTGCCCCCTGGTGCTGTGGGGCTGGGCTGGAGGGGAGACTTACAGCTGAACTGAGACTGAAATGGGCCTCACAACTAAGAGGGGATGCACAGGCTCCTCTTTTTGCCCGAGAGCAAATTATGTAGCCTCATCCCTGGTTCAGCAGCCTGGTTAAGTATTTAAGATCTGGAGAAGAGGAGGCTCTGAGATGAACTTATTGTGGCCTTCCAGTATCTGAAGGGAGCCTACAAAAAAGCTGGGGAGGGATGTTTTAGGATATCAGGCAGTGACAGGACTAGGGGGAAAGCTGGAGGTGGGGAGAGTCAGACTGGATGTGAGGTGGAAGTTGTTGAGCATAAGAGTGGTGAGAGCCTGGAATGGGTTGCCCAGGGAGGTGGTTGAGGCCCCATCCCTGGAAGTGTTTAAGGCCAGGCTGGCTGAGGCTGTGTGCAGCCTGCTCTAGGGTAGGATGTCCCTGGGCATGGCAGGGGGGTTGTAACTGGCTGCTCCTTGTGGTCCCTTCCATCCCTGACTGATTCTATAATAGTGATCCCTAGGCACATACCTGCTGCCTTGGGGTAACAAAGCAGAGCAATCCTGTAGTGCCCTGGGTGTAGTTTGCAGATGTTGATGGTCAACTCAGCGCTGGCAGCATTATGTGCTTCTGCCCAGCAAAGATCATAGAATCAACCAGGTTGGAAGAGACCTCCAAGATCATCCAAGTCCAACCTATCACCTAGTTCTATCCAGTCAACTAGACCACGTCATAGAATGGTTTAGGTTGGAAGAGTCCTCAAAGATCATCCAGTTCCAACTCCCTGCCATAGGCAGGGACACCTCCCACTAGAACAGGTCATCCAGACCAACCTATCACCTAGCCCTATCCAGTCAACTAGACCATGTCATAGAATGGTTTAGGTTGGAAGCTTCCTCAAAGATCATCCAGTTCCAACTCCCTGCCATAGGCAGGGACACCTCCCACTAGAACAGGTCATCCAGACCAACCTATCACCTAGCCCTATCCAGTCAACTAGACCATGTCATAGAATGGTTTAGGTTGGAAGAGACTTCAACAGATGATCCATCTCCAAGTTTTTAGGTTGGAAGAGTCCTCAGAGATCATCCAGTTCCAACTCCCTGCCATAGGCAGGGACACTTCCCACTAGAACAGGTTGCTCAAGGCCTCATCCAACCTCACCTTGAACCCCTCCAGGGTGGTTGTGGAGCACAGAAGCACCGAATGTGATCAAAGATCACATTCGGTGCTTCTGTGCTCCACAACCTCCCTGGGCAACCTGTGCCAGGCTCTGGCCAGCCTGATCTAGGGTAGGGTGTCCCTGCCCATGGCAGGGAGGTTGGAACTAGACGATCCTTGTGATCCTTTCCATCCCTGACTGATTCTTTGATCTGTAGGAGAGAGGCAGGGCTAAGCCAGCCCTAATTAGAGAGGAGGAGGAGAGCTCTGAAGCAGATGTGAAAAGCTGGAGAGCTCCACAGCCGTTCCAATGAACCAGGGAAGCTGAAGTGCTGCAGTGAAGAGGGGTTTGGGTTCGAGCAGGGAGAGTAAATAGCGCATTCATCTCTTTGTGTACCCCTCGTGAGCGCAATAAAGCCGAGCTCAGGGCTAATGCAAACAGTTTTCATTAAGAAATAATCAAAAATAAAAAGCCATTTCAGAGGCTGATAAGAAGCCAGTTGGGTTTTGGGTTTTTTTTATATTCCAGCAGCAGTTTAAGCCACACTCAGAGCCATTTATCTTTTTCCCAGCGCTGGCTGCAGAGGATATGAAAAATGCAGCAAGCTGCACACATGTAATTAAACTTTTGGCAGAATCTTTGCCCTGCAGCTTTGGGGTGGGGGGGGGGGGGGGGAGAATCAATAATGATAAATTAAAATCCATAGAGGACTCTTTTTGGTGCTGGTGGTTGTTGCTGTTGTCGTGAACAAGCTTTAAAAGAACGTATGTGGCACAGATAATGACTTGCCACAGAACAGCCTTGGCACCGTTCTTGCCATCCCCCATGTCTGATTGTGTCAGCTATTCTTTTGGAAAAGGCACCCCTTGTCCTGCTCTTATCACTGCTCCAATTTGCTATTGAAGCTTTGCTGATTTCCAGCCAAGCCTGTGTTTAGCCCTAATTACTGTTTTGTTCCCCTCGGCCCACGCAAGATGCAGCGTCTCAAGCTGGGCGCGCTCTGGGTGCTGCGTTTTGTGTGGCAGCCCTATGAGTGTTCCCCCCCCCCTCACCATGCCATGTCTGAGGGCTGGGAGCTGGTACCAGCACTCCACTGTAATTATCCTTTTCTCTTTTTTTTATTGTTTGTTTCTTTAAAGCCTTTTCCAACAGCAATTGGAAAGTGAAACACATCACTTGCCCTGCATCCTGCTTGTGGTCGTCTTCTTACGTGTGACACTGCTGGGAGAATAGTGCTAGGGCTGGTTTTGGTGCTGCCTTTCTCCTCTGCCACAGTGCTAGGGATGGTTTTGGTGCTGCTACCTTTCTCCTCTGCCACAGTGCTAGGGATGGTTTTGGTGCTGCCTTTCTCCTCTGCCACAGTGCTAGGGATGGTTTTGGTGCTGCCTTTCTCCTCTGCCACAGTGCTAGGGCTGCTGTTGGTGCTGCTGCCTTTCTCCTCTGCCACAGTGCTAGGGCTGGTTTTGATGCTGCCTTTCTCCTCTGCAGTAGTGCTAGGGTTGGTTTTGGTGCTGCTGCCTTTCTCCTCTGCAGTAGTGCTAGGGCTGGTTTTGGTGCTGCCTTTCTCCTCTGCAGTAGTGCTAGGGCTGGTTTTGGTGCTGCCTTTCTCCTCTGCCACAGTGCTAGGGCTGGTTTTGGTGCTGCCTTTCTCCTCTGCAGTAGTGCTAGGGCTGGTTTTGGTGCTGCCTTTCTCCTCTGCCACAGTGCTAGGGCTGGTTTTGGTGCTGCTGCCTTTCTCCTCTGCCACAGTGCTAGGGATGGTTTTGGTGCTGCCTTTCTCCTCTGCCACAGTGCTAGGGCTGGTTTTGGTGCTGCTGCCTTTCTCCTCTGCCACAGTGCTAGGGATGGTTTTGGTGCTGCTGCCTTTCTCCTCTGCAGTAGTGCTAGGGCTGGTTTTGGTGCTGCTGCCTTTCTCCTCTGCCACAGTGCTAGGGCTGGTTTTGGTGCTGCTGCCTTTCTCCTCTGCCACAGTGCTAGGGCTGGTTTTGGTGCTGCTATCTTTCTCCTCTGCCACAGTGCTAGGACTGGTTTTGGTGCTGCTGCCTTTCTCCTCTGCCACAGTGCTAGGGCTGGTTTTGGTGCTGCTGCCTTTCTCCTCTGCCACAGTGCTAGGACTGGTTTTGGTGCTGCTGCCTTTCTCCTCTGCCACAGTGCTAGGGCTGCTTTTGGTGCTGCTGCCTTTCTCCTCTGCCACAGTGCTAGGGCTGCTTTTGGTGCTGCTGCCTTTCTCCTCTGCCACAGTGCTAGGGCTGCTGTTGGTGCTGCTGCCTTTCTCCTCTGCCACAGTGCTAGGGCTGGTTTTGGTGCTGCTGCCTTTCTCCTCTGCCATAGTGCTAGGGCTGGTTTTGGTGCTGCTGCCTTTCTCCTCTGCCACAGTGCTAGGGCTGGTTTTGGTGCTGCTGCCTTTCTCCTCTGCCACAGTGCTAGGGATGGTTTTGGTGCTGCCTTTCTCCTCTGCCACAGTGCTAGGGATGGTTTTGGTGCTGCTGCCTTTCTCCTCTGCAGTAGTGCTAGGGCTGGTTTTGGTGCTGCTGCCTTTCTCCTCTGCCACAGTGCTAGGGCTGGTTTTGGTGCTGCTGCCTTTCTCCTCTGCCACAGTGCTAGGGCTGGTTTTGGTGCTGCTGCCTTTCTCCTCTGCCACAGTGCTAGGGCTGGTTTTGGTGCTGCTATCTTTCTCCTCTGCCACAGTGCTAGGACTGGTTTTGGTGCTGCTGCCTTTCTCCTCTGCCACAGTGCTAGGGCTGGTTTTGGTGCTGCTGCCTTTCTCCTCTGCCACAGTGCTAGGACTGGTTTTGGTGCTGCTGCCTTTCTCCTCTGCCACAGTGCTAGGGCTGCTTTTGGTGCTGCTGCCTTTCTCCTCTGCCACAGTGCTAGGGCTGCTGTTGGTGCTGCTGCCTTTCTCCTCTGCCACAGTGCTAGGGTTGGTTTTGGTGCTGCTGCCTTTCTCCTCTGCTAATGCACTGCTAATTTGTACAAGAGGCAATTTCATGTTCCACTTGGCCATCCAAGCCAACCTCAGAACTTCCCCTCTAAAAGCTGCATCTATCTTGTTTATCCTTTGCAGATTTCCCCCCTGCCCCTGCCCTGTTTGCAGCTGATGGGGACAAAGCTCTTCACCCCCATGGGCACTGTGGCTTCTCTTTGTCTTTGGTTATAGAACTGGTGAGGGTTGGAAGGGACCACAAGGGTCAGCCAGTTCCAATCCCTCTGCCAAGGGCAGGGACACCTCATACTAGATCAGGCTGCCCACAGCCTCATCCAGCCTGGCCTTAAACACCTCTAGGGATGAGGCTTCCACCATGTCCCCGGGCAACCCATTCCAGGCAGTCACCACTCTCATGCTGAAGAACTTCTTCCTAACATCCAGTCTGGATCTACCTATTTCTAGCTTTGTTCCATTCCCCCCAGTCCTATCACTACCTGACATCCTACAAAGTCCCACCTCAACTTTCTTGTAGGCTCCTTTCAGATACTGGAAGGCCACAATAAAGTCTCATTGGAACCTCCTCCTCTTCAGACTGAACAGCCCCAACTCCCTTGGTCTCTCCTCAGAGAGGTGCTCCAGCCCTCTGATCATCCTCATGGCCCTTCTCTGGACACCACTGTCCTCAGAGGAGCTTCAGATACGCTTGTAAAAAGTCTGATTTCTGTCAAAAGGTTTTTACACCAGTAGTAAGCACTGCTTGTGAGTAAAATGAAGTAATACTGTTAAAATTAGGTAGGACAAGGGAGGTTATTCTGGCCCTGTACTCAGTGCTAGTCAGGCCACACCTTGAGTCCTGTGTCCAGTTGTGGGCTCCTCAATTCAAGAGAGATGTTGAGGTGCTGGAAGATGTCCAGAGAAGGGCAACAAAGCTGGTGAGGGGCCTGGAGCACAGCCCTGTGAGGAGAGGCTGAGGGAGCTGGGGGTGTGCAGCCTGCAGAGGAGGAGGCTCAGGGCTGAGCTCATTGCTGTCTACAACTACCTGCAGGGAGGCTGTAGCCAGGTGGGGTTGGTCTCTTCTTCCAGGCAAGCAACAGAAGAAGGGGACACAGTCTCAAGTTGTGGTGGGGGAAGTCTAGACTGGATGTTGTTAGGAAGTTGTTGTCAGAGAGAGTGATTGGCATTGGAATGGGCTGCCCAGGGAGGTGGTGGAGTCCCCATCCCTGGCTGTGTTGAAGCAAAGCCTGGCTGAGGCACTTAGTGCCATGGTCTGGTTGATTGGGTGGGTCTGGGTGCTAGGTTGGCCTGGCTGATCTTGAAGGTCTCCTCCAACCTGCTTGATTCTCTGATTCCATGTGTGACCTGAGGGGACAACCAGTGCTCCTGGGTGTTATTCCACTGTGGTCTGTCCTTTCCCTGCTCCCAGCCCAGGGAGAGGTTTCAATCTCCAGGTAATGGTGCAGGAGGAGTAGCCAAAAGGCAGATAGGAGCATCGCAGTGTAGGGACAAATGAATGTCTGCAAGCAGAGCAGATGCCAAGGCAGAGCTCTTCTGTTCAGAGACAGAAAGTTAGAGTTTTGGAAGCGCTGGTGACATTTGCTTTATCAGTTTTGCTAAGTGCCAAGCAAAAAGCAGCTGGGAGGTTTCAATTATTTTGGCTTGTTCTGCCTAAACCATCAGGACAGGAACTGAGGCATCCGAGGCTTCCACCCGTAGCGCTGTGGTGGATTTGTTGCATGGTTCTGGGTGAGGTTGCCCTGCCTCCTGTGCCTGTCCCCTGCCAGGGAGCATGCAGACATGATCTGTACTGTTATAATCAGATCTTCCCTGACAAAATAAATCCCTTGTTCTATTCAGTTAGTTTAGTTTATCAGAGAAGATGAGGGTAATGTAGTCAAGGACTTGGCTGGACAATGATGTGGGGTGATGGATGATGGCTCCTTGACTTGACATTTTGGCTGTGCCCTGCTGAGGCTGGGTAAAGCAGGAAGCTCCAGCTTGAGCCTGGCCCTGTGTTGTGGAGGGCAAATTAACTAACGCAAAACAAACACAAATCCTATGAGCAGAGGCTGGGGGAGCTGGGGCTGTTTAGCTTGGAGAAGAGGAGGCTCAGGGGTGACCTCATTGCTGTCTACAACTACCTGAAGGGATCCTGTAGCCAGGTGAGGTTGGTCTCTTCTGCCAGGCAAGCAGCAGCAGAACAAGGGGACAGAGTCTCAAGTTGTGTTGGGGGAGGTCTAGGCTGGATGTTAGGAGGAAGTTGTTGTCAGAGAGAGTGATTGGCATTGGAATGGGCTGCCCAGGGAGGTGGTGGAGTCACCGTTGCTGTCTGTGTTGAAGCAAAGCCTGGATGAGGCACTTAGTGCCGTGGTCTAGATGTCTGGCTAGGGCTGGGTGCTAGGTTGGACTGGATGAGCTTGGAGGTCTCTTCCAACCTGGTTGCTTCTATGATTCTATGATAATGCAAGATGATATTTTCCTCAGTTAATATTGTTTGTTAATTTTGCTATTTAGAGCTCTCCACACCCCCCACCACTCATTTTAATAATATCTTGGTTCTTACATGGTCATGGAAACACTCTATGGATAATATCTACATCTAATGTAACCAGCAAACTAAGTAAACATTAATTGAACTGGAAGAGACTATTCATAGAATCATAGAATCAAAGATCACATTCGGTGCTTCTGTGCTCCACAACCTCCCTGGGCAACCTGTGCCAGTTTCTCACCACCCTCACTGCAAAGAACTTCTTAACATCCAGTTTCACCCTCCCCTTTGCCAGTTTAAACTCATTACCCCTCATCCTGTCATTACAAGACCTTGTCAGTAGTCCCTCCTCACCCTGATCCTGCTGTTTGAGTGAGGTTGGGAGCACAGAGGTAGCATGGAGGTGGTGCCATGGTGCAAACCCTTTGCCATGCAGGTCCATGGGTCAGTGCTGGTGGCCAGAGCAGGGTCAGCTGAGAAAAATACTGTGTGTAGGGCCAGGGGGAATGTGTGCCAAGCAATTAAAGTAATCCAGTGGCCTGGCAGAGGAGGAGAATTTAATCTATAAGTGGCTTCAGCCTTGGCTGCCCCATTGCTACGGGTGTGCCGTGCCAGCATTCCTGCGGTGAACTGGACAAGCCTCTTGGCTGAGTCTGCTTGTCCTTGTTATTGCTTTGAAAAAAATACTTGTCTGTGTCCCTGCAGGCTGGAATGCAGCAATATTTGATGGCAGAGCTTCACATTATTGTCTGGGCTAAGCTTTGGGGACAGAAAGTGTCTGGCTCCGAGCGGCCACCGCTGGTGTTTATCCGTTTGCAGAGCGGCAGCAGGCGTCAGGGCTTGCAGCCCTGGTGATGCTGTGTGGGGATCCTCCTGCCACACAGCAGGAGGGAATCCAGGTGTGAGAGCTGCCCACTCCTGCTGCCATCGAGTGGGATTTTAGTCTTTGCCTTGGGGGGGTTTATTTTGGTACTAAAATAGGTTAAACCCTTGGGTTTGTTCACTGGGGCATTGAGCAGTGTTTTTGGGATGCTTCCATCTGCCCATTTTTATGTCACAGGTGGTAAGATGTGGAGTGTTGCTGCTTTCCCAAGGTCACCTCCTGTGTCACTCTGCATGGTCCCTTTCACTCTGAGGTCCTTAATTGCAGCTCCAGGTGTAATGGTCAGGCATCATCCCCCCAGCACATGGCAGGGGAAGCATTTGGCATTCCATCAGAACAGCTTCAGACAGCTCCTTGCACTGTGTCTGCAAAAAAAAAACCTCTTGGAGTGGGTCAAGGGACAGGAGAGAGAATTATATAAATCCAGAGGGAGAGAATTATACTGTCTAAATGTCAGATATCTAATATGAAGCCATAGCTGTGTGAAGTTGAGGAATTTCTTCTCCTTGAGCCTTGCCTTCCATTTGCCTTTCCGTGCCGAAGGTGACTGGTGAAGGTCCTGGTGTGGGTAGGCTTTATTGTGGTGCTCTCTGGTCCTTGTCCTACCCTCCACAGCCCTAATTGGGGCTTGGGTTTTAGCAGTGTCATTTTAAATAGCTGTTTTGGAATAGAGCTGATAGAAATGCTCCTGCTGGGAGCAGAGGTCTGGGAGAGCTTGGGGTTTTCTGGTGATGTCTTTGCAGATGGCAGTGGCAAATCTTTTGGTAGCGGAACAAATGGTTACTAATTACAGCTCAGTGCAACCCTTCTGAGACCAGGGTGAAATCAAAATGAAATGTTTTGGGGGTTTCCTTCCTCTGCACAGGCTGTGGAACTGCAGCCATGCCAGGGTTGGGCTGGGTGAGATGATGTCACTCTGAGTCCCTGGTGGCTGCTGCCTGGCAACTCTCAGAATCCAATCACGGTGGGGGCTGGAAGTGATCTCTGGAGATCGTCTGGTCAGAGAGTCTTTTGCTAAAGCAGGGTCACCCAGGCAGGTTGTTCAGGACTGCATCTAGATAGGTTTGGAGTTTGTCTAGAGGAGGAGGCTTTACAACCTCTCTGGGCAGCTTGATCCAGTGCTTGGCATCCTTGTGATAAATAAGTTTTTATACTCATCATCCTCGTCAGCCCCTGGGGCCAGAGCTTGTCCCCAGCAGATCAGGACTTTACAGGAGGGTGTGATGCTGGGGAGCTGTGTGGGACCAGGAGCAAGTCTCAGGAGGAGGAGGCAGAGCAGGAGCTTCTGTCTCGGAGTCTCCCTGGTCTTTGGGCTCTGTGATCTGTGTGTTGGGGAAACCCTTTACCCTAAGCAAATCAACGGGGCCAGTGTGCCCCGCTTCAGCCCTGCTTTGGTCAGCCTTCTTCCTTCTCTCTGCTGCTTCCTTCCGCGAGGGGAGGCAGGAGGTGCTCTGCTGCCCCTCTGTCACCCTCTTGGCTGACCTGGCTGTTTTCTGTACCCCCAGATAAAGGTGAGAACGGAGAGCCCTATCAGCGGAGGAGGGGTGCAGGGAGCAGCCTGCCAGACACCCCCGCGGCGTTCCCTGGGACCAAGGACGGGGCCCCGGCGGCCGGCAGCAGCAGCTGGAGGCGGATTATGCTGATGATCCTCGCTATAACCATCCACAACATCCCGGGTGAGTCCTGTCCATCCATCCCAGCTCACAGGCAGCCCTTCCCAGGGTTGCTGCCATCCTGGGAGAAGGCTTGGGGCAGTGCAGCTGGAGAGCTGCCCGGCAGAAAGGGATCTGGGAGTTGTAACAGACAGGCAGCAGTGTGCTCCAGCAGCCAGGAGGGCAAATGGCATCCTGGCTTGTATTAAAAATGTTGTGGCCAGCAGGAGTAGGGAGGTGATTGTCCCCTTGGACTCGGCTTTGATGTGGCCACAGCTTGAGTAATGTGCTCGGTTTTGGGTACTGCAACACAAGAGAGATGTGGAGGTGCTGGAGCAGGTCCAGAGGAGGACAACAAAGCTGGGTAGGGGCCTGGGGAATAAATCTTATGAGGAGCGACTGAGGGAGCTGGGGATGATTAGTGTGAGGAAGAGGAGGCTGAGGGGAGACCTCATTGCTGTCTACAGCTACCTGAAGGGACATTGTGGGGAGGCTGCTGCTGGGCTCTTCTCAGAGGTAATTTGAGACAGAACAAGGGGGAATGGCCTCAAGCTGAGGCAGGGGAAGGTTAGATTGGGCATTAGGAAAAAGTTTTTTCCTGGAAAGAGTGGTCAGGCATTGGAATGAGCTGCCCAGGGAGTGGTGGAGTCACCCACCCTGGATGTGTTTAAGGGTGGTTTGAATGCGGCACTTAGGACTATGATTAGGCTGGACTTGATGATCTCAGAGGTCTTTTCCAGCCTCAGTGATTCTGTGATTTAAGGTGAACCTTGTAGAGTAGGGTTCTAGGTTGGACTTGGTGATCCTGAGGGGCTTTTCCAACCTGGCTGTTTCTGGGATTCTGTGATCCCACAGGGCTGTTGCCTCCTCTCCCTCCTTCCCCTCGCTGCTCGCAGATGGCACTCGCTGAGTGGGTGCTGGGTGCCTTTCGACAAGGTTTAGCACATTGGATCTTCTGCTCTCGCTAGGGATGAAGCATGTGAGGTCTTGGCAGCAGCACTCTGTGCGGGGAGGGGGCTCGGGGGGAGCTCATGAGCTCGGGCTCGCTGCTTTGTCGTGAACATCTGCAGCCTCTCGTGCTGCTGCCAGGCTGTCGTGGGTGAAAATGGTAAGTCCAGGAGTGTATTGAGAAAGATGAGATTGTAAAGACAACCAGTTCTGGCCTCTCTTCATTTCTTTTCTGCTCTGTGCACCAGCAAGAGATGGATTTTAAAGCGCTGCCTATCTCAGCAGGAGCATCTACAAATTGGGGCTTACTTATTCAAGGGATGGAGTTTGCCAAGAGATGGGAAGCTGCAGAGCCCTGAGACTTGGGAGGGCTGCATCCTGCCAGGGGCTGGGCTCTGGAACTACAGAAAAAGATGCAATAAAATAGAGATGAGATAAATCTGTAACAGCTGAGGATATTTGGCTGCTCTGCAGTTCTTGGTGCTGTTGAGCAGAATGTAAGGGAACCTTTTCAAATGCTTGCTTTGCTGGTTTCTTCTCTCTTCCTTTCCCCTTCTCCTTCTATTTTCCTTTAGCTATCAGATCAGAGCTGGGCAGGGGCAGCTGCCTCCTGTCCTCCTGTGTACTTCTTGCTTTTGAGAGAGGCTTTCATCAGATGCCAGGACGCTCGTCTTCAATTCCATCCCTGGGCAAGAAGCCTCAGTTATGGGTTTGTAGTCACAGATCCTGCATTTCCTCCCCTGCAAGGACACCCCAGGATCGAATGGCAGGAGGAAATCGCAGCGAGCGCACCATGGCATTGGAGCTGTGCCATGCGTGGGTGGTGTTCTCCTTCAGCACTCATGAGCTGCTGTCCCTTCCAGCCTCTCTGTGCTTGCCTGTCTCTGGGCTGAGGTTGCATCCTTCCAACTGGCCATCAGTTCCCAACACATTTTGGGTTCTCCTTCTCTCATGGCTTGGGGTGCCCAGCTGGTCAGGCTCTCATTTCTTCAACCTTTTGAGGATGCTCTGCCCATGGATTGCCAGCACCAACAATTTCTGTACGTGAAGGCTGCTCATGTCATCAACAACAAAATAGAATCATAGAATCAGTCAGGGTTGGAAGGGACCACAAGGATCAGCCAGTTCCAACCCCCTGCCATGGGCAGGGAAACCCTACCCTAGAGCAGGCTGCCCACAGCCTCAGCCAGCCTGGCCTTAAACACCTCCAGGGATGGGACCCCAACCACCTCCCTGGGCAACTCAGTCCAGGCTCTCACCACTCTCATGCTCAACAACTTCCTCCTCACCTCCATTCTGAATCTCCCCACCTCCAGCTTTGCTCCATTCTCCCCAGTCCTGTCACTCCCTGACAGCCTAGGAAGTCCCTCCTCAGCTTTTTTGTAGGCCCCCTTCAGATCCTGGAAGGCCACAAGAAGGTCACCTGGGAGTCTCCTCTTCTCCAGGCTCAACAGCCCCAACTCTTTCAGTCTGTCCTCACAGCAGAGCTGCTGCAGCCCTCTGAGCATCCTCATGGCCCTTCTCTGGACACACTCCAGCATCTCCACATCCCTCTTGTCATATGAGCTCCAGAACTGGATGCAGTACTCCAGGTGGGGTCTCAGCAGAGCAGAGCAGAGGGGGAGAATCACCTCCCTGGCCCTGCTGGCCACACTTCTGCTGCTGCAGCCCAGGCTCTGCTTGGCTTTCTGGGCTGCAAGTGCACACTGCTGGCTCCTGTTGAGCTTCTTGTCCAGCAGCACCCCCAAGTCCCTGTCCTCAGGGCTGCTGCCCAGCCTGGATTTGTGCTTAGGATTACCTCCACCCAGATGTAGGACACTGCACTTGGAAAATAATTTTCTTTATTTCATCCCTTTTTTAATTATAGGTAGATAACTCAGATGCCTTATTCCATCTCTATGTATAGCTGATGGAGGCAGATGCCTGGCAGATAAGGCAAAGAGAGGGCTTTGAATTAGCCACACACATGAAGAAAAGGGGGAAGTGTTTGCACTGAGTGAGCCATAATTGGATTTTGTCCTTCAAATGAAGTGTCAGGGAGCTGAGGCAAAGAGCTGGGCTGTGTGTGCATCTTGCTGCCTTGGGCTGTGTCAGCTGGAGATTCCTGTCTCTGACACCAGCAGAGAGAAAGTTCTGTGGAGCAGTGAACAAAGCCTCACCTGTAGCGATAGGTTAATGGTGACACAGCCCTGGCTGCCACAGCGATGCCAGTCTAACCTTTCACTAACCTGCAAGAGCACAAAGCCATCCTTGGATAAGCTGCAGAGGCTTAGAAATTCTCTCTTACATCTTAAAGGTCACAGTATTAAAGCTTAATGTCCAGAAGGGTGTGTGAAAGTGATGGCCTGGTGGCTGATTCTGCTGCTTGGCCCCCGCCCAGAGGCACAGCTGAGCTCAGTGAGGGTTTCTGGGTCGTGGTGGGGTGCCTGTCCCTGCCAAGCTCTGTCCCCAGAGTCCCCCTCCAGCTCTTTTCCAACTGGCCTGTGCCTTTCCAGCAGCCCCACAGTGCCTTTGTGAGGCTGGATGGGTGTCAGTGACTGTTTGTGCTCTCTGGGACCATTCTCTGACTGCCAAGTCCAGTGCCCTCCTTTCGGTGAGGGTTTGCCCAAAGCCATCCAGAGGTTTCAAGGTGCAGAGCCTGGACTTGAGCCCATGGCTGCTACTGTGCTCCTCAGAGCCCTGCCTGCAGGTCACCAATTTCACTGATTTCACCCTAATTAATAATTCAGATTAAAAGAGCAGCCTGTGGCCTGCCCAGCACATCCCCAGGGGCTCTGTTCTTGCGTGCATGAAGCAGAAGCTGGTCCAGCCTGCGGCGAGCATCGGGATGGGGCTTGGCTATCACCAAAGTCCTTTTGCTTTCCCAGCGAAGTCTCAGCAGTGCTGGTGGCACTTTCCCGATGTGCAGTTTCACTGATTTCACCCTAATTAATAATTCAGATTAAAAGAGCAGCCTGTGGCCTGCCCAGCTCATCCCCAGGGACTCTGTTCTTGCGTGCATGAAGCAGAAGCTGGTCCAGCCTGCGGCGAGCATCGGGATGGGGCTGGGCTTGGCTGTCGCCGAAGTCCTTTTGCTTTCCCAGCGAAGTGCTGGTGGCACTTTCCCGATGTGCTGTGGAGCAGGGTTTGGCAACACTGTAACGTTCTCCCTCAATTAGCATCCCCGCGGGCGGCAGGGCTGTGGCACTATAATTAGCACAGACTCCAGCAGCGGCGTAATGACACCTCAGGCAGCGTGGGGAGGGGGAGGCAGGAGGTGCGGAGCTGACAAGTGGGGGATCATCAGCACCTTGGCACCTCAGCAAGACTTCCAGACATGGGCTAAGGGGTTTGCTGGGCCCTAGGCTGGCAGAATTGCTTGGTGCTGGTTTATTGGTAGCAGCATCTGGCTCTGCTTTCACCTCTGCTTCACAGTATCACAGTATCATCAGGGTTGGAAGAGACCTCATAGATCATCAAGTCCAACCCTTTACCACAGAGCTCAAGGCCAGACCATGGCACCAAGTGCCACGTCCAACCTTGTCTTGAAGTGCCCCAGGGACGGCGACTCCACCACCTCCCCGGGCAGCCCATTCCAGTGTCCAATGACTCTCTCAGTGTCCTCCCCTGTGAGCCCAAGGCACTTGCAGGGAGTGTCAGAGGTTGTCCAGGTTCCTGAGGGCTTTCTGTCCTGCCCTCATCACAGAATCATAGAATGGTTTAAGTTGGAAGGGATCTCAAAAGATCATCCAGTTCCAACCCACTGCCATAGGCAGGGACACCTCCCACCAGAACAGGTCACCTAAAGCCTGATCCAACCTGGCCTTGAACACCTCCAGGGAGGGAGCAGCCACAACCTGCCTGGGCAACCTGTGCCAGTGTCTCACCACCATCACTGTAAAGAACTTCTTCCTAACATCCAGTTTAAATCTTCCCTCTACCAGTTCAAATCCATTTCTCCTCATCCTGTCATTACAAGCCCTTGTCAGTAGTCCCTCCCCAGCCTTCCTGTAGGTGCCTTTCAGATACTGGAAGGCCACTTCAAGATCTCCTGGAAGCCTTCTGTTCTCCAGGCTGAAGAGCTCCAATTCTCATAGCTTGTCCTCATAGCAGAGCTGCTGCAGCCCTCTGAGCATCTTTGTGGCCTCCTCTGGACTCACTCTCACAGTTCCATGCCCTTCTTGTGTTGGGGGCTCCAGAACTGTATGCAGTAGACTGATCTCCAGAGGTCCCTTCCAACTCCCACCAGTCTGGGATTCTGTGACTGCCAGCAGAGAACAGTTTTCTTTACCCTGAGCCCCATCTAGGGTGAACATGCTTCAGTTCTTGGCGCTGCATCTCGCTCTGGTTGCAGGCAAAGGTGCTGGGAGCTGGTTCATGTGCGGGTGAGATAATTGACCGTGCAGCTCAGCCTGTGCTCAGCTGAGCTCTGCCAGCAAGTGAAAGGTTTGTTAATTTGTTCCAAAGCTGGGACTGTCAATGTAAAGAGTAAATTGATAATGACAGGAGATGCCAAACTGCAGACTGTTCCTGCTAATTAATATTCATATATGCCGAGTTTAGTGGAACATTAATTATGCATTTAATCAAGCCCTGTTTATTCCAGTTTATCTTTGTACCTTGGGTGGTTGTTATGCTGAAGACTTTGGATTAATTAAAACGTAACTGGTGTATCACAAATAACAATTAGTGAGGTGTGAGCTGAGCTGCCTTTCTCTTTTGTGCTAATGTAGGAGGAGAACCTGGTAGGATGTGGCTTGTGAGGCTGTGGGTCCACTGCTGGTTCCTCAGGGAGTTTCTAGAGAATCCTGCTCTGCTTTGAGCTGAGCTGTCATGGTGTGTGGGCAGGGATGTCCCTGCTGTGTCTCTGCTGTGTGAGGTCAAGGGTTCCTCCAGTGTGGAGATCTTCTCTCAGGTGGCCAGCACCAGAACAAGCGGACACAGCCTCAAGCTATGCCAGGGGAAATTTAGGCTTGAGGTGAGGAGAAAGTTCTTCACTGAAAGAGCCATTGGATACTGGAATGGGCTGCCCGGGGAGGTGGTGGAGTCACCGTCCCTGGAGCTGTTCAAGGCAGGATTGGAGGTGGCACTTGGTGCTCCGTGATAAAGGGTTGGACTTGATGATCTATGAGGTCTCTTCCAACCTTGGTGATACTGTGATACTGTGAGATGCTGCAGGGCGGCCAGTCACTAGTGGTGTCCCAAAGGGACATTGAGATGCTTGAGCGTGTCCAGAGAAGGGCGACGAGGCTGGGGAGAGGCCTTGAGCACAGCCCTACGAGGAGAGGCTGAGGGAGCTGGGATTGGTTAGCCTGGAGAAGAGGAGGCTCAGGGGAGACCTTATTGCTGTCTACAACTACCTGAGGGGTGGTTGTGGCCAGGAGGAGGTTGCTCTCTTCTCTCAGGTGGCCAGCACCAGAACGAGAGGACACAGCCTCAAGCTATGCCAGGGGAAATTTAGGCTGGAGGTGAGGAGAAAGTTCTTCACTGAGAGAGTCATTGGACACTGGAATGGGCTGCCCGGGGAGGTGGTGGAGTCGCCGTCCCTGGGGCTGTTCAAGGCAGGATTGGACGTGGCACTTGGTGCCATGGTCTAGCCTTGAGCTCTGTGGTAAAGGGTTGGACTTGATGATCTGTGAGGTCTCTTCCAACCCTGATGATACTGTGATACTGTGAGTCCTGAAAGCTTACATCACAGGATGTTAGGGTTTGTAAGGGACCCAAGGAGATCATCGAGTCCACCCGCCCCTGCCAGAGCAGGACCACACAATCTATTGCCCCCACACCACCATGGCCATTGAACCATGTCCCAAAGTCTGCTTGTTTTTTGAGCACCTCCAGAGGTGGTGACTCCACCACCTCCCTGGGCTGCTTGTTTCAATGCCTGGCCACTCTTTTAGAACAGAAACTTCTCCTGGCACAATTTCACAGGGTCGCAGGATGTCAGGGGTTGGAAAGGACCCAAGGAGGTCATTGAGTCCAACCCCCCTGCCAGAGCAGGACCACACAATCTAGCACAGATCACAGAGGAACACATCCAGACAGGTCTTGAAAGTCTCCACCTCCCTGGGGAGCCTGTTCCAGTGCTCTGTGACCCTTACAGTCAAGAAGTTCCCCCTTGTGCTGAGGCAGAACCTCCTGTGCTGCAGCTTACATCCATTGCTCCTTGTCCTATCCCAGGGTGCAAGTGAGAAGAGCCTGTCCTCGAGGACTCTACATCAGTCTAGTTGAGGTGGGGGGTGGGACCAAGGCCATGTTCTGTGACTGATGGTGGTTCTTCATGGCATGTTCTCAGCCTCCCTGACCCGCATGCCTCAGCTCTCTCTCTGGAGTCTTGGTGTTTGCATGGGTTATGTAGAGGTCTGTGCTTGTCTAGGACCCTTGGTGGCTTAGTCAGAGCCTGATTGATTCTCTAGTGGGTTTCTGTATGTGACAGTGGGCATGGGGGAAAGAGTTGCAGGTGTTGGGTTGTGGTGATGCCCTGCCTTGCTTTCCCCTGTGTTATAGAGAGGTAATTAATTAATGTGAGATGGTATTTCTCCCAAGTTAATACTGTTTATTCATTTTGATGTTCAGGACTCTCACCACCCCTGACCACTAATTCTAATAATAATTGGTTCTTCACACAGTCATGGAAACATTATACAGAGGAATAAATGGATCTAGAAATAGCTAGTAAGAATATAGAAACATGAATTGAACTGGAAGAGAAGGTTCCTGTGGTCAATACACTGCTTGCAGAGAAGGCTCAGGGCTGACCTCATTGTTGACTACAACTCCCTGAAGGGAGGTTGCAGCCAGGTGGGGTTGGTCTCTTCTGCCAGGCAACCAGCAACAGAACATGGGGACACAGTCTCAAGATGTGGTGGGGGAGGTCTAGGCTGGATGTGAGGAGGAAGTTGTTGTCAGAGAGAGTGATTGGCATTGGAATGGTCTGCCCAGGGAGGTGGTGGAGTCGCCGTCCCTGGAGGTGTTGAAGCAAAGCCTGGATGAAGCACTTAGTGCCATGGTCTGGTTGATTGGCCAGGGCTGTGTGCTAGGTTGGACTTGGAGGTCTCTTCTAACCTGATTGATTCTATGATTCTATGCCCAGTAGTTGGACTCAGGAGCTCCTTTCTGCTTGTGGCACAAGGCCATGATGAATTACAAGAGGCTTTAAGTGTTTACTCATAAATTATTATCTCCCAACTCGTGGGACTAGCTATAGCTTCAGACAGTACCCAAATGTTACCAGGGAATTCTGTTACAGTCTTGTCAGCCACTGAGGCCTCTGGTTCTTCCCAGGCTCCACATAGAGTGCTGGGGAAATGAGGCAGACAATTTCTGGCCTTGTCCTGGCTCCTCTGTGTATCTCCAGGACTTCCTGTCTTGGCAGGAGACTTTCAGGTGTGGGCAGGATGTCTTGCAGTGTGCAGTCTTAGCACAATGCCGTGCTGGCTATGCAGCATTTAGAGCCTGTTCCTGGTAAACTTGAGGCAGTGGAGTTTCCAGGCAGTTCAGGATGCAATAAGACAGTGAGCAATGGCAGCAGGCAGCATCAGGCATGAATACAATGGCAGAGCACATTGTGTTTACCTGATCATCTCTTTTTATCATTGTAGCCCGAGACTAATGGACCTTTGGACACAGAATAAGCCAACCAGAATGGCAGTTAGCCAAGCCTGACCATATTGGGTGAAGCCACAGGCTTGCCTTACCCAGGTTTGGGAAAACCATAGGCCTGGCACAAGGCAGGCACAAGCTGTGTGTATCTTGTTTATCACAGGATGTAAACAAGTCAGAGTCCTTAGGCTCAGTGGCTCCAGGTTCTTTATCCTCTTTCCCGTGGTTGCTTCTCCCAAAACAGAAGGAGGAAGAGCAGAAAAACTATGCCTGGACAAGCCAGAACATGTATAAGCCTATTTTGGCCTGCTTAGGCCTACCATGGCACCCTGGCAGCTGGGAAAGGTGGATTTCTCTTCCACAAACCCCACTTGGCTGATAGCAGGCACCTGGCTGAGACCCCACTGCTGTGTGCACCTCAGGGTGCCCCATCCCTTTGTCACCCCAAGGAGCATCCCTGGGCACACCCTCCTTTGCCACTGCTTGCTCTGGGGAGAAACAGCAAGGCTGATGCTGGGGCAGGTTGCTGGCAGGCAGGAGGTGATGCTTCCAGCCACCCTAACGTTGCCATGGAAACCTGCACTTCCCTCTTTCTTTGCAGTGCTTTGGGGCTGGAGAGGTGGGCAGAGCAGGGTGGCCCCATCCTCAGGGGCTGTGCAGAGCTGGGGTCGTTCTTTTTGCTCCAGCCCTTTCCTCCCTGCAGGCAAACACCTTCCCTCTCCACCTTCAGACCTGTCACTCCTCATGCACTCCCCATTTCTGTGGTGTTTCTGCCTCCAATGCCACTGTTAACTGGAGGTGTCTGGGAGCAGCAAATGGAATGCAGCAGCATCACTGCAGCATGCACAGAGCCACCAGGTCGCGGTGTGAGGTGGCACTGACATCTCTTCTCACCCCCAAATCTCACTTGGCTCCACCTGAGACTTCCTCTGCAGTTGCCAGAAACCCATTAGCAAGCTGGGATGTATTATTTTTTAATGAGAAGGAATAAAGCAAGGAGCAGGACAGAGTGTGGGAGCTAAATATGGAACAGCTTCACCCTTGACAGTGAAGGTACTGCAGGGAGGAGGGAGAGGAGGTGGAGTGTTGCTACAGGCAGGAGGGACAAGATTTCAAATGGAGAGACTTTTCAAGTAGGGGTGTCTATGGGATGGGTGAATGAGGCTCCTGGGAAGCTGCACTGGGTTGGGTTGGAAGGTCCTTGCACTCCCAGGTGGCAGTGGTGAAGTCCACCCCCCTTGGAATGCACCTGGAGATGGCAGTGAGAGGCACTGACTCCCCTGTGCTTTGGCATCAGTATCATGTGGCAGTGGTTCTGGGAACTTTCCTTCTCTGCTTGTCCAAGAGAGAAAGATTTAGCCCCAAAACTCACTGGTTGGGTTCTGCTCAGTGTGAGATGACTTGGAGAGGGCTAGTGCAGAGGAGAGGATGTGTGATTTAAATGCTGGCACCTTGCTTGCATCCCTGTCATCAGGCTGGCATCAGCGTCTTTGAGTGTCCTCACGTCAAGGTACACCAAGTCCTTTACTTAAGGTGTGATGGATTTAAGCCAGGCACCTCCTGCCCATCCCCGAGGCAGCCTCCCCGCTATGGAGGCTCCTCCTCCATCCCAAGGAAGATGCAAGCTCTGGCAGCAACTGCTGCCACCACTTTGTTTCATCCTGGGGGCACCGGAGTGGAAGGAGCATCTGCACCAAGGCACAGTAAGCTGCTGTGATGTGTTTGCATCTTCTCCTGGGAGAGAGAAGGGTTCAGCTGAGGGCCCTGGGGCCAGATAGCGTGAGACCTGCCACTGCCCTCTGCACCACCTCTGCAGGGTGAGATTTGGCTGAGCGGAGCCCAGCAGAGAGAGCTGCCTGCTGAGGTATGGGAGCTGCCTGGACACCTGCTTTGCTTTATGGCTTCTTACAGCTTGGACTGGTTTTAATGTCCTTTGATGTGTCTCCTGCTTTACGAGTGTCAGGGGGTGAGGAGCAGGCAGAAAGGTTTGGTTCTGGCTGTTTTCATGTCCTGAGCTGCTGTCACCCTGCAGTGCCAGCTGGGATCCAGCCATCTGCAGGCTGGGAAAGCTGGTGGCAACCCCAGTGTTGTCACTCATAGAATCAGTCAGGTTGGAAGAGACCTCCAAGATCATCCAGTCCAACCTAGCACCCAGCCCAATCCAGTCAACCAGACCATGGCACTAAGTGCCTCATCCAGGCTCTGCTTGAACACCTCCAGGGATGGTGACTCCACCACACCCCTGGGCAGCTAGGAGCAGGTGTTGATCTGTTGGAAGGTAGGAGAGCCCTGCAGAGGTGCCTAGACAGGCTGGATGGGTGGGCAGAGGCCAATGGGATGAGATTGAACAAGGCCAAGTGTAGGGTTCTGCACTTTGGCCACAACAACCCCAACTCCTTGACCACTGTCCCTTGTTGTGGACATCTCCAGTGGTGGGGCCCATGCATTGCTCCTTGGCTGGCCTGTCTGTACATCTGGCAAGCCTAGCTGCTGCCATTGTAGGTGTGCAATGTCTCTTTCTGGTGAGCAACAAAGCCAAGAGCATCCTGGGCTGATGCCCAGCAGCATAGGCAGCAGGTGGAAGCAGGGGATTCTGCCCTTCTCTGCTGAAACCTCACCTGCACTGCTGGGGTCAGCTCTGGAGTCCTCAGCACAAAAAAGACAAGCAGCTGCTCCATCCTTCCCTGCTTTCCTCCTGCCCTTCCTCAAACTTTTCTTCCCCTCCCACCACTGGCACAGCTCCCTCATCCCTCCCAGAGAAAACCAAATCATCTTTTCAGAAAGCACCAAATCACTGCTAATTTGGTTTTTTTTCTTCCTTTCAAAATCCTTACCTTTTTTTTTTGTGAAGCCTCTCTGGTGTTGCTCTCCTCCCAGCAAGGCTTGGTGGAGGGGAACCTAAGAACAAAAGCAAACCTGATTGCCTGGCTGGATGGGTTTTACAGCCTTCAAGGGCAGCAATTACCTGCCCAAACAGCTGGCAGCTACAAGAGTGGACAGTGAGGACTATTCAGATGAGCATTCAGACAGGTTGAAAATGTCACTGAGGGTGTTTACCTGAGGAAGAGGTCTCAGAAGAAAAGGACCTCTGTGTGTGTGTGTGTTTGTGGTCTTCTGAATTTCCAGTTGCCTTGGAAACACCATAAAAAGCAGCACTAACTTGGGTAATCTCAGCATTTGCATCCTTGAGTCCAGGCTGAGAGCTGAACCGTTCAGCAACGCCTCACAGCCTTGATCTTGTGCCAGAGCTCAGGATGGGGACAGGGGAAGTGACAGCATCAGTCAACCCTATGTGCAGGGCAAGGAGATTCCAAACTCTTCCTAAAATACCATGGCTGGATGATTAACTCCATCTAGTGAAACAGCTTGGGGAGCCAAGGCACACCTCAGAGCCCAGAGGCATCACACAAGAGCTTGTGCAAAGCTCTCACCCTGCCCCAGCGCTGCTCACCTTGGAGATGGGATTGTTGGTCTCCCAAGTAACAAGTGGCAGGACAAGAGCAAATGGCCTCAAGTTGTGCCAGAAGAGGTCTAATCCTAGAATCAACCAGGCTGGAAGAGACCTCCAAGATCATCCAGTCCAACCTAGCACCCAGCCCTAGCCAATCAACCAGACCATGGCACTAAGTGCCTCATCCAGGCTTTGCTTCAACACCTCCAGGGATGGCAACTCCACCACCTCCCTGGGCAGCCCATTCCAATGCCAATCACTCTCTCTGACAACAACTTCCTCCTCACATCCAGCCTAGACCTACCCCACCATAACTTGAGACTGTCCCCTTGTTCTATGACATTAGGAACAGTTTCTTCCCCCTAAGGGTTGTCAAGCCCTGGAACGGGCTGCTCAGGACAGTGGTGCAGTGCCCAACCCTGGAGGGGTTGAAAGGCTGAGTAGATGTGGTGCTGTGGTTTAGTGGTGACCTTGGCAGTGCTGGGTTGATGGTTGGAGTCAATTGATCTGAAAGGTCTTTTCCAACTTAAATGACACTGTGGGTGAGCAGCTGAGGGCAGGAGTAGAACTGGGGAGGGCTTTGGTTCCTTAAGAAGTTGCTGATTGTGCTGGCTGTGGAGGAGCTGCTCAGTACAGCTCTGAGCCTGTGACAAAGCTCCTCACAAATGGGTCTGGCACTGCTCTTCCAAAAGATTTCTTTTGAAGTGAGATCTGCCCTGAGAGCAAAATGCAGAGGACAGAAGTGCTCATTTGTGTGAACGACTAAAGGAGCTTTGACAGAGGGGAGGGAAGAACCACAAAGACTTCCCCACTGCAGAGAGAGTCTCATGGAACGAGGGACTCAGCAGCAGGATTAATGGAAGCAGGAATCACATCTACATGGAAACAGATGATGGGGAAGGAAAGTCAACAGATGGTGCGTAGTGAACGGCTGAGTTGGAGAGGGAGAAGCAGCCTAGGATGGAGATGCTCACAAACGTGGAGAGAAGGAGGTGACACAGCAGCCTTTGGCCATGGGCTCGTCCAGGTCCCCTCTTCCCATGAGTCATAGAATGGTTTAGGTTGGAAGGGACCTCAAAGATCATCTAATTCCAGGGCAGGGACACCTCCCACTAGAACAGGTTGCTCAAGGCCTCATCTAACCTAGTCTTGAACACCTCCAGGAAGGGAGCATCCACAACAGGACGTGAGCAGAGGGAGGGTGAGTACAACCACAAATCAGTCAGAGCATCCAGAGGGACTCACAGTGAACCAAGCCTGGTGTTGTGCATGGTCCAGAGGCAGCAGGGACTTCAGCACGTCCCAGAGTCACTGCTGAGGCTTGGGAAGCCTCTAAGTCTCTGCAGCAGATCTCGAGTGGCACACTCAGCCCATTGCTGTGATTCCTTTCAAACATTCCTTTTAGAAAAGCCTGCCAAGATGACACAATAACTTCACTGCTTCAAGAGCACAGGTTCAGCCTCTTTCAAAGAAGATGTCAAACCTCAGCATGACTCTGGTTTGCTGGTAAGCAAGAAGGTACACAAAGATTGACATGGAAGATGAAGAGGGAGAGCTTGCTGCCAGTTTGCCCACACTCAGAATTCACAGCCAGCTCAGCCCTCTGGTTTCAGCCCTTCTCTTGGGTATTCTGCACATGCTCCAAAAATTGTAAGTGGCCTGAGCAACTTCTTCAGGTGGGAAAAGACAGAAAAAGAGGAAGGTTAATGTTTCTGTGTCAACCACTTACAGATCTACTGCGCTGAAGGCTCTGCAAATGGATAGCCAGGACATTAGGTCACTGACTAGGTCACTGAAGGTGGGTGTGGGAGAGCAGATCTTACCCACTGAGGGCTCTGACATCAAAAACCAAACAGCTCTGTGCAACTTCTGGTTCTTGGCACCATCGGGAGCAAAGGCAAAGAGAAGCACGGTCCTGAGCAGCCCTGAGTGGTGAGAGGATTCACGGTGGGTCAGCGCTCTGCAGAGGGCAGGGCAAAAGCCACACAGCTTGGTGGGTGATAGGCAGGTGTGCACATCCCCCAGGAAAGCTTTCCATGTCAGAAGGGGGCTGTCCAAGGATTTCAGTGGCTGAAGCAGTTGTCAGCCCCTCTTGCAACTGGTGATGGAGCTGGAGAGTCCACACAACCCTGCTAGAGCTCCCATGGTGAAGGCACCAGGATAGGAGAAGGTTAATTTGACATCTCGTAGAATCAGTCAGGGTTGGAAGGGACCAGAAGGATCATCTAGTTCCAAGTCCCCTGCCATGGGCAGGGACACTCTACCCTAGATCTCTTTGCAGACTTGCAGGACAAGGAAATGGAAACATGCCCAATCTCAGCCACTGTCAGCAAAATGCTTCTATCTAACCTAAACAAAGGGATTTTTGCTTCTCTTGGGCTTCCTTGGCATTACAATTCAAGAGACTTTATCCTGCTAAGGCATTACCCAGGGCTCAGAATAATCCTGCACTAACATCAGCATCAGCTGCAAACCCTCAGTGGCAAAGGCTTATTTTCCTCTCTGCTTGTTTTCAGAGAAACCTCCCCCCCAAAAAACTTCAAAACCTGCAACTGCAGAGAGATAACCCTGCTGGGGGGTCACACAGGAGCTGGGTCTAGCAAGGATGCTCTCTGAAGCACAAAAAGCATCTTCACAGGGATGGCAGCCAGCACAGAATTTAGAAAGGAAGAGCCAAGAGGGAACATCACAGCAAGGAGGAGCCAGTGCAAAGGGATGCACCATGGAAAGGGGAGCAGAGCAAAGCCAGGCAAGCCCAGAGTCGTGTCAAGCCACCATGGGCAGGCTGAAGATGACAGCGTGCTACAACATGACAGTCACAGCACACAGCAGGGCAGCCTAGGAGAGACGTGGGCATGACAAGCTGGCAAAGAGGACATCAGCCAAGGGAGCAGAGTGAGGACCACGCTGCCCCCAGAGCACCTCCAGCACCTTCATGCAAGGCCAGAGGTCCCCAGCTCCCCCTGTGCTCATCCACCAGCATTGAAGCCCCAGTGAGCAGAGGGGACTGGATGTGTGCAGCAAACCCCAGTGAGCAGAGGGGACTGGATGTGTGCAGCAAGCCCCAGTGAGCAGAGGGGACTGGATGTGTGCAGCAAGCCCCAGTGAGCAGAGAGGACTGGATGTGTGCAGCAAACCCCAGTGAGCAGAGAGGACTGGATGTGTGCAGCAAGCTGCTGCAGCCTGGGCTTGATTTTCACTGTAATTTCCCTTTGGTGTCCCATCAGCAGAGCAGCAAAACAGCACAGGATGTTCTGTCTTGTTGATCCAGGAGGACAATGACAACCTTCCTGACTGCTTTAATCCACAGAAGCACTTGAGTTGGCTGGGACAGGCTTTGGGATGAGGCCCAACACTGCTCTGTCTCTTCTTGCTCACTGTGGAAAGCTTTGCATGCTCCCACTCCACACTGGAGTGTTCCTGGGGAGGTCAAAGCTCCACAGTCCTGCTGGGACCATGTGGGCTTCTGAGATCACTGTGGTGCTCTGGGCTACAGGAGGGTGTTTTGCCTTTGGACTTTCCAGGGAGCTCTTCTCACTGCTAGGGAGGAGAGGAAGGTTAGCTCAGGCAGGAGCAAGGTGCTGACATCAAGGCAGCCCACAGCAGTGGTGGGGCATCTGGACACAGCTCTGTGATGCCACTTCCTAGCCAGCCCTGGCACCAGAGATCTGGATGAGCAAAGAACTTGAAATAAAGGAGAGAGTTACTGAGGAGATGCTTCTGCTTCGAAAGCAGAAGGCTCAACTATCAATAGAGACCACTCTGGCCAGTCCAGACTTGCTGCTCAGGTTCTGTATGTGCTTGAACAAAAGGGAGGAAACCCCCAAACTGGGCAGAAGTAGGGAAGCCAAGAGACTGAACTTGCCCAGGAAGCTGCTTTGCTTCCCCTGCTCCGCAATGCCCTTCTGCCACCACTGAACTCTGTTTCTTTGCTCTTGCACTGCCCAGTGTCTCTTTTCCAAGAAAACAGCATTTTCTGCACCTTCCAGGAACCTCCTGTCTCAGGCTCTCACCACAGCCAGGCTCATCCCACTGCACCTTGTCTGCAAGCACCACATAAGCCTTGAGTTCAAAGGATTGACTTGAAAGCGGAATGGCTGATCCCATCCCATCAAACCTCTCCCTTATCACCCACTGCCCGGGTCTGCAGGCGCTTGGCAAGCTGAAAGACTGGGATGAAATTAAGAAGGCTGCAATTTTCAATCCTATTCAGGCCAGCTTAAGCAGCCTGGCAGGGATCACAGCACTCTGCTGCTGTCTCTCTGTCTCCGTCGGCAGCGAGAAAACCTCCCTGCAAACCCAGAGTGCAGGCTTTGCTGGGCTCACCGAGCTCCTGCCCTCGTCAGCTCCTGTGCTGAGCATGAAATGAGCTTTGCAGCACTGTGGGAAGCTCCTCATAATCCTCATGAGAAGGCTTGTTCACAAAACCAACTGAAAATAAAAGCCCTTTAGCTTCCCTAGAAATCCAAATGAGTAAATAGCAAGCATCGCTCACGGGGCTTCAATAAATTGCAGTGGCAATAAGTTAACCCCAGTTATTGTGTTAGAAAGAGCAAGAGGATGCTTTTCATCCACAGGCTGTGGAAAGAGAGCAATATCCTACAGGAATGTCAGGAAAAGTGGAAAATCCTCTAAGCAGTTTTGGACTCCTGGCTCCAAGAAAGATGTTGAGGTGCTGGAGTGGGTCCAGAGGAGGACAATGAAGTTAAGAGCCTTATCATGTGAGGGGCAGCTGGGGGAACTGGGGTTATTCAGCCTGGAGAAAAGGAAGCTGAGGAGAGACCTTCTGGCTCTCTGCCACTCACTGAACGGAGGCTGGAGCCAGCTGGAGGTTGATTGCTTCTCCCAGGGAACAAGCAATAGAACAAATGGAAACAGCCTTAAGTTGCACCAGGGGATGTTGCTGTCTGCAACTACCTGAAGGGAGGCTGTAGCCAGGTGGGGTTGGTCTCTTCTGCCAGACAACCAGCAACAGAACAAGGGGACACAGTCTCCAGTTGTGCTAGGGGAGGTCTAAGCTGGATGTTAGGAGGAAGTTGTCAGAGAGAGTGATTGGCATTGGAATGGTCTGCCCAAGGAGGTAGTGGAGTCACTGTCCCTGGAGGTGTTCAAGAGGAGACTGGATGAGATGAGGCACTTAGTGCCATGGTCTGGTTGCTTGGCCAGGGCTGGGTGCTAGGTTGGCCTGGCTGATCTTGGAGGTCTCTTCCAACCTGGTTGATTCTATGATTCTATGATGTAAGGAAAAAATTCTTACCCAAAAGGGTTATCAAGCTCTGAAACAGCCTGCACAGGGCAGTAGTGGAGTCCCTGTCACTGGAGGGACAGAAAAGCTGTGTAGCTGTGGTGCTGAGAGATATGGTTCAGTGGTGACCTGGCACTGCTGGGTTGGACTTGGTGGTCTGAACAATCTCTTCTAACCAAAACGATTCTGTGATGCTGACTCACAGATCCCACAGTCTGAGTGAAGGCAAAATCTTGGTCTTGGCAGGAGAGCAAAGATGAGAGGGTTTGTAAATGACTTCTACCTACAGCAGCACTGCCACAGCTCTGCCTGTGGGGGACATCAGGTTTCTGGGGCAGATAAGGAGAGCACAGCTCAGCAGAGCTTTGAAAGCCACGGGAAGAATTCTGGATTCCACAGCAGTGATTGCCTGTCTTTGTGAGCAAAGCAAAGCATCTGCAGTGCTGAGAACACCTTTGGCATGAGTGACCTGATGAACACAGGACTGTGGGCACCAACACAGACGCTGGGACAGAGACACTCTCGCAGGGTTCATCACAAAAGCATCTTCTGCTTATCCTCTGGAGCGCCTCTGTGATGAGGGTAGGCTGAGGGAATTGGGATTGTCAGTCTAGAGAAGAGAAGACTCTGGGAGGACTTCAGAGCTGCCTCCCAATACCTGAAGGGATCCTACAGGAAGGCTGGAGAGAGGCTTTTCATAGGGGTCTCTAGTGACAGGACAAGGAGGAATGGTTTGAAGCAGACAAGTCAGAGTGCATGTGCAGCCCAGCCAGCCAGCTGTGTCCTGGGCTGCAGCAAGAGAAGCATTGCCAACAGGGCAAGGGAGGGGATTCTGCCCCTTTGCTCTGCTCTCCTCAGACCCCATCTGGAGTCCTCTGTGCAGTTCTGGAGCCCCCAACACAAGGACTGTTCTGCAACTGTTGGAGCAAATCCAGAGGAGGCCATGAAGATGCTGAGAGGGCTGCAGCAGCTCTGCTATGAGGACAGGCTCCAAGAGTTGGGGCTCTGCAGCCTGGAAAAGGCTTTGAGGAGGTCTTGGAGTAGCCTTTCAGTATCTGAAGGGGGCTAGAGGAGGGCTGGAGAGGGACTACTGACAAGGTCTTGTAATGACAGGATGAGAAGGAATGGGTTTAAACTGGCAGAGAGGAGAATCAAACTGGATGTTAGGAAGACATTGTTTGCAGTGAGGGTGGTGAGACACTGGCACAGGCTGCCCAGGGAGGTTGTGGCTGCTCCCTCCCTGGAGGTGTTCAAGGCCAGGTTAGATGAAGCCTTGAGCAACCTGTTCTAGTGGGAGGTGTCCCTGCCTATGGGGGGGGTGGGGGGGTGGGGTGTTGGAACTGGATGATCCTTAAGGTCCCTTCCTACCCAAACCATTCTATGATTCTGCAAGATGAGCTGCTCAGTTTTTGCTCTCCATTGTTTCTCTTACCTCTTCCACCCTAGCTCAGCCTGTGTCCAGCATTACCTGCTCCTCTTCTATTCAGAAAGGACACAGTGCCTACAGCTGGAGAAACTCTCTGTGCAAATTAATTTTGCCTGGAAGTCAGAAGGAATTAATAACTGCATTAGAGCTCAGGGGTTTAACAGGATCTTGGATATTAGGAACAATTTCATTAGTGCCAGAGTGGTCAGGCACTGGAACAGGCTGCCCAGGAGGTGGTGGAGTCACCATCCCTGGAAGTGCTCAAAACCCCAGCAGAGAGGGCACTCTGGGACGTGGTTTCCTGGCCATGGTGGTGTTAGGTCAAGGGTTGGACCTCATGATCTTAGAGGTCTTTTCCAACCCAAACAATCCTGCAGCTGAAGGGATCCTGCAGGAAGGCTGCAGAGGCACTTTCCATAAGGGTGCCCAGTGGTAGAACAAGGGGGAATGGTTTTAGGCTGGGGCAGAGTAGGTTTAGACTGGATCTTAGGAAGAAGGTCTTCAGAACAAGAACAGGTTGCCCAGAGAGACTGTGGATGCTCTGTCCCTGAAGGTGTTCAAGACCAGGTTGTGTGAGGCCTTGAGCCACCAAGTCTTGTTGAGAGGCATCTCTGCCAGTGGCAGAGGCATTGGTGTTGTGCCAGGGGAGGTCTAGGCTGGAGGTTAGGAGGAAGTTGTTTGCAGAGAGAGTGATTGGCATTGGAATGGGCAGCCCAGGGACATGGTGGAGTTGCTGTGCCTGGAAGTGCTCAGGATAAGACTGGATGAGGCACTTAGTGCCATGGTCTGGTTGCTTGGCCAGGGCTGGGTGCTAGGCTGGACTGGGTGATCTTGGAAGTCTCTTCCAAGCTGGTTGATTCTATGATTCTGTGATGATCTCTAAGGTCCTTTTCAGCCTAAGCCTCTCCATTATTCTGTGATTAGAACAAAGCAAGTTCATAAATGGCTACTCAAGACCTTCTCCTTGGTAATGCCAATTATCACACTATTGGAGATGCCAATTATCATAATACTGGTCCCAGCCTGGAAGGTGAAGGGTGGGTCAGTGCTCTGCACCCACTGACCCACCCTTCACCTCCCAGGCTGGGGCCATGCATTCCTGCAGCAGCACCTGGAGCCTGGCAGCAGCCTTAGCAGAGCCATGAGTGAGTTTTGTCTCCCCCTGTGAGTATTACTGGAGCTAATTCCCCTGGGCCAGCAAATGAACAGCTTCCTTTAGGGAGGTACTACAGAGGCCAACATGTCATCAATTATTCAACCTGTTCTTTGAAGAACTGTTAAGTTCCTAGTGGGAAATTAATCTTGCTCTAATGAGGTTTGTATTTCTATGAGAGTTTAAGCATCTCCCTCTCACCGCTGTTCAGACTCTGTAGTTTCCCCTCCCCCTCCAAGACTGAATTTTGCCATTACTGCACCAAAACACAAAGCACAGAGATGACCAAATCTCAGAGATCTTCATGTCCCTAGGTGTCCACCATTGGAAGATGAGCAAGCAGGAGGCTAAGGTCCTTTTGGAAAGACTCTTTTCTCCACCCTGTTTTCTTACTCAACCAAAACAGAAGGCAGTGAATCTTCCTTTGGTTTGACACACACCTCCTGTGGCTGTTCTGGAGGTGACCTTGCTCAGCCACCACTAGCACACATACACAAGGCAGCACATCCCCTGTTCCCCAGAGCCCCAGCTGCCCCCACTTGCACAAGACCAGAGGCCCTGGCACAGCAGTGCAAGAGGAGAGGCTGAGGGAGCTGGGGGTGTGCAGCCTGGAGAAGAGGAGGCTCAGGGCAGAGCTCATTGCTGTCTGCAGCTACCTGAAGGGAGGCTGTAGCCAGGTGGGGTTGGTCTCTTCTGCCAGGCAGGCAGCAACAGAAGAAGGGGACACAGTCTCAAGTTGTGTTGGGGGAGGTCTAGGCTGGATGTTAGGAGGAAGTTGTTGTCAGAGAGAGTGATTGGCATTGGAATGGGCTGCCCAGGGAGGTGGTGAAGTCGCTGTCCCTGGCTGTGTTGAAGCAAAGGCTGGATGAGGCACTTAGTGCCATGGTCTGGTTGATTGGCCAGGGCTGGCTGCTAGGTTGGACTCGATGTTCTTGGAGCTCTCTTCCAACCTGGCTGATTCTGTGATTCTATGAATCTCCTTTTGGTTTAAAACACAGCTCCTGTGTGCTGCTCCGGAGGTGACCTTGCTGGCCACCACTTACACATCCCCTGTTCCCCAGAGCCCCAGCTGCCCCCACTTGCACAAGACCAGAGGCCCTGGCACAGCAGTGCAGGAGCTGTTTCTCTTAACCTGCTCTCAAGGCAGATGCCTCAGCCACTCTCTGCACTGCACTTCTCTTCCACATCCATAACCATAGACTCCTCCAAGCAAGAGCTGGTGAGGGGCCTGGGGCACAGCCCTGTGAGGAGAGGCTGAGGGAGCTGGGGGTGTGCAGCCTGGAGAAGAGGAGACTGAGAGGGGATTTAATCAATGTTTATAAACATCTGAGGGCTGGGGGTCAGGCTCTGCTCACTACTCCCTGGGATAGGACAAGGAGCAATGGATGGAAGCTGCAGCACAGGAGACTCCACCTCAACACAAGGGGGAACTTCTTTCCTGTAAGGGTCCCAGAGCACTGGCACAGGCTCCTCAGAGAGGTTGTGGAGTCTCCTTCTGTGGAGCCTTTCCAGGCCTGTCTGGATGTGTTCCTGTGTGACCTGAGCTAGATTGTGTGGTCCTGCTCTGGCAGAGGAGTTGGACTGGATGATCTCTTTGGGTCCCTTCCAACCCCTGACATCCTCTGATCCTGTGAGCATCTCTGGACAACCTCTTGCAGTATCTCACCACCCTCCTAGTAAGGAACTTCCTCCTAATGTCCAGTCTAAACCTGCCTTGCTCTAGTTTCAAACCATTGCCCCTTGTCCTCTCAGTGGATAGGGTAACCATGAAGAAGTCCTTGTCCTCTAAAGGTGCACGTGAAGAGGATCTGGGCAGCAGCAGCAGATTGTGTTGTGGACAGAGCAAACACACAGGAGTCCCTCCAGCATTACATTGTCATGAATTACTGTTAAGTGGTGACACAGTGCTTGACCTGAAAGGAGCCCTTCAGCCACAGAGCTCCCAACCCCAACAGGAGCTGTGGCAGAGTCACATTGGCCAAGCAGGATTGCAGCTTGTCCTGTGCCTTCCCTGCAGCCAGCTAACGAGGCCAGATCGCTCCTAATTGTTGTCCCAACCAAAAAGTCCTTTCAGCAGAACACAAAGGCAAAATGTCAATGATTAATTTGCTGTTTATAGCAGAATGCATCATTATTTGTGGTATGAATTATTCACACCTCCCCTCTCCTCCTCTGGGATGCTGACAAACAAGAGCTGTTGTCTGAAGGAAGCGTGGTGGGGCAGAGAGGTGTCCCAGTCCCTTTTCCCTATGGATTTGCATGCTGCAGCCCATGCAGTGCTTACATCCCAGATCCTGCCAGCAAACAGTGACAGAACAGAAAACAAAACCCAAGGCAGCAGCAGGATTAATCTCAGACAAAGCAGTTCTGGGCAATCATTATTCTCAGGGCTGTTTGCGGCCATGGACAGATGCAAGCCTCACAGATCTCATCCAACAGAGTCCAAAGTGCTGGCTGGGAAACAAAGTGCAACAGGAGAGATAAACCCATTTTGGTGCTGTCTGCAAGCACAGAACTGGTTTGGCTGGAAAAGCCCTCGAAGATCATTGAGTCCAACCATCACCCTGGCACCACCATGGCCATTAAATCATGTCCCAGAGTGTCTACATGTCTTTTGAACACCTGCAGGGATGCTGACTGCACCACCTCCTTGGGCAGCCAGTTCTGATGCCTGTGCATCCTTTCAGCAAAGAAATTGTTCCTAATATCCAACTTAAAACTTCCCTTGGCACAGCTTAAGGCCATTTCCTTTTGTTGTATCACTTGATACTAGGGAGAAGAGACCAACAGCTCACTCCAACCTCCTTTCAGGTAGCTGCAGAGAGTCACTGAATCACAGAAACATCCAGGCTGGCAAAGCCCCTCAGGATCACCAAGCCCAACCTAGAACCCTGCTCTACAAGATTCACCTTAAACCACAGCCCTAAGCACCACATCCAAACCACCCTTAAACACATCCAGGGTGGGTGACTCCACCACCTCCCTGGGCAGCTCATTCCAGTCCCTGACCACTCTCTCCAGAAAAACTTTTTCCTGATGCCCAATCTAAACCTCCCCAGCCTCAGCTTGAGGCCATTCCCCCTTCTCCTGTCTCCAATTCCCTGTGAGAAGAGCCCAGCAGCAGCCTCTCCACAACGTCCCTTCAGGTAGCTGTAGACAGCAATGAGACCTCCCCTCAGCCTCCTCTTCCTCACACTAACCATCCCCAGCTCCTTCAGTCTCTCCTCATAAGATTTATTCTCTCTTCCCAGCTTTGTTGCCCTCCTCTAGAGTGAGGAAGTTTCCTTTGAGTCTCCTTTTCTCCAGGCCACCCCAGTTCCCTCACAGCTGCTCCTCTAGACCCTTCACCAGCTTTGTTGCCCTTCTCTAGACCTGCTCCAGCACCTCAGTGTCCTCCTGACAGTGGCAGGGAGCCAACAGCTCAAATCTGTGAGTGTGGCTGGGCACCTGGGGCAGAAAGCTGCCATCTCCAGCACAGCTGGCACCAATGGGAAGTGCCTGCTCAGGTAATCTCACTTTTAAATTAGGCTGTGGTTAGTAGGTTGAGAGATGTTCTTCTGTTTCTTTGCTCTGCCCTGGTGAGGCCATATCTGGAGTACTGTGCTCAGTTCTGGGCTCCTGACTTCAAGAGGGACATAAACTGCTGGAGAGTGTCCAGTGCAGGGGCACAAAGATGAAAGGAAATGGAACACCTCTGTTAAGAGGAGATCCTGAGGGAGCTGGGGCTGTGCTGCTTGGAGAAGAGGAGACTGAGAGGTGACCTCAGCAATGGTTATCAGTATGTAAAGGTGTGTGCCAGGAGGATGCAGCCAGGCTCTGCTGGGTGATGCCTGATGACAGCACAAGGGGCAGTGAGTGGAAGCTGAGGCATAGGAAGTTTCATGTAAACATGAGGAGGAATTTTTTCCCTGTGAGGGTGAGAGAGCACTGGGACAGGCTGCCCAGGGGGGTTGTGGAGTCTCCCTCTCTGGAGATATTCCAAACCCTTCTGGATGCATTCCTGTGTGGTCTGGTCTAGGTGATGCTGCTCTGGCAGGGGGGTTGGACTGGGTGAGCTTTGGAGGTCCCTTCCAGCCCCTGACATTCTATATGCTATGAAAAAAAAAGTGTGTGGGAGGACAACCTGATAAAGGCTTGTGGGGTAGCAGCAGCAGGAAAGCACAGCAAAGCCAGGAAGTTTGCAAACACAGAGGATCACAGAGGGTTAGGGGCTGAAAGGGACTTTGAAAGATCTTCTAGTCCAACCATGGCCTTTCTGGGCAGGAAACTGCAGGAATTGCACCACAGAGCTGCCTCAGCAGCTCACATGGGCTCAGCTCCTAGGCTGAATATGAGCCATCAGTGTGCCCTGGTGGGCAGCAGAGCCAATGGCATCTTGGCTTGGCTCAAGAACAGTGTGGCCAGCAGGACAAGGGAGGTTATTCTGCCCCTGTACTCAGCACTGGGCAGGCCACACCTTGAGTGCTGTGTCCAGTTCTGGGCCCCTGAATTCGAGAGAGATGTTGAGGTGCTGGAACATGTCCAGAGAAGGGCAACAAAGCTGGTGAGGGGCCTGGAGCACAGCCCTGTGAGGAGAGGCTGAGGGAGCTGGGGGTGTGCAGCCTGCAGAAGAGGAGGCTCAGGGCAGACCTCATTGCTGTCTACAACTAGCTGAGGGGAGGCTGTAGCCAGGTGGGGTTGGGGGGAGGTCTAGGCTGGATGTTGTTAGGAAGTTGTTGTCAGAGAGAGTGATTGGCATTGGAATGGGCTGCCCAGGGAGGTGGTGGAGTCACCATCCCTGGCTGTGTTGAAGCAAAGCCTGGCTGAGGCACTTAGTGCCATGGTCTGGCTGATTGGGTGGGTCTGGGTGCTAGGTTGGCCTGGCTGAGCTTGGAGGTCTCTTCCAACCTGGTTGATTCTACTATTCCTGCTTAGGGACAGCTTGGTGAAGCACTCAGGAGTTCACCCATTTGAGGCTTTACTTTCAGCAGTGTCTGGGGCCCATGACCTTCATGCAGTAAGCTGAGAGAAGGTGAAACATCTGAAAAGCTTCTGACATGCCCAGGCAGCTCAGCTTTGCCTCTTTAATTTCCAAAGACAACATCTAATGGTACTTCCAAGTTTTCCAGGGATTCACAGATAGGTTCCATCAAGGTTATGCAAGAGGTGATGAAAACCAGCAGATGATGACAAGGTCAAGCCAGCCATCACCTGGAGAAGCAAACAGTTGAAATCCCCAGCTCCCTGCTGCTTTAACAGCAGCTTGGATGTGAAGAAAGCCAAACCATACTGCTGTGTGGGACACTGGGGGTTTAAAATGCTGTTAAAAGGGGATTTTAGGCCCCAGTAGGCTGCCAGATATCTTCCTCTGGGGGACTGCCAGGCAGTGTCACAGGAGCTTTGTCTGAAAAGCCCTCCAGAATGGGCTATTTGCACTGGCGAACCCACCCTTGTGCAACCAGCCCAGCTCAAGGGGTTGGGAGTGGAGCAGTGAGCAAACCTGTTAGGATGTGACACAAAGTCACTCCAGGTGACCCATGGCAACAGATCCAGGGAAAAGCCAGCCCAAGAGAAGCCCAAGCAGGTGACCCATGGCAACAGATCCAGGGGAAGAGCCAGCCCAAGGAAGTGACCCATGGCAACAGATCCAGGGGAGAAGTCAGCCCAAGCAGGTGACCCATGGCAACAGATCCAGGGGAGAAGTCAGCCCAAGCAGGTGACCCATGGCAACAGATCCAGGGGAGAAGCCAGCCCAAGCAGGTGACCCATGGCAACAGATCCAGGGGAGAAGCCAGCCCAAGCAGGTGACCCATGGCAACAGATCCAGGGGAAAAGCCATCTCAAGAGAAGCCCAAGCAGGTGACCCATGGCAACAGATCCAGGGGAAAAGCCAGCCCAAGAGAAGCCCAAGGCTTGTGTCCATTAAACCAGGTGGAATTTGTGGTGCACCAGGGCAATTTCCATAATTCCACCTCCTGGTTTCCCCAGCAGGAGCCAGACCATCTATTTTCCACCCTGTTCCACTTTTCTGCCCCTTTCACCACAGCACAGTGACGTGGAGCAAGCTGTCACTTCAATCCATCAAGCTGAACAGGAGCTGGTGAAGCAGCACACGGCCACTGCTTACCCCAGAGGTACCTGGTCTGAAAGAATTAAAGTGAGTGCCCAACATTCCCAAAGCTCCTTCTTCTCTGGAAGAGGAAAACTGATTCTGAAATGAATAAAGCTAAAAGCAGAGACCAACCTGGTGCTGGAAACAGGCTCTCCCTGACCCCACACAACCTGAATCCATCACAGGTATTCAATGTTTCATCCCTCGCACGCAAATGATTTCTCGGGCCACCGCTCACCGATGTTTAATGCAGGAGACCTGTGAGATCTGCTGGGGATAAAGAAAAAGAAGGAGCTTCCACATGCATATTTCAGCAGACTTTCATCCCAGCTGGTCAAAAGACCACGTTTAATAGGCTTTTGTCACTGTTGTGGCTGTTCCTGCTCGCTACAACAGCGATCGCCAGCTCGAAAGCGATGCCGCAGAGATAAATGGACGTTATCAGTCCTCTGCTGGCTGTCCAGGTGCCTGCCTACAAATGAGGTTTTGAAATATGAGCAGCTGTCAGGGAGGTGACTCTGGTCCCCCTGCCCACGCTCTCCCCTCCCTGTAACGTTGCCAAAGTGATGGGCTGTGACACCCCTGGGCTGCAGGGGAAAAACCTCCCAGCTGTGTCCGTGGAACACATGGAGTTACATTTACATCAGGCTGTTGTTTCCTGAGGCACCCTGGACTGGATGTCTCAGCCTCTGTCTGCTCAGAAGGAGCAAGGGGAAGGCCCGAGGGACCTGAGCTGGTGGCCACAAAGCAGCAGCCTCAGAACCTGGATCCTTGCTGTCCCTAAAAGTGCCCCAGATGGGCACCCACACCGCTGCGGACAAGGAAACGGTGATGCACAGCATGCACAGGCTCCCTGGAGAGCCCTGCTGTGCCCAGAGAAGGAGCTTTTTGGTTTAGCTTCCACCTTTACAGGACCAGGTTTTTGCTGGTGACATCTTTTCTTGAGCAGAGGAGTGGGACAGAACTGTCCCATGGTTGCTGGGAGCATCTTTTGCCATTGGAATGGGCTGCCCAGGGTGGTGGTGGAGTCACCGTGGTGGAGCTTAGGATGTGCAGCCTGGAGAAGAGGAGGCTCAGCACAGACCTCATTGCTGAAGGGAGGCTGTAGCCAGGTGGGATTGGGCTCTTCTGCCAGGCAAGCAGCAACAGAAGAAGGGGACAGTGTGAAGTTGTGGCAGGGGAGGTCTAGGCTGGATGTTAGGAGGAAGTTGTTGGCAGAAAGAGTGATTGGCATTGGAATGGGCTGCCCAGAGAGGTGGTGGAGTCACCGTCCCTGGAGGTGTTGAAGCAAAGCCTGGATGAGGCACTTAGTGCCATGGTCTGGTTGCTTGGCTAGGGCTGGGTGCTAGGTTGGCCTGGCTGAGCTTGGAGGTCTCTTCCAACCTGGTTGATTCTATGATTCTATGATCACTCGCAGCTGAGGATGCCACTCGCATCCCCCACCTGGTGCCGGCTCCTCGCCCAGCTGCCTCCCCACGCTCTCCAGCTTCTCACACAGAAGCTTAATGACTCTGAGCAAGTCCTTTCAATCCATCCAGCTGCTTAATAGATGAAAATGTCAAAATATGTGCTGATGAGGTGACATTAAGGGGAGGTCTAATGAAAGGTTAAAGCCACCTTTTGCAGAGCGAGCGCATGTGGCCGAGCTCCTCCTGATCCCACACGAGCCATTGTCATGCCAAATGCTCCAGTTAACATTGAACACTCAGCTCTGTCTTCACGGGCTGCATCCAACCTGACCTTTCTCCTCTCCCCCTTTGTTGCTCAGAGGGCCATGGCAGTGCAGCATCACTGCAAACAGCAGATGCCCCATCCCTAATGCATGCGTGCCCGAAGGATCCCTCTGGAAATCAGCTCAGAGATGCGATGGGCAGCAGCCTCAGGAAGCCACGTCCCAGGCTGGCTTTAGGCTGCAGAGCAGGGAACACTGTGAAAAATTAATGACTGTTCAAATGTGCTTTTTTCCATCCCTGTGAGCACAGGCTGAGGCAGTCCCAGGGCCATGGCACTCCTCTGCTCCCCTTGACCATCTTGCAGCACTTGAACTCCATCAAACTGCTGCACAGCAAATTTGCCACACATGTGGACTCATAGAATCAGTCAGGGTTGGAAGGGACCACAAGGATCAGCCAGTTCCAAGCCCCCTGTCATGCCCAGGGGCACCCTACCCTAGAGCAGGCTGCCCACAGCCTCATCCAGCCTGGCCTTAAACACCTCAAGGGGTGAACTCTCAACCATCTCCTTGGGTGACCCATTCCAGCCTCTCACCACTCCCATGCTGAACAACTTCTTCCTCACCTCCAGTCTGACTCTCCCCACCTCCAGCTTTACTCAATTCCCTCTAGTCCTGTCACTGACTGAGAGCCAAAAAAGTCCCTCCCCAGCTTTTTTGTAGCCCCCTTCAGATCCTGGAAGGCCACAAGAAGGTCACCTGGGAGTCTTCTCTTCTCCAGACTGAACAGCCCCAACTCTTTCAGTCTGTGCTCACAGCAGAGCTGCTGCAGCCCTCTGAGCATCCTCGTGGCCCTTCCCAGGACACACTCCAGCACATCCACATCCTTCTTGTAATGGGAGCTGCAGAACTGGATGCAGACTCCTTCCCTTACCTGCATTTTTCTTTTCACCTTCTCTCCTGAAATTGAAGCTGCAGACAACTCATCCCCTCCTGGTTCTGCTTACAAAAAAGAATGCCTTTCAGCAGAAGTCAAAGGTGCTCCAAGAGCACCCAAGGCCAGCCATTAAGTGCAACACAGCCAGCAGAAGCCAGAGTGGAAGGAGCTCTGCTGCAGTTTCAGAAAGCAGCAGCATGCAGACGAGGCACAGATTAATTGGCACAGTTAAATGGCTCCCATCCTCACGCTCTGGTGAGCCCCACTGGGTACCAAACACTTATTAAAGTCAACAATTGTGAAATAGTCTCAATTTCAATAGACTAACAAAAGGGGGGAAAAAAAAACCCAACCCAAGCCCTCATCTTTCAACGTGAATGTTACCATCCTCTGGTGCAGCCCTGAGAGCAGTCACAGGAGTGATCATTTGGCTTCCTAATGGAGGGGCAATGTCACACTCGCTGCTCCAGCCTCCTGAGTGCATGGGAGCACCTGTCCCAGGAGGATGAATTCAATCAGTTTCTGCTAATGACAAAGCAAGCAGCCTGGAAATCAACCCCTCCCAAGGAACACCAATCTGACAGTGCAGTGTGCAACCCCTGTGCCCCTGCAGCCGTCTGCAGCCGTCTGCTCTCTGTGCTCGCTCCTCTGTGGCAACAAGCGATTGCAGCCCAAATCCACCAGCATCTCAGCACCAGCTCCACCACAGAATGGACCAGCTCTGCTTTCAGTCTGATGATAGACAAGCTCTGTCTGAGTCTTGCTGCCTTGGTTTAAGGTTTAAAAGACCTTGAAACTTGGATTTAAGCACTGCCTTATGGCAGCAAGATGCTGCAGGGGGCTGGGGTTGTTTAGCCTAGAGAAGAGGAGGCTCAGGGGTGACCTCATTGCTGTCTACAACTACCTGAAGGGAGGCTGTAGCCAAGTGGGGTTGGTCTCTTCTGCCAGGCAAGCAGCAACAGAAGAAGGGGACACAGTCTCAAGTTGTGCTGAGGGAGGTCTAGGCTGGATGTGAGGAGGAAGTCGTTGTCAGAGAGAGTGATTGGCACTGGAATGGGCTGCTCAGGGAGGTGGTGGAGTCATCATCCCTGGAGATGTTGAAGCAAAGCCTGGATGAGGCACTTAGTGCCATGGTCTAGTTGACTGGATAGGGCTGGGTGCTAGGTTGGCCTGGCTGATCTTGGAGGTCTCTCCCAACCTGGTTGATTCTATGATTCCCCTGGGAGATGTCAAATCAATTCATGGCTTAGATACAAACCTCAGTGTGAAGATGGCTTTTTGTTTTGGACACGTCTCCACTAGCTGACATCCAAGAAGGATGTCATAGAATCAGAACCACAGGATATCTCAGGTTGGAAGGGACCTCTAAGGATCATCAGGTCACAATGACTGCATCTTTGTGATTTTGATCTTATACACACATATAAACCACAGAATCACAAAGCTTTTGAGGTTGGAGCCAGTCCAGAGAAGGCCACAAAGGATTGCAGCAGCTCTGCTATGAGGGCAGGCTATGAGAGTTGGGGCTTTGCAGCCTGGAGA
The DNA here is from genome assembly GCF_015220805.1 of Pogoniulus pusillus. NCBI lineage: Eukaryota > Metazoa > Chordata > Aves > Piciformes > Lybiidae > Pogoniulus > Pogoniulus pusillus. The sequence continues at coordinate 6,297,314 of NC_087274.1, read as the reverse complement.
ACAGAAGGCTTCAAGGAGACCCTGAAGTGGCCTTCCAGTATCTGAGGGGAGCTACAGGAAGGGTGGGGAGGGACTATTGACAAAGGCTTGTAATGACAAGATGAGGAGTAATGGGTTTAAATTGGTAGAAGGGAGATTTAAACCAGATGTTAGGAAGAAGTTCTTTGCAGTGAGGGTGGTGAGACACTGGCACAGGTTGTCCAGGGAGGCTGTGGCTGCTCCCTCCCTGGAGGTGTTCAGGGCCAGGTTGGATGAGGTCTTGAGTGACCTGTTCTAGTGGGAGGTGTCCCTGCCTGTGGCAGAGGGTTGGAACTGGATGAGCTTTGAGGTCTCTTCCAACTTAAACCATTCTATGATTCCAGAGATCATTGAGTCCAACCTCCCTGCCAAGGCAGGATCACCTGGGGTAGTCCACATAGGAAGTCCAACTCCCTGCTCCTTGTAGAACAATCTAGAATTAAACCAGGTGACTAGGAGCATCATCCAGACAGACAATCCTAGAATCAACCAGATTGGAAGAGACCTCCAAGCTCAGCCAGTCCAACCTAGCACCCAGCCCTGTCCAGTCAACCAGACCATGGCACTAAGTGCCTCATCCAGGCTCTTTTTGAACACCTCCAGGGACAGCAACTCCACCACCTCCCTGGGCAGCCCATTCCAATGCCAATCACTCTCTCTGACAACAGCTTCCTCCTAACATCCAGCCTAGACCTCCCCACCACAACTTGAGGCTGTGTCCCCTTCTTCTGTTACTGCTTGCCTGGCAGAAGAGACCAACCCCACCTGGCTACAGCCTCCCTTCAGGCAGTTGCAGACAGCAATAAGTTCACCCCTGAGCCTCCTCTTCTGCAGGCTGCACACCCCCAGCTCCCTCAGCCTCTCCTCACAGGGCTGTGCTCCAGGCCCCTCACCAGCTTTGTCACCCTTCTCTGGACGTGTTCCAGTATCTGAATGTCTCTCTGACAGGCTTGATGCTGTGTTAATGTACCCAGGATGTCTGTTCCAGTGCCTGACCACTCTCCTGGTGAAGATCCTTTTGCTAATGTCCAGTCTGAACTTCCCCTGAGGCAGCTTTTCTGCAGGGCTGCTCTCCAGCCCTTCATCCACCAGGCTGTGGTGGATCATCTATGATGATTCTATGATGATTCTGTATTGATATTGGGGACTGCTCTGACCCAGGTGCAGGACTTTGCACTTGGCCTTGTTGAACCTGATGAGGTTCACCTGGGCCCACTTCTCCAGCTTGTTTAGATGCCTCTGGGTAGGTCCTGTCCCTCAGATGTGTCAGCTGCACCTCTCACTGTGGTGGTGTCAGAAGGCTTGCTGAGGGTTCACCAATCTTCATCTGGACATTGAGCCATTGGACAGCACTTTCTGGATGGTTGGGCACATCCAGCCAGTTCCTTATCTACCAACCACTCCACCCATCAAATCCATATCTCTCCAGCTTGGAGAGAAGGATGTTGTTGGAGACCAAGTCAAAGGTCTTACAGAATCCTGGAGAGGTGACATCCAGAGCTCTTGCCTCATCCACTGATGTAGATACTCCATCACAGGGGGTCACTGGGTTGGTCAGGCAGGACTTGCCCTTGGTGATCCCCAAGGAGCTGCACAGAGGAGGCAGTGGAGGATCACAGCTCTCCAGCAGCTGCTGTTCTCCTGGGAAGGCTTCTCAGGTGGTTTTATTTGGAGCTCATGGGATTAGCTGTAACCTCAACTGAAGGGATTAACTGGAATCTAAAATAACCTGAAAGGTGAGAATTTTCTCCTTGAATTTGAGTTTTCTTCTGCTTTGGAGACTCTGTGCAAGTGTTGCACTGGTGCTGGGACACAGGGAGACCAGAAACTGGGGAGATGGCACTGCTGGGCTCTTGGTTTCACCTGGCCTTGCAGAGGTGACTTTTTGCAGAGAGGTTTGTTGAGTCTGAACCTTTTTAAACAGGCTTTGGTGGTTTGCACTGTCCAGCTTCTTGTTAAAACAGCCTTTTGGAGGGTGAAGGTTGTGATCTTTTCCCTTCCAGTGTCCTCATCCATACAGAAACCTCTCCTCTCTGTGCTGGCTTCGTGAGAAGCTGGTGGGGAAGTACCCTGGGCAGTGTGGCATTGATCTTAGATTAAATGAGCTTTGAGTAAAATGAGAAGAGTAATGACCTGACCTGGAATGCTGCTTTCCTGCTCTGCTGGAGTGGAGGAGGAGGGATGGGCCCAGGGCTGTTACAGGCTTTGACCTGACTGTTTTTCACCTTCCCTTTTCAGAGGGTCTGGCAGTGGGAGTTGGATTTGGGGCTATTGGAAAATCCACATCTGCAACCTTCCAAAGTGCCAGGTGAGCTACCACACTGCTTCTGCTCTCTGTCTGTCAGGTTTTATGTCTGCCTTTGCTTCTTGGAGGTTGTCTGTCTGTCTGTCCCACATTGCTACTGAGCTGGGGGAGGTTGGAGATGCATTGGCTGAAGCTTGTCGGGAGGTACAAGTGTGGGCAGAAGGAGCTGAAGGATTTCTTGGTGCTGCTGCATTTTCCAGGTGGTTTGGTTTGTCACAGAGAAATGCTGAGATTTGCCACAAAAGCAGCATCCCTGTGGGTAGGAGCAGCTGCTGGAGCTGTTGGAAAGTGTTTGGTGCCTTTGATTTCTGTTTCTGCCAAGCAGGGCCACTGGACTCTGGAACTGGTGGCAGTAAAGGCTCTCAGTTCTCCTGGTATCCCTGCCTGCCTGCTTCTGGTATCCCTGCCTGTCCATTCCTGCCATCCCTGCCCACCTGCTCTGGCCTCACCAGCTCTTCACAGGCTGTTTCTGGCAGTGCCAGTCTTGCCCCTGTGCTGCCTTTTGTGTTTCTCCCCAGGACTGGTGTGAAAACAGGAGGTGAATTCAGCTCCTCCAGACTCTTTAAGTGGAGGTGTTGGGGCTTTGGGTGCATTTTCACTCCAAGCAGAAGCAAAATCTAGGTGTACAGGGTGGCTGATGGCAGGCAGAGCCCTGCTGCTTCCCCATCCCCAGTCTCCCTCAGGCAGAGCTGAAATTAGCCTGATTGGGCTGAAGAAACGGGGGAAAGGAGTAAGTCTGGCGCAAAGCAGGAGCTGGAGGAGCTCTGGGAGAGCTGCTGGCACCTCTCTGCGGCTGGCTGGCAAATGGCAGCCTTCTGCCGAGCCTCCTCCGTGTGCTGTTGCTGAACACTTGGCTTGTCCTGTTTGAATTTAACACCCGAGGCTCCTCACACAACCTGCTCCTTCTGCCCTCCAGTTCCCAAACCCAGGCTGTAGTTTTGTGTGGTCTGGGGACACACAACCTGGTCAGGCTGTGAGTAACCTGCTCAGCCCTTATGGTTGGTGGATGAACCTGCTATGGAGGATGAGGGGTGATGCTTTTAAAGTAAAAGAGGGAGATTTGGGCTAGAGAGAGGGATGATATTTTTCACACTGAGGGTAGTGAGACACTGTCTAAGGGAGGCCAGAGAGGTGCTCAGTGCCCCATCCCTGGAAGCACTCCAGGTCAGGTGTTTTTTGGGTTCTGCATCCTGCTGTAGTTGAAGTTCTTTGCAATGAGGGTGGTGAGACACTGGCACAGGTTGCCCAGGGAGGCTGTGGCTGCTCCCTCCCTGGAGGTGTTCAAGGCCAGGTTGGATCAGGCCTTGAGCAACCTGTTCTAGTGGGAGGTGTCCCTGCCTATGGTGGGGGGTTGGGACTGGATGAGCTTTGAGGTCCCTTCCAACCTAAACCATTCCATGATTCTGTGTCCCTGCTCACTGCAGAGGATTGAGCTATGTGACTTTCAAAGGTCCCTTCCCACCCAAAGCATCCTGTGAGTCTATGATTATCTCTCAGCCACCCTGTTCCTGCTGGGGTGTCCCAGGGCTGGTTGTGGAGCTTTCCAGGTTGCCCAGTCCCTTCTCTGCCTGAGCACAAGCTGCACTTAGAAGGACTTAAGGCCAGGCTAGATGAGGCTCTGACCAGGCTGCTCTAGGGTAGGGTGTCCCTGCCCATGTCAGGGAGGTTGGAGCTGGATGATCCTTGTGGTCCCTTCCAACCCTGCCTGATTCTGTGATTCTATAACTCCACAATGACATGAAATAAAACCCCTACTGTACCCCATGCCCTGTTACATTTGCTCTGCTGGGTGGGGGGGCATGAGCTAGATAATCTTTCAGGGTCCTTTCCAGCCCCTTAATGTTCTGTGATCCCTGGCTGACAGGGGGGAGCCATCCTGACAGCACGAGCCAGGCACTTAGATTGCAGCAGGTAGGTACCCTCCAGATCTGTGGTGAGGCAAGCAGGATACAGCCACTCCAGACACCACATTTCTCTAACCTTTTGAAATAAAAAGCTCTTCACAGAGGCTCTAGAGATGCTTGAACAAAAGGACTTTTCTCTTTTGATGCCATCAGCTGCTCAGCAGAAGCTAAGGAGCCAGAAGCAGCTGCCTCTTTTCTCTCTGTTTACAACAGCATTAATCATGTTCGATGAAAGGTGGAGCCTGCACCGTGAAAATACCAATGCAAATGTAGTCAGCTGTGAAAGGAGACAAAATAACTTCATTGCCATCAATCTGTCTATCACTGTCATCTGTGGGCAGCCCAAAAATCACTCAGTGTAGCTGCTTCCCCGTGCAGCCACTTGGAAGCATCCAAGAGGAAAGTTTCAGGTGGCTAATTTGTGTTGTGCAGGCTTAAAACTAGCACTGGGGTGCTGAGAGCTGCTCTGAGAAACAGAGCCCAGTCCTGACACATCCAAAGGGCAAATTGCTCCTTGGCCAAGCTCAGCTCATAGGGGACATGACAGTCGTGACCCCCTCATGTCCATTATCATGCAACAGTGTTTTAATCTAACAGCAGCAGCACTTGATTTACCTCCTCCATTCTGCTCCTGCTTCCCCCAGGGTGTGACTAACCACATTAGCACCGAGCTGAGCTGGAGCTGGGGAGAGCAGCTCCTTGGGGAGCTTCTTTCTTCAAGCCTTGAGTTGTGCAAAAGTATATATGAACACTCTGATGTATAAGCAATAGGTGCTGGTGGGTGCTGGTGGATGTTTCCAAGATTGGCTGTGCTTTGCCCACCTATCAATATCTTTATTGATGATCTGGACCAGGGGATTGAGTCCAGCATCAGTAAGTTTGCAGGTGACACCAAGCTAGGAGCAGGTGTGGAGCTGTTGCAGGGTAGGAGAGCCCTGCAGAGGGACCTGGCCAGGCTGGATGGGTGGGCAGAGGCCAATGGGATGAGACTGAACAAGGCCAAGTGCAGGGTTCTGCACTTTGGCCACAACAACCCCAGGCAGCACTGCAGGCTGGGGCCAGAGTGGCTGAGAGCAGCCAGGCAGAAAGGGACCTGGGGATGCTGGTAGAGAGTAGCTGAAGATGAGGCAGCAGTGTGCCCAGGTGGGCAGGAGAGCCAATGGCATCCTGAGCTGGCTCAGGAGCAGTGTGGGCAGCAGGACAAGGGAGGTTATTCTGCCCTTGTGCTCAGCACTGCTCAGGCCACCCCTTGAGTGCTGTGTCCAGTTCTGGGCTCCTCAGTTCAGGAGAGATGTTGAGGTACTGGAACATGTCCAGAGAAGGGCAACTTAGCTGCTGAGGGGCCAGCAAATACTGTCACTTGCCTGCAGTGCCCCAGTTTCCTTGGGTGATGGATGGATGGATGATGGGAAGGCTCAAGTTGTGCCTGGGAGAGGTACAGGCTGGATGTTAGGAGGAAGTTGTTGTCAGAGAGAGTCATTGGACACTGGAATGGGCTGCCCAGGGAGGTGGTGGAGTCACCGTCCCTGGAGCTGTTCAAGGCAGGACTGGACGTGGCACTTGGTGCCATGGTGTAGCCTTGAGCTCTGTGGTAAAGGGCTGGACTTGATGATCTGTGAGGTCTCTTCCAATCCTAATAATACTGTGAAAGCACACTGGAGCCACATGTGCTGCAGATTTAGGGCTGGCTGGGAGCTGTGATGGGTGCTGTAAGCAGAGCAGCACAGGCACAGCCTCACAACTGATGATCCCAGCCAGGGGAATGCTTCAAGGTTTGGTGAAAATCCCCAAAAGCCATGATTAGGAAGCAGGGTTTGATTTTCACCTCCCAGAGCACTTGGTGCTTCGTGTGTCTGGTGTCACCTCTGCCATTGCCAAGGAACAAGCAATAGGACAAAAGGAAACGGCCTCAAGTTGGACCAGGGGAGGTTTAGATGGAATATTAGGAAGGATTTCTTCCCTAGACGCCCTGGAACAGGCTGCCCAGGGCAGTGGTGGAGTCCCCATCCCTGGAAGGGTGTCAAAGCTGTGTAGATGTGGTGCTGAGGGCCACGGGTGAGCGGTGACCTGGCAGCGCTGGGTCAATGCTTGGGCTAAAGGGTTTGATGCTTCTGTGCCTCTCTGGGCTCGGGCAGGGTCCTGCCTCAGCGCTCCGAGCTGCTCGCTGCGGCTCGGGGCTGGCTGCCAGGCTGCTGCCCGCTCTCGTCCGCGTTTCTTTGCTGCCCCCGGGTGTGCAGGCTCCGTTCCTGCGATCTCGCTCCTCCGTCGGTGCCAGGGCTCGCCCTCGCATCGCAGCCCCCCTCAGCCTGGCTGTTGTTTCGTCCGGGGCTTGTGCCACGGGAGCCACTTGAGTTGGCTTGGCAGGGGTGTGGGTGAAGTGCGGTGCTGTGCCCTCGCACAGGTGGGCTCTCGGCCGTGGGGCTGGAGCTTTGCCTCTGTGGGCAGGGCAGTGTCAGCCTTCCTTTGGCTGGGCACCACGGGCAAGCCTTTCTTGGAAAGGTGGCACAGGTTTTATGGCAGTTTAGGTGGGGTTTAGAGTGACCTAATGTCTGCTTTTGGGGTGTTTCCCATGGGGAGCTGAGCATCTTGTTTGTCCTTGGGCAGGAGCAGCTGTTGCAAGAGCATCCCTCCCTCCCTGCTGCAGGCCTGCATGCCTGGCAGGCTCTTTGCAAGGATGTGACCATCAGAACTGGAAATAGTGGCTCAGGACAAAGCTGCTGCAGTGACAAAAGAGCAGCGAGACCCCAGTGCCCAGGGTGGAGAAGTGATGCCCACGCAGAGGAGTGGTGCTCGGAGTGGGGTGTGCAGTGAGTCCCCTCCAGATGCGTGCAGGGAAGCATGAGCTGCTCCTGGCTGTCTTCCAGGCAGGAAGGTAAAAAGAAGGGCAGCCACGTCTTAAAAAAGCTCTTTTACCTCCCCCTTCTTTGCACACTGTAGCACAGGGGGAAGAAACCCTCTCCACCTCATGTGGCTGAGTTAACAGGAACCAGATGGAGCTGGAGCTGCTGAGACCAAGAGGGGCTGAATGTGCACTTCCCACTGCTGCTCTGGGGTGCAGAGTGCACAGGGTGCAGGCAGGGGTGCAGGCAGGGCTGTCTAACCCTGGTGCACTTTGTTGGTGGCTTCCTCAGAACTGGGTGCAGGAAGAAAAGGGCCAGGGCAGGTCTCTGCACATCTCCATTCCCCATGCAGGGGGAGCATGTGTTGGGGTAGTCTCCTTCTCTCCAAGTCCCTGCTGTATCATTTAGAGGACAAAAGCACCCCTAAGGCACCCTGGGGTCACCCTGAGTCCTTCATCCAGTGGAGAATATGTTTGCAGTGCTGGGTAGCTGCGATCTGGAGTGCAGGGCTGGCAGGGAGGAGATCTCACATGCCCACTCTGCCATCCCTTCTGGACTGCATTCCTTCCCTCAGGACCTACTTTGACGCTGTGGCATTGGCATGCAGGAGCCTCCAGCATCTCCACTCCTGCTTCCAGTGTGCCCACGCAGCGTGAGCTCATGTCTTGGCTGGAAAGATGAGAGCAGATGGTGAGGTGAGGCTCCCAGGGACCTCTCTTTTTCTCTCCCCACCCATCAGAGGCTCTTCTTTTGAGAATCAGCATGAGGACCCAGGTATCCTCTTCCCCATCGTGCCCAGAATCATCCCCTGGTGTGATGAGTAGGTTTGGAGACAGCCTGGGGGAGCAAAGGGAGGTCCTGGGGTGGGGAGCAGGGAGGAAGGAGCCTGGTTCTGCTTCTTGCCCCTTGCAAATCCTCCGTGTGCTGTCTGCTTTGTGAGAGCAGGAGGCAGCTTGTACTCATGCTTCACACAAGCACACCAAAGCCAAATCCATTTTCTTACGGATTGTTGACTCTTGCTGCAAATTCTTTTTCTGTCAGAGAGAAATTCACCATGAAATGAATTTCCCTCGCTCAGGATTGCAGAACTCCTGAATGTACCTGTGCTATGCTGCAGGGGGAACAGGAATTTACCAGAACTCATGCTGGCAATTCTGATTTTAGCAGGAGAAAGCTTTGGCAGCCTCTCTAGGATGTGAACCTCAAAGAGGTTGCTCCATCCCCAAGCAGATGGATGGAGAGAGGGGTGGCAGTGGTGGGGGGAGCTGGGGATGAGCAGTGAAAGCAGGACCAACCTTGTGACCAGTGTCATCAGTGCAGTGAGCAGTGCGTGGACTTGGATGGCTTCATTAGCTGCTTAATTTGGGGAGGAAAAAGGAAATCTGTTGCACAATTAGCTTTGAACTGTCTGGGCTGTCTCTGCCAGTCCCTCTCTGGCTGCTCTGCTCCTCTGTAAGGAATCCCAGTGCCGTGTTCCCAGCAGCTGGGACAGCCACTGGCTGGCAGCACAGGCAGGCAGTGATTCACCAGCTGCTATCCATGGACTGCCCTTGGCCGAGCTGCCTTCCAGCTGGGATGTGAGACCTATGCACTCAGAATGCTCTTCTGGTGGAAGTAGTCCCCAAATGCTAGTCCCCCCTCCAGTGTTGGGGGCAGAGGGGCTGACCCCCCAAGTCTCTGTATGGCATCTGTGTGAGTGTAACCTCTCAGTGCTTCATTCTGCAGCCTCGGGGTTATTTTAGTGTCATTTGTGTGTATCAGTTTTAAAACTTGATTAAAGTTTGGGTTTAAGGCTGGAAAAAAATCAAGCCTGTAGCTACTGGGGGATGCTGGAAAGCCTGGTGGTTTAGGGCAGAGCTAGAGCCATCCCTGTCCCCACTCCTGCTCCTTGCTCCTCTCCCAGCTGACACTAGGTGGTAACATCCATATTCTCACCAGCCTATTCCTGCCAGATTTGGAGCTGATTCCTGGTCTCCTCCTGCTGTAGGGCAAGTCCTGGAGCTAACAGGGCTCCTAAATGTGACTTCTTTTTGCTGGCAATGCACTTGCAGAGCTGCTCCTTCAGGTGGGAGAGAAGGTTCAGGTGCATGAAACTGATACCGAGCTAGATGCAGCAAATTTCTTTGATCAGATGAACGATGGAAAGGACCAAAGGTGTGAAACATCAAAGGGCTGTTAAGCCCTGGGTAGTCTGCACAGTGGCTCCTCTTAGGATCTCACCAAAGCAAATCATTTAGAGAGGTTAAAAATGGTGTGGGCAATTTTATGGCAGAGCTGTGCCTTAGGCTGAAGCTGAGGTACATTTGGGGGTGGGGGCTGTGGGGTTGTCTCTTTCTCCTCCTGGTTTAAAGCAGAGAGAGTTGGGGGGCTCTGGTGCTGGTGGAAGCTTCCCTTGCATGGCTGGGGAGCAATTCTCAGGGTTCATGTGGATCCCCTTTAGCAGCTATTGCAGTCAGAAGGGAAGCTGGCAGCAGAGGGAACCCCTCAGCACTCAGGTGGGGAGCAAAGGGGTCTCCTTGCCCTGGGTGTCACCCCCTCAGCACCCTCTTTTCCTGGGCACAGCTTACCCAATTTACCTAACAGGGTAAGTTGGACCTAAATGAGTTAGACCTGCACCCAGTAAGCCTTTCTCACCTAAAGCCCAAGCTCCTTGAGCAGGGCTGGTTTCCTTCTCCCTTCAGCAGCACCCAAAGGAGGCTCCCAGCTGACCTTCTTGTGGCCTTCCAGGATCTGAAGGGGGCCTCCAATAAGCTGGGGAGGGACTTTTTAGGGTCTCAGAGAGTGACAGGACTGGGGGGAATGGAGCAAAGCTGGAGGTGGGGAGAGTCAGCCTGGATGTGAAGAAGTTGTTGAGCATGAGAGTGGTGAGAGGCTGGAATGGGTTGCCCAGGGAGGTGGTTGAGGCCCCATGGCTGGAGGTGTTTAAGGCCAGGCTGGCTGAGGCTGTGTGCAGCCTGATCTAGGGTAGGGTATCCTGTCCCTGGGCATGGCAGGGGGGTTGGAACTGGCTGCTCCTTGTGGTCCCTTCCAACCCTGGCTCTGATTCTGTGAAATCCCAGCAAAGCATTTGTTGCATCCCCTTCTGCAGGTCATGTTCTTGCTTGCTGGGGATGCAAAGGAGGGGGCAACTGCCTGGATTTGTGGGTGCAGTGTTTAATTTGGGCTTGCCCAGAGAGACCTGGGGCTGCTTAGTCTGGAGCAGAGAAGACTGAGAGGGGATTTAATCAATGTTTATAACTATCTGAGGACTTGGGGTCAGGAGGGGGAGTACAGGCTCTGCTCACTTGCTCCCTGGGATAGGACAAGGAGCAATGGATGGAGGCTGCAGCACAGGAGACTCCACCTCAACACAAGGGGGAACTTCTTTCCTGTAAGGGTCCCAGAGCACTGGCACAGGCTGCCCAGAGAGGTTGTGGAGTCTCCTCCTCTGGAGAATCAAGGTCTGTCTGGATGTGTTCCTGTGTGACCTGAGCTAGATTGTGTGGTCCTGCTGTGGCAGGGGAGGGTTGGACTGGATGATCTCTTTGGGTCCCTTCCAACCCCTGACATCCTGTGATCCTGAGTGATCCTGTGAACTTGCAAAGTACTTTCTGTGCTGGTGGATCACAACTCCACAGCTCCCACCAGCATCCCACCTGCCCCAGCTAGCTCCCAAATGAAAGCTCCTATGTGGGGCAGCTGGAGAGTGGCTGTGAGTGTGGAAGGGATGTAAACAGATATATTTTTTTCTCCCCTCCCCTTCTCCTCGATGATGATGGTGATGTTTCCTCCCCTGCAGCACAATGGCTCCCATTCATCAGCCCTTCTGCTGAGAATGTTGGCCTTGTTTGGGTCTGTTGTGCCCACAGATTGTTTCCTGTCCAGCTTTGGTAAAACAGAGAGAAAGAGAGGCTTCGAGTTGACAGGCAGACTTTGACTATGGCTTGGAAAATATTATTTCATGGGACAGCCTGTGCCTCCCATGCTGTGTCTCTCAGGCTGGGGAGGGGAGGGGGAAGGAGGAAAAAAAAACCAAGAAAGGAAAAAAAGGGAAAGAAAAAGAGGGGGTTGATTAATGTAGGGAGATTGAAACCAGGCAAAAACTTTATACTGTGTTTTCTTTGAATGAATGGAAATCATTGTGGTCTGAGAGACAGCAGAAGACACACTGAGGTTTTTCTCTCCTTGGCCCCTGCTTCATGAATAGTTCCACAGTGCAGCTAATGAAGAGCTTGCTGGGGTGGGAGCAAAAGGTGGGGTTGGATCCTGACCTCTTTATCAGCTCAAGGTTGTGCACAGCAACACCTCGTGGGTTAAATAAAACCCAAACGCCTCTTAGTGGTAGGTGAGGTGGGGCTAGATGGGGATTTCCACCTTTCCCTGGGATCTCAGACAAGTGCTGCTCCTGCAGCCAGGCTGCTTCTGCCCTGGGTGCAGAACAAAGCCCCTGGTTACAAAACAAAACTGTCAGAGGATGCTTATGAAGCACCTTTTAATTAGTCTGTCCTGAAGGTAGATGTTTATTAAGTGAGAGGTAATGAGTGGGGTATGTTTCTTGAGGGCTTTTCTTTGTGGGGCTGATATGAACCTACATTTTCACCATGGTTGGTGCCCTGGAGAAGAAAGGAGATGGTCTGGAAGGGCTTGGTGAGCCTCAAACCAGGACTCTGCTTCCTCAGTTGGTGCGTTTCTCATTGGGGCAGCAAAGGCTGAAGAGGTGGAGAGGAGGCTCCTGTTTGAAGTTTGCTTCAGGACTGCTTCACTGTGCTTGATTTGCAGCAGGTGAGATCTCACACAGCAGCTCCTGGTGTGAGGCTGGAGCCTGGCATGGCTGCGGCCAGCAGAGCGCTGTAGCCTCCCTCCCCTCTCCTTGTCCCTCATACACAAGCTTGCACCACCAACAGGCAGAAGCCAGGCTGGCCACCATGTCTTGGCTTCCTCCTCTAGCCAAGAAAAATCATTTCCATGTGGATAATGAAGTCAGCACAAGCCCAAAACCCCACAGTGTGTCCTGGAGCAGCTCCAGAGCTGCTGATGGCTCGCGTTGCCTGGCAGGGGCAGGTCTGTGGGGTGGGCAGAGAAAGTATGATGGGGAAGCTGTGTGGCCTGTGGTGTTTTTGCTGAGCTGCCTTCAAAGCTGCCAGATGTTTTCCTCACCAGGAAAACATTCCTTCTCCTACAGTGCTTGGACAGCCTGTCATCCTGCAGATGGACCTGCTTCCCGTTGTGATGTGATACAAGGAGGTAAATCCAGGATCTTACAGAGTTTTGCTGCTCAGTCTCTTGCGTGGAGAGATGTGGACAGGGAGCAGAGCTCTTGTTTTCCAATCTTTGGATCAGGAGCAGAGTGGAAAGATTGCTCTGATCCTCCAAAAATGTGGTGTCTTGGTTTGGTGACAGAGATTGCTGGAGACTGAGCTCAGGGTGGATCTACATCTGGGAGGAGACTTCTCTGATGCACCCCAGGTCTTTGGACCCCAGCAAGGAGAAGGTTCCTGTGGTCAAGTCACTGCTTGCAGAGAAGGCTCAGGGCAGAGCTCATTGCTGTCTACAACTACCTGAAGGGAGGCTGTAGCCAGGTGGGGTTGGTCTCTTCTGCCAGGCAAGCAGCAACAGAACAAAGGGACAGAGTCTCCAGTTGTGCTGGGGGAGGTCTAGGCTGGATGTTAGGAGGAAGTTCTTCACAGAGAGAGTGATTGGCATTGGAATGGGCTGCCCAGGGAGGTGGTGGAGTCGCTGTCCCTGGAGGTGTTGAAGCAAAGCCTGGCTGAGGCACTTAGTGCCATGGTCTGGTTGCTTGGCTAGGGCTGGGTGCTAGGTTGGCCTGGCTGAGCTTGGAGGTCTCTTCCAACCTGGGTGCTGGCAGGTTTGGTGGCCACACTCATTCTTCTCTGCTTGTGCGTCCTTTGTCTGAGATGGGTGGGTTGAAAGCTTGTAGCAACACAGGCTCCACTGTGCCCCAGCTTCTAGGACTAGATGGGTGTTGCAACCTTTATTCATTGCTCCAGGCTGAAAGAGGAGAAGACCTCCCAAGTCAGCAGGGAGGTCTCCAAAGTCTGGCTGGGAGTTGGGCTCTTGGCTGCAAATCCCTTGCTGGCTCTTGGAGTTTACATCACCGTTTGTATAAATAGTTTCTCTTCCTCTTCTCTCTCATTTCTTCCTTGTCCCTTACTCAAGTGTCTAGACCAAGGAGGGTTTCTGGTTGATTTGTAATCCTTAGAGAGACAGCTGGCCTGCCAAACAACATCTGGCTCTGGAAAGTCTGTAGCTGTTGCCTTCTTCTCTTTCTGTGGTGGTCACTGCATCTGCAGACGCAAGGTGAAGGACAGGGGATCGGTGGGGCTCTTTGGTTTCTCATCTCCCTGAGAAAAGGCTTCACAGGGAGCTGCCCAACCCTTTCCTTGGGTGTGCTGTTGGCCAGCCTGAATGGCTTCTGACCAAGCTATGGCTGGGTGCTGCAGTGCCCCAGCAGCCTGTGATGGCCCTGCAAGGGGAGAAGGCTTAAGCTCTACATTTGCAAGAACCCCAGAGCTGTGGCTCAGTGGCTTGCAGTGATTCCTCAGGGGCACAGCTCACCCTGAGCCCCATGTTGGAGGTGAGGCACTCATGGTTTTCAGTACATCCCTGTTGGGTGTCTGCATTGTTCAGGAGAGCAGCCTGGGAGGCTGCCGAGAGCCTGGAAGGACCACAGTAGGATCCCAGTTTGTGGTGGTCCAGGCTGTGTGTGAGGTCCAGAGGGTGGGCAGCAGTGCAGTCACAGTGGGCACTGCAGAGGATGGGTTAGGAGGTGAGCTGGGGCTGCTGGTGCCAGTCTGTGTAAGCATCTGCCCTTGAACGTGGTCCCTGCTCTCTCCCAAGCCCTGAAAGCCAAAACCTGGCAGTCAGATGTTCTCCAGGAGCTTACTGAAAAGGTCTCTCCTGCCCAGCTTTGATCTGCAAAGTGCAGCCATTCAGTTCCTGTTCACCTGAAACTCAAAGAAAGAGGGTAAGGAAATAAAAGCAGAGAAAGCAAAAACCATTATCCCTGTTTATCTCACCCAGATAATGCCCAACAAAGCTCACTTTCAACACTGGCCTCATCTTTACAGCCCCAGTGGCCCACTCCTCTCTCTTTAGCAGCCTGGTTTAAAAATAAACCCTCTGAGGAGGGGAAATGATTTGAATGAAGGCATTGTGACTGTACACGGTGTGATAATGGGGCCTTTTAGAGCTACAGCTGTTAGTAAATTGTTTGGTTCCAGGTTTTGGAGCTGCATAAAGGAGCTGCTCTGCTGCTTTCAGGCTCTCCTCCAGCATGGTTTAACAGCCATGCTGCAGGAGAGGGAAGAGGAGAAGCCACTTGGGTGCTTTTAGTTTTGCTCCTGGCTAATGGCCCTCCATTAGGATGCAAATGTGGATGTGTGGCATCTTTGGGAGCCCCTCGATGAACCCCTGCCCTGGCAAGCAGCTCTGTGGCCAATTAGTTGCCCAGGGTGGGACTGGAAGCAGTGGATGCTGAGCTCCATTGCCATGCTACTGCAGGCACCTGAGAGAGGAGTGAGTTTAGTACATGGATTTATCTCTACCTGCAGCTAGGCTTTGACTCCTTTCTGAGCAAAGCCTTTGACACTGTCCTGCACCACACCCTGGTCTCCAAGCTGGTGACACATGAGTTTGATGGATGGACCACTAGTTGGGTAAAGAACTGGCTTGATGGCCACACCCAAAGAGTGGCTGTCAATGGCTCCATGGCCAAGTGGAGGCCAGTGACAAGCAGAGTCCCTCAGGGATCAGTCCTGGGACCAGTCTTGTTCAGCATTTTGTGGGTGCCATGGACAGAGGCATTGAGTGCAGCCTCGGCAAGTTAAGTTTGCTGCTGACACCAAGCTGTGTGGTGCAGCAGACAGGCTGGAGGACAGGGATCCATCCGGAGGGACCTGGGAAGGCTGCAGAGGTGGGCACAAGCCAACCTCAGGAGGTTCAAAAAGACCAACTGCAGTGTCCTGCATCTGGATTGAGGCAATGCCAAGCACAAATCCAGGCTGGGCAGTGCCAAGCTGGAGAACAGCCCTGAGGAGAGGGACTTGGGGGTGCTGCTGGACAAGAAGCTCAACAGGAGCCAGCAGTGTGCACTTGCAGCCCAGAAAGCCAAGCAGAGCCTGGGCTGCAGCAGCAGAAGTGCGGCCAGCTCCATGGAGGTGATTCTCCCCCTCTGCTGTGCTCTGCCAAAACCCCACCTGGAGTACTGCATCCAGTTCTGGAGCCCCTATGACAAGAGGGATGTGGAGATGCTGGAGTGTGTCCAGAGCAGGGCCAGGAGGATGCTCAGAGGGCTGCAGTAGCTCTGCTGTGAGCACAGACTGAAAGAGTTGGGGCTGTTCAGTCTGGAGAAGAGGAGGCTCCCAGGTGACATTCTTGTGGCCTTCCAGGATCTGAAGGGGGCTACAAAAATGCTGGGGAGGAACTTTTTAGGCTCTCAGGGAGTGTCAGGAGTGGGGGGAATGGAGCAAAGCTGGAGGTGGAGAGAGTCAGGCTGGAGGTGAGGAGGAAGTTGTTGAGCATGAGAGTGGTGAGAGGCTGGAATGGGTTGCCCAGGGAGGTGGTTGAGGCCCCATGGCTGGAGGTGTTTCAGGCCAGGCTGGCTGAGGCTGTGTGCAGCCTGCTCTAGGGTAGGGTGTCCCTGGCCATGGCAGGGGGCTTGGAACTGGCTGATCCTTGTGGTCCCTTCCAACCCTGACTGATTCTATGATTCCTTTCAGGTTCTGTTCACGCCACAGCAGGCAGGAGGAATAGTGTTATTATTACCTACACTCATCCTCCTTCCCTTGCCTTGCTTGAGGCTTCTTTTTCTGGCAGCAGTGGGGGGCTGTGTGTGCTGGGTGCTGCCTGAATCATAGAATCACAGAATCAACCAGGTTGGAAGAGACCTCCAAGATCATCCAGTCCAACCTAGCACCCAGCCCTATCCAGTCAACTAGACCATGGCACTAAGTGCCTCATCCAGGCTTTTCTTGAAGACCCCCAGGGACGGTGCCTCCACCACCTCCCTGGGCAGCCCATTCCAATGGGAAATCACTCTCTCTGTGAATCTGGAGGAGAAGGCAAAACAACCCTAAAAAACCACCACTGAAACCATTCCCACACCCCCCCCAACCTGCTATTCACACCGAGATTGCTGTGGCAAGTAAAAGAAATGTTCTGTGTGAAATAGCTTCACAATTTGAAGATTCCTCCAGAAAGGAGAGGGTTGGGGTGGGGGAAGGAGTTGGGGGAGGTTGTTTCCATGAAGCTATCACCATTCTCTGGCACCTATTCTTGGGAATTTTTATAGGGCAGGGTGTAATCTCAGCCCTGCTTTGGGACCACCCAGCTCCTGCCTGTGTTTCATTGTTAACACAAATATTTTAATAACCTTTAGAAGGTTCTGTATCTCCCTCCAGCTTTAAGCCTTGCCTGAGATCAGTGCAAGCCCCATGGTTAAAGCCTTGCTTTGTTTATGGGTGTGCCTCTGTGAATATGTAAACCTTCAAATTAGCTGCAGCCTGATGCTGCTTAAAATAGAACTGATGAGGTCTCATGAGAAGGTCTTCTTAAGGTGGCTAAAAATAGATGCTTCTGACTTGTAGGGTCTTAGCTGAAGCCTCCTGGTGATGGGTGGTGGTGTTGGAAGGTGCTGCTTGCAGCTCCTCAGTGGCTGCCAGGGAAGGATGTTCTTGGTCTGTGTTTGATGGTGGAGATAGAATCACAGAATCAGGCAGAGATGGAAGGGACCACAAGGAGCAGCCAGTTCCAACCCCCCTGCCATGGGCAGGGACACCCTACCCTAGAGCAGGCTGCACACAGCCTCAGCCAGCCTGGCCTTAAACACCTCCAGCCATGGGGCCTCAACCACCTCCCTGGGCAACCCATTCCAGCCTCTCACCACTCTCATGCTCAACAACTTCCTCCTCACCTCCAGTCTGAATCTCCTCACCTCCAGCTTTCCCCCTAGCCCTGTCATTCTCTGACAGCCTAACAACTCCCTCCCCAGCTTTTTTGGAGGCCCCCTTCAGATCCTGGAAGGCCACAAGAAGGTCACCTGGGAGCCTCCTCTTCTGCAGACTGCACAGCCCCAACTCTTTCAGTCTGTCCTCATAGCAGAGCTGCTGCAGCCCTCTGAGCATCCTCGTGGCCCTAACATTTCTGTCCAAGCCATCACCTTTAGGAGTCAGCTCTGATGAGGTGTGAGCTCTGACCATCCCTGTAACTCTCCTCTTTGTGGTTGATGCCATTCTGCTTGTATGGGTTTGGTGGGAATTGCAGAGTGCCTAGGAACTGAGTGGCTGCAGGGCTCAGGGAAGTTCCTAAGGATGCTGAGCTCTTCTCCTCCAATTAAATTAAAGGATGCTGTGAGGAATGGTGAGGGCTCTGCAGCTCTGCATGCTGCTTTTTAATGCTGCCTGCCCATCCTTAAAGGAAAGCGAGGCAGAGGAGAACTTACTGCAGGGGCCGAGCCTCTCCCAGGGCTCACTCACACACCTGCAGCCAAGCATTGTCCCACCTTGGGCCAGGTCCCAGCCTCTTTGCCTGGCTAAGGACCACCCACTGGGAGGGAGCCTGTTTGTGTGTTAGTGATGGCAAACTTAGGAATATTTGGGTCTTGTGCTCACCTCTTTCCTGGAGCAGGAATTAAAGCAGTAAATGAAGCAGTAAATAGGATGGGGAAGTGATGCTGGGAGTGGGGAGTGATGGCTCCATACATTTGTGACTATCTGGTAACTTTTTATCTAGCTAGAGCAGAACTGTGCCAATGGCAGTTTGTCCTGGTGAGAGGCCTGGAGCACAGCCCTGTGAGGAGAGGCTGAGGGAGCTGGGGGTGTGCAGCCTGCAGAAGAGGAGGCTCAGGGCAGAGCTTATTGCTGTCTACAACTACCTGAAGGGAGGCTGTAGCCAGGTGGGGTTGGGCTCTTCTGCCAGGCAAGCAGCAACAGAAGAAGGGGACACAGTCTCAAATTGTTCTGTGAGAGGTCTAGGCTGGATGTTAGGAGGAAGTTGTTGTCAGAGAGAGTGATTGGCATTGGAATGGGCTGCCCAGAGAGGTGGTGGAGTCACCATCCCTGGAGGTGTTGAAGCAAAGCCTGGCTGAGGCACTTAGTGCCATGGTCTGGTTGGTTGGCCAGGGCTGGGTTAGGTTGGCCTGGCTGAGCTTGGAGGTCTCTTCCAACCTGCTTGATTCTATGATTCCTGTGATGCTCCTGCTTTTCATTATGTGCTGCAAGTAGCAGGACAAGTGCACAAGTGCAATCACTCCTGCAGAGGAGGTTTTTGCAGTGAGAGACTCTTGGGTCTCAGTCACGTCTCTTGCTCATTTTGCCAGATACCAGCCTTGGAGTGACAGAGCTGGGTGAGGCTCAGCCGAGCCTGGCTGGATCCTGCACTTACAGGTCAGGTTCACACTCTTATCTGGCAGCAGGAGAAAGCAGTGGGGCTCCCTGAACCTTCCCTGCTGCACAGGTGAGGTCAAAACCTGGTGAGGAAGAGAGAGGAGGGCAGGAAGGCGCGGAGCCGGTGAAACGCGTCTTTGTGCTCCCCAGAGCTGGGCAGAGGTGAACTTTTACCCTGTGCATGAGGCTGACTCATAAATCAAACAGGTACAGAAATAAGCAGGCAGATAAGAACAAAGGTTTTTTAAAAGCCCAGAGGAAAAAAATGGTCCCTAGACAATGGGAGCTCTCCGTGCGATCCGCCGGTAGATACCTGCCCCGACGCAGCCCTGACCGGGGCCAGCCGTGCGCAGCCCATGCTCAGTGCTTGTATCGCCCACCCTGCCTGATGCTGAGGCTTTGACCTTGCTCTTGCCAGCAACCAGTTGTGCCAGGGCATGGCTGAGATGGGCATCCTTTCATCTGAGCCCTCCCCTTGCTTTGCTGGGACAGGGAGGAGATGCCCCAGCCCTGTAGAACGTCCCAGCCCAAATTGTAGTGCTTGGCTGCTGGACCTTGCTTGTGCCATGTGTCCCATGGGAGCATGGAATCATGGAGTGGTCTGAGTTGGAAAGGACCTTTCCAGGTCCTCTAGTCCAACCCACCTGTGGTCAGCAGGGACCTCTCAGACTGGATATGACCTTATTGTGGCCTTCCAGGATCTGAAGGGAGCCTACAAAAATGCTGGGGAGGGACTTTTTAGTCTACTAGGGAGTGACAGGACTGGGGGGAATGGAGCAAAGCTGGAGGTGGGGAGATTCAGCCTGGATGTGAAGAAGTTGTTGAGCATGAGGGTGGTGAGAGGCTGGAATGAGTTGCCCAGGGAGATGGTTGAGGCACCATCCCTGGAGGTGTTTAAGGCTGGGCTGGATGAGGCTGTGGCCAGGATGCTCTAGGGTAGGGTGTCCCTGCCCATGGCAGGGGGGTTGGAACTGGCTGCTCCTTGTGGTCCCTTCCAACCCTAACTGATTCTATGATCTTCAAATAAAGCAGATTGTTCAGAACCCCAAATAACCTGACTTGGAATGTTTCTAGGGATAGAGCATCTCCCTCCTCTCTGGGTAATCTGGGACAGGGTCTCACCACCCTCAAGGTAGAACATTTCTTCCTTGTAGTCCAAGTCTCCCTCTTTTAGTTTCAAACCATTCCCCCTTGTCTTGTCATGACAGGCCCTGCTAAAAGTCTGTCCCCATCTTTTTTTATTGGCCCCTTTAAATACTGAAAGGCCACCAGAAGGTCTCTCTGGAGCCATCTCTTCCTCAGGCAGAGCAACCCTCAACTATCTGTCCAGCCCTTTCCTGCCTCCTGATTTCTGGTGCTCTTCCTCTGCTTTATGTCTCAGATTCTTTCTTGTTGCTGCTTCTCCCTTTGTTACCTTTGAGGTGCACTGGAGTCTTTGGTGCTGTTTGGAAAGTAGCTTGCTGGTGGCACAGTTTGAGTGGAAGCTCTGCTGTGGAATTCCAGATGAAGAGAAGGTGCCTGTTTTGCAGCTTGATGATCTTTAAGTTGCCTTCCAACCCAAACCATTCTATGATTTGGCTTTAAAACACCTACAGTAACAGAGCCCCCCAGGAGCCCCATGTGCACATAGATTCAGTGAATGGTTTGGGTTGGAAGGGACCTTAAAGATCATCCAGTTCCAACTTTCCCACCATGGGCAGGGACACCTTTCACTAGCCCAGGTTGAATCATAGAATCAACAAGGTTGGAAGAGACCTCCAAGATTATCCAGTCCTACCTAGCACCCAGCCCTATCCAGTCAACCAGACCATGGCACTAAGTGCCTCATCCAGGCTTTGCTTCAACACCTCCAGGGATGGTGACTCCACCACCTCCCTGGGCAGCCCATTCCAAAGCCAATCACTCTCTCTGGGAAGAACTTCCTCCTAACATCCAGCCTAGACCTCCCCCGGCACAACTTGACACTGTGTCCCTTTGTTCTATTGCTGGTTGCCTGGCAGAGACCAACCCCACCTGGCTACAACCTCCCTTCAGGTAGTTGTAGACAGCAATGAGGTCACCCCTGAGCCTCCTCTTCTGCAGGCTAAACAATCCCAGCTCCCTCAGCCTCTCCTCATAGGGAGATCACATTCAGCCTGGCCTTGAGCACCTCCAGGGAGCAGGCATCCAGGAGCTGCCTGGGAAACCTGTTCCAGTGTCTCACCACCCTCACTGTCAAGAGGTGGTTTCTCATATCAAGCCTAAATCTGCCCTCCTCAAGCTTCAATCCCTTCCCTCTCATCCTACCACTACAAGCCCTTGTACCAAGCCCCTTCCCAGCTCTCCTCTAATCCCCATCCAGGTGTCGGAAGGCTGCTCTCGGTCTCCCTGCAGCCTTCTCTTCTCCAGGCAGAACAGCCCCAATTCCTAGTTCAGGCTTGGGAGCATGGTCCAGCAGGCATCAGTGCTGGGAGGACCACTACCACCTTGAGCAGCAGCAGCAGCTCCTGGCAGGACAGGCTGGCACGCTACGGGCAGAGCCGCATGGAACAGGTAGGGCAGGTGCGGGGAAGCTCGCGGAGCCCCGCGCTCGCCGCCGCCACCGCCGCGGAGCTCCTTCCCACCTGCCAGCCTTGATCAAACACCTCGACAGGCCGCCCAGAGTGGGAGCCATGATGTAATCTTGGGAACCCAAAACAATCAGGCCTTTCATGGCAGGCTGATAACAATCAAAACAGTATGTAAGGGCCTGCCATGCAAGAGTACACATGCACATTATACACTGGAGGGAATTGAAAGCCGGAGTGAAAAGGGGCTTGTTAAGAATATGTAGCCTGCTTTCATAATCAGTTTGTAAAAGAATAGGCCCTTGAAAACAAGGGTTTAGGCTTATAGAAGGCTTTCTGTGCCTTGACCTTGCAAATATGCAGGGATGCCAACTTTTTTTTCCCCCTTCCCTTCTGAAAGTGAACTTGGAGTCTCCCAGCGTGGTGCCGTAGCAGTTGGCAGGCGAGCTGGGGGTAGGAGGTCCAGCCCCACTGTGTTCCTGGGTGGGGGGGGTTCACTTTTGCCATGAGGAGTGCCACCAGGATGCTGTGGTTTTTACCTTTGCTCCTTTAAAGCTGCAGCACTGAGCTGTGGCTGCAGCAGGGGAGCAGCCAACGCAAGGGCAGATCCATCCCAGCGTCGCTGGCTTGCTGCAGGGCTCACGTGTAGGTGGCACAGGTCCTAGCAGTGTTTTGCTTCACTGCCCAGGTGGGCAGGAGAGCCAATAGCATCCTGGCCTGTATCAGGAGCAGTGTGGCCAGTAGGACAAGGGAGGTTATTCTGCCCCTGTACTCAGCGCTGGTGAAGCCACACCTTGAGTGCTGTGTCCAGTTCTGGGCTCCTCAATTCAAGAGAGATGTTGAGGTGCTGGAATGTGTCCACAGAAGGGCACCAAGGCTGGTGAGGGATCTGGATCACAGCCCTGTGAAGAGAGGCTGAGGGAGCTGGGGGTGTGCAGCCTGCAGAAGAGGAGGCTCAGGGCAGACCTCATTGCTGTCTACAGCTACCTGAAGGGAGGCTGTAGCCAGGTGGGGTTGTTCTCTTCTGCCAGGCAAGCAGCAACAGAAGGGGACACAGTCTCAAGTTGTTCCAGGGGAGGTCTAGGCTGGATGTTAGGAGGAAGTTGTTGTGAGAGAGAGTGATTGGCATTGGAATGGGCTGCCCAGGGAGATGGTGGAGTTGCTGTCCCTGGAGGTGTTGAATCAAAGCCTGGCTGAGGCACTTAGTGCCATGGTCTGGTTGCTTGGCTAGGGCTGGGTGCTAGGTCGTGGAGGACATCAGTGTCGTCACCACCATTTTACAGATGGGGAAGCTGAGGCAGAGAGCTGGGAACAGTAACATACGCATCCTTGATCCTTGATGTTTCTGAGGACACTTAAGACCATGGTGCCCAAATGCAAGGGGCACCCATGTGACATTGCTGTGTTGGCCAGGGTGCTGGTGGCAGAGCCATTGGTGGGGCACACACATCCCCCCAGGCAGATTTCTCCTGGGGTGCTCTTTAAACCAATGTACATCTGTAGGTTGGGGATGAACCTCAGGTTGTCCTCCTTGTCTGCAAAACATCTTCTAGCTGGACAGGGGTGACCCATCAGACCAGATGGCATAGAATCATAGAATCAACCAGGTTGGAAGAGGCCTCCAAGATCATCCAGTCCAACCTATCACCCAGCTCTATCCAATCAACTAGACCATGGCACTAAGTGCCTCATCCAGTCTTGAAGCATCTCTACTTCTGAAACCAACCATCAGGATGAAATGTTCAGAGACATTTGGGTCTCTACCTTCCCCTAATGCCTCTAGACGAGGCTGGTGAGAGGCCTTGAGCACAAGCCCTACGAGGAGAGGCTGAGGGAGCTGGGATTGGTTAGCCTGGAGAAGAGGAGGCTCAGGGGTGACCTTATTGCTGTCTACAACTACCTGAGGGGTGGTTGTGGCCAGGAGGAGGTTGCTCTCTTCTCTCAGGTGGCCAGCACCAGAACGAGAGGACACAGCCTCAAGCTATGCCAGGGGAGATTTAGGCTGGAGGTGAGGAGAAAGTTCTTCACTGAGAGTCATTGGACACTGGAATGGGCTGCCCGGGGAGGTGGTGGAGTTGCCGTCCCTGGAGCTGTTCAAGGCAGGATTGGATGTGGCACTTGGTGCCATGGTCTAGCCTTGAGCTCTGTGGTAAAGGGTTGGACTTGATGATCTATGAGGTCTCTTCCAACCCTGATGATACTGTGATACTGTAAACATGTCATCTCGATGATCACCCCTCTTGCTGGCTCATCTCCCCGTTGTCAGCTCCTCCACATCCCCTAGCTCGCTGTGGGCACCCGGAGGTTGAGGTGGCCTGGGCCAGGCTGCTCCAGCCTGTCTTTGTGCGTGTGTTTTACAATGTATTTCTTTGCAGTGGGGGAAACCTTCCAAGAATCCCCACCTATTTCCGTAATAAGGCTGCCTTTGTTTTCCTCCTACACAATGCAGCTTTGATTCAGTTCCTTTCTCACCGACTGCGTTGCCCTCAGCTCCACGCGGCAGCTGCGGAGAAGGTGTGAGGTGTGCGTGGCTCAGCGGCCAGGGTGGGAGAGGAATGTCCCTTGGGACGGTTTTATTTCACAGTTGGGGCACTGGAGGTAAATCTTCTTTGCTTTAGCACCCAAAGGTATCACAGTATCACAGTATCACCAAGGTTGGAAGAGACCTCATAGATCATCAAGTCCAACCCTTTACCACAGAGCTCAAGGCCAGACCATGGCACCAAGTGCCACGTCCAACCTTGCCTTGAAGTGCCCCAGGGACGGCGACTCCACCACCTCCCCGGGCAGCCCATTCCAGTGTCCAATGACTCTCTCAGTGAAGAACTTTCTCCTCACCTTCAGCCTAAATTTCCCCTGGTGCAGCCTGAGGCTGTGTCCTCTCGTTCTGGTGCTGGCCACCTGAGAGAAGAGAGCAGCCTCCTCCTGGCCACAACCACCCCTCAGGTAGTTGCAGACAGCAATAAGGTCTCCCCTGAGCCTCCTCTTCTCCAGGCTAACCAATCCCAGCTCCCTCAGCCTCTCCTCATAGGGCTGTGCTCAAGGCCTCTCCCCAGCCTCGTCGCCTTTCTCTGGACACACTCAAGCATCTCAATGTCCCTCCTAAACTGGGGGGCCCAGAACTGAACACAGTACTCAAGGTGTGGTCTAACCAGTCTCCTGAGATGCTGCACTGGGCAAACAGAGGTGGTCCCTGAGCAGCGAGCAGAGGTAGCCTTCATGCAGTGAACCAAGACAAGGCAAATAGGAAGGCTTTTGTGTTTCTGGCCTCTGTGTTGGCACGGAGGAGATGAGCATCCCTGGGAGAGGCTCAGAGGCCTCAGAGTCCAAGAACTATTCAGACAACTGTGGTGGGAGGAAATGTGGCAGGTCCCAGGAATAGGGAGATGTGGTCTTGGCAAGCAGAAGACCTTTGTGGGGACATGGAGGGTCTGGAGGACCAGAGATGACATGGAGAACTTCTCAGGCTGATGCTGAGCCCAGAAGGATGTCAGGAAGAGAGAAAGCACACATGCAGGGACACTTCCAGCCAGGCACTGGCTCTCTGGTGGCTTTTGCCTCTCACCATGCCACATATCAAAGCTTTGTGTGCCTGTACCTGACTGTCAGCACCCACATGATATGATGCCATGGGGGGACAGGTCAAGGTCTTGACCTGGGAGGGAGCACACAGTGCTGCCTCCCTCCCATGGGCTGGGGGATGTGTGTGGCCTGGCCTCAGCAGGTCCCCATTGGTACTGGGGTAGACTGTGACCCAATGCACACTGTCTTATGTTGCCAGCCATGGTGTGTGCCATGGCACATTGCATGTTGCTCTCTGCAGCCCATTGCTTGCTGTGCTTGCCAAGAAGTTGCCAGCCATGGTGTGTGCCATGGCACATTGCATGTTGCTCTCTGCAGCCCATTGCTTGCTGTACTTGCCAAGAGGTTGCCAGCCATGGTGTGTGCCATGGCACATTGCATGTTGCTCTCTGCAGCCCATTGCTTGCTGTGCCTGCCAAGAGGTTGCCAGCCATGGTGTGTGCCATGGCACATTGCATGTTGCTCTCTGCAGCCCATTGCTTGCTGTGCTTGCCAAGAGGTTGCCAGCCATGATGTGTGCCATGGCACATTGCATGTTGCTCTCTGCAGCCCATTGCTTGCTGTGCTTGCCAAGAGGTTGCCAGCCATGATGTGTGCCATGGCACATTGCATGTTGCTCTCTGCAGCCCATTGCTTGCTGTGCTTGCCAAGCTGGCTGCAGCCCTGGCACATATGAGACCCACTGGGCACCTGGTGGAGGCATCAAGGTGACCCACGCTGCAGGGCTGTGCCCGGTTCTTGTCTTCGTGGAGACCTTTTGGGTTTTGCTAGCTGTGTGCATGTGAGAGAGAGGAGGAGGAGGACAGTAGGGGCAAAGCCACCTTCTCCTGCTGGATCTTTCTTCAGGTTAAAATCTTTCCCTTTGGAGCTTTCTCTGCCCCGGGGCTGCTGCAGGGCAAGGGGTCAGAGCAGGGTTCCCTCCTCCCAGTGGGACCAGGGGGTGAGCTGGGGGCGGGGGCTGACTGCCCTTGCCGTACAGACCCCTCCATTCACACCTCCCTCTCCCACCCCATTAATTTGTTGTGGTCGGGGCCAGTAATAGCTGCTTTGTACAGAGGCGAGGGAAGGAGGGGGGAAAAAAAAGCCCAGGGCACAGACAGCGGCTCCAGTGTTTTCTAAAAGGGATGTTTTTCCCCCCTCCGTTCTCTCTCTCTCTCTCTCTCTCTCTCTCTCTTTCCCTTGAATAATGTTTTTGATTGTAATAGCCTGTCCTGGTTAGGGAAACCCACAGCCTCTCCCCCTTCCCCTCCCCTCTTCTGTAAACCCTGGTAGAAGTTTAAACAACCCAGAGAGATTTTTCTCACCAGTCTTATTTTACTAATAGGAAACAAGTGTTTAAAGCAGCAAAAGGAGCTTTCAGCTGCTGGCAAAGGAGTAAGTGACCTTGCAGAGAGGCACTGGGGGCCTGCTAGGAGCTGCAGGCTGGGGTAAGACACAACCCAGCACCTTGTTGCTGGAGCTCTGAGCCCATCCTGGACAGTCAGTGTGTCCCCCAGCCAGGGATGGGTCACAGCAAGCTCTGCCAGCACACACAGGTAAAGCCATGAAGGGAGAAATGCTCCAACAGTGGGACAAGTTGTTGTTTGCTCAGCCCATGCCATTAAAACCAGCCTCAGGTAGTTTGGTGCTTGCAGCATTTTGTTCCTTTGAAGGAGGAACCCCCCCCATATCCCAATTTCCTGGGTTTCACCCAAAATTCCAAGCTCCCACCGAGCTGGAAGGGACCCTGCAGAAGAGGGGAAGGACCATTCCTGAGGCTGGAGCAAATTCTGGCTGTGGGTGAGCGAATTGTGACTGAGGGGTGCCAGGAGCAGCTTCTGCTCTGGTGCCCAGAGCTGGAGTGCAGCTGCCCCCAGTAGGGAACATCTAACAGACCCTCCCACTGCAAATCCAGCTTCTGTCACTGCTGGCTGTCCATCGAGGTGTTGCCATTTTGGATAAGCTCCAGATGATGTGGTGCTCCCACCATGGGGTTGCTGTGTGAGAGAGGCAGCAGGTGGGCACAGGGTGTTCTGAAGGTGGGTGCTGAAATAGGCATTGGGCCTAAGTGTCGAAGGGGAGAGGGCAAGCAAGGAGAAACCTCACCTAGTTCTCTGTCCTTGCATGCTCCTTCAAGCCTCTCCTGTCTGTCCTTCAGTTGCCAGCTCTTAGAGCCAGTTGCTGGAGAACATGGGGTTTTACTGGGAGCAGTTCAAGTTCACCATCCCTGCCTGCCTAACCCCCTGCATGAGGCTTACTCTCTCTTGTGCCTGGAGAACTGCTCATCACAGCACCCTGCTCCTCCTGGACCACTTTGCTGATGGACAGACCAGCTCTCCTGGCTGGCTGCTTTAGGTTCTACAAGTCCAGCTGCTGCCTTTCCATTGGATGCAAGTGGGGTCAGAAAGAGAGAAAGAAACAAAATTCTGTGGCAAAAATATCTTCCTTCTCCTCTGATGAGCCCCAAAGCTTGTGGAGGGGTGGTTATGGTTAAGGGCAATGCTGGTGAGAGCTGGAGCAGGTTATGGGAGAGAAACTGGCTGCACTGGGGCACTGATGGCAAACCCCCCTGGGAGGGAGGAGCCCCAAACCCAAGGCTGCTCCAGACACTGGCATCCAGCGATGCTGCGGCTTCTGGGAAGCCTAAGGTTGGAAACACCAGGGCCCCTCTGGACAGGTCTTTTCTCCTCCATCTGGTCTCTGTTGCTCCCAGAGCTGGTGCTGAAGCTGACAAAATCTAGTGGAGCTCTTTGAAGGTGAAATTTGCTGTGTTCCTGCTAAATATCAGCATGACCTAGCCCTGGGGCCAGCAGCGCTTCCATTCCAAAGGCACATCTTTACTAACAGCTTTTATTCTTTCCCCCTGCTCCCAGCAGCCCACCCCAGGCTGTGATTTCCAATTATCTATCTGTACACATATTTGTGCTTTTTTTTTTTGGTGTGGCTTAGGAATTTAGCCATTGGGATTGGGATTCAGAACTTCCCAGAGGGCCTGGCCGTCAGCCTGCCGTTACGTGGCGCTGGATTTTCAACGTGGAAAGCATTCTGGTAAGCCAATTCCTCTTCACTCCTCTCACTCCTCTGCCAGCAGCTCCTGATGAGTGGATGTCTCTACATTTTCTCCCCATATCCCTTTGCTCCATCACTGACCTGCCCTTGTGATGGGCTGACTCAGCCAAGAGCTGCTTCCCATAGTGTGTCCATGCAGCAGATGTTTTTTAGCTGGGGCTGGAATGAAGCTGCAGACCTGGCATGTTCCCTCCTGGCATCGTGGAGAACTGATGCTGGAAGCACTGCTGGTTTCCAGCTTGGAGGAAGGGCTAAGAGCACTGCCCTGCTATTCCTAAGTGATGCATAGAATCATAGAATCAGTCAGGGTTGGAAGGGACCACAAGGAGCAGACAGTTCCAACCCCCCTGCCATGGCCAGGGACACCCTACCCTAGAGCAGGCTGCACACAGCCTCAGCCAGCCTGGCTTTAAGCACCTCCAGCCATGGGGCCTCAAACACCTCCCTGGGAAACCCATTCCAGCCTCTCACCACTCTCCTGCTCAACAACTTCCTCCTCACCTCCAGCCTGACTCTCCCCACCTCCAGCTTTGCTCCATTCCCCCAAGTCCTGTCACTCCCTGAGAGCCTAAAAAGTCCCTGCCCAGCATTTTTGTAGCCCCCTTCAGATCCTGGAAGGCCACCAGAAGGTCACCTGGGAGCCTCCTCTTCTCCAGACTGCACAGCCCCAACTCTTTCAGTCTGTGCTCACAGCAGAGCTGCTGCAGCCCTCTGAGCATCCTCCTGGCCCTGCTCTGGACACACTCCAGCATCTCCACAGCCCTCTTGTCCCAGGGGCTCCAGAACTGGACGCAGTACTCCAGGTGGGGTCTCAGCAGAGCAGAGGGGGAGAATCACCTCCCTGGCCCTGCTGGCCACACTTCTGCTGCTGCAGCCCAGGCTCTGCTTGGCTTTCTGGGCTGCAAGTGCACACTGCTGGCTCCTGTTGAGCTTCTTGTCCAGCAGCACCCCCAAGTCCTGCTCCTCAGGGCTGTTCTCCAGCTTGGCACTGCCCATCCTGGATTTGTGCTTGGCATTGCCTCAATCCAGATGCAGGACACTGCAGTTGGTCTTGTTGAACCTCCTGAGGTTGGCTTGTGCCCACCTCTCCAGCCTGCAATCATCAGTGATCCCAGTGGGTCAGCCCATCCCAATCTGCCTGCTGAGGCCCTGTGGTGAGCTCCCAGCTCCTGCACTAAGCACAGGGCTTAGGGGGTTTTGTGTTCAGTTATTTCATTTTTATTTCTTTTTTATTTTTTTCCTCTCTCACTTCATTCTGGGCTGGATTTCAACCTCACTTTTTATTATTTTTGCCTTTTTCTGGAGGTGAAAGAGCCAAGGGCATGAACTCTGTGAGCTCAGGGCTGTATTCCTGCCCATGCACGTGTGCTGGGCCGGGTGATGGATGGCGAGGCAGGGGGGAAGCTTGGAAATTACTCCAGCCAAAGCTTTGTTTTCTTTCCCTCCCACCCAGCTCCAGTTCTGTAAGTGCAGCCAGTGCTGAGACTTGCACCAGGTTTGCTGCTGCTGGGAAGGGAGTTCCCATGGTCACGAGAGTTGAAACAGTCCTAGAGGGAAAGAAAGCAAGAAGGAAGGGCACAATTTCATTCTGGTTGATGCTGTGGCCAAGTGTCCTCTTTGGGATTGAGCTATACTCACTGGAGATGCTTCCTCTCTGACTCATCCCTGATGAAGATCTGGATCCCTGAATCAGAATCACAGAGTTATAGAATCACAGAGTCATAGAGTCACAGAGTTATAGAATCATAGAATCAAGCAGGTTGGAAGAGACCTCCAAGCTCATCCAGGCCAACCTAGCACCCAGCCCTAGCCAAACAACCAGACCATGGCACTAAGTGCCTCATCCAGGCTTTGCTTGAACACCTCCAGGGATGGTGACTCCACCACCTCCCTGGGCAGCCCATTCCAATGCCAATCACTCTCTCTGACAACAACTTCCTAACAACATCCAGCCTAGACCTCCCTTGGCACAGCTTGAGACTGTGTCCCCTTCTTCTGTTGCTGCTTGCCTGGCAGAAGTGACCAACCCCACCTGGCTACAGCCTCCCTTCAGGGAGTTGTAGACAGCAATGAACTCTGCCCTGAGCCTCCTCTTCTGCAGGCTGCACACCCCCAGCTCCCTCAGCCTCTCCTCATAGAATCATAGAGTCATAGAATGGTTTGGGTTGGAAGGGACCTCTGAAGGTCATCTATTCCAACCCCCTTGGATTATGCTTTGTTTTCCTTCCTGAGATAAGCCACTAGGTTAGGTCAGCTACTAGTCAAAGGTGATTACCTCTGTAGCCCATTTAGAATGGCTGATGTGGTTGGGTGACTGACCTCCTCCCAGACATGGTGACACTAGAGAGGACCTGAAGGGGCATTGTAGCCAGGTGGGGGTTGGCCTCTTCTCCCAGGCAACCAGCAATAGAACAAGGGGACACAGTCTCAAGTTGTGCCAGGGTAGGTATAGGCTGGATGTTAGGAAGCAGTTCTTCACAGAGAGAGTGATTGGCATTGGAATGGGCTGCCCAGGGAGGTGGTGGAGGCACCGTCCCTGGGGGTCTTCAAGAAAAGCCTGGCTGAGGCACTTAGTGCCATGGTCTGGTTGATTGGATAGGGCTGGGTGCTAGGTTGGCCTGGATGATCTTGGAGGTCTCTTCCAACCTGGCTGATTCTATGATTCTACGACCATGGAGATGGGGAGGTCCAGAGTCCCATGGGAGGGCTCTTCTGGCTCTTGATCCAGGTCCCTGGTGGCTTCTAGTGTTGGCCTTTTGCAGGTATGGGCAGCTGAGCGGCATGGTGGAGCCCTTAGCCGGCATCTTTGGTGCCTTCGCCGTGGTGGTGGCAGAGCCTCTCCTCCCCTACGCCTTGGGCTTCGCTGCTGGAGCAATGGTTTATGTGGTGATGGATGATATCATCCCCGAGGCACAGACCAGGTGAGACTCCTTGGTGACCACCAGTAAAAGCAGACAGATACAGGGGGAAACACCAATGATTCTGGCACGTCCCTTTGCTCGCCCAGATGAAACAGAAGGCAGGGCTTGCCTTGTGTGAGAAGCCAGTCCTGGCTGCCAGGAGCTCACACTTGCCCTTTTCTCTCTGCAGTGGCAACGGGAAGCTGGCATCCTGGACCTCCATCCTAGGATTTGTGGTGATGATGTCCCTGGATGTGGGGCTCGGGTAGGGCAGCGTGCTGCTCCCCCGGGGCAAGACTTCAGAGCCATTTGTGCAGCGGCATTTGGAACTGGGCAGACCTTATCCCTTGGACTGGTTTTGTACATACAGTTTGGGGTTTTTTTTGGATCTGGTTTGGTGTTGATTTCCTCTAATTTTATATCTCTTCATCCCATCCCCTCCAAGGTCATGTTGATGGTTTTCTAAGCACAAATAAGGGGTGGTTCCTCGCAGGTCTTGGGTTGCTTTTCGCCTCTTGGGAAGGTGGTTGGACAAGGTGTAGGCTGGGCTGCAGGTTACCCTGTCCTTCCTCTGCCATGCTGGGATGGTTTCTCTGGGTCAGGTAGCTCTGGGCATTGACATCGTTGTGCTGTAGAAGATTAGAACTCACTGCCACGCTTTGAAGCTGGTCTGTGGTTGAGTACCAAGGCAGCTGAGGGGAGACAACTCTTGACAGTCTCCACATCCACCCTTTTTCCAGAGGGCATTAGGGCTTAGCACCTGCAGCACTCATTGGGATCAAACCTCTCCTGGATCCTTAGGAATTTTGTTTTGATGGATGCAAATAGTCCAGGAAAATAACAGTGAATTTTCTTGGAATGCCTGTAAGAGGCAAAGGTCTTTTTTTTCCTTTCCTCCTGAGTTTATCTCCTAAGTGGAGCTTTATTCCAGTGCATTTTGTCCAATATCCAAAAGTTTCCTCTGGGAAGAAAAACTAAAGCATGACAAAGCAGGAAAGGAGGAGTTTTTTGGTGTTTATTAGCATGTCCTCTTTGACAAGGCAAGCTGTGGTCACCCAGGTTGTTGCTGATGTGCTGCCTGACTGTTGTCCAGCAGGACACACTTCCACGTGGGCCCAGGACTGTGCCTGGCCTCACCAAGCAATTCCTGGTTTGTGGCTGCTGGTTCCAACTCACTGAAGAGCCAGGGCAGGTTTTTCCTGGTGCTGGCCCTGGCTGCACCTCACCCCACAGGAGATCTTAGAGCTGAGTCAAGATGGAAGCCTGCTGGGAGCACTCATCTTCCTGAGCATCCTCAGGATGAAATAATTCATCAAGGTGAATTAATTATCCTACCTGGGGAAGCCTCTTCACCCTCTGCTTTCCAAGCATCTCCTGTTGAACAGCCATTCCTGAGCAGGCAGGGTTGGTCCCTTCCAGACTGAGGAACAAGCCCTGCCTGAACCTCCCTGCCCTTGGAGAGCGAGCAGCCGAATGCTGGAGGTGGAAGGATGCTGCACACCCACCTCACTTCTGTCTTTGGTGAGAAGGACTTCCATAACTCTTCAGATGGAATAACTGCACCATCTGCTTGCCACCTGCACCTCTGTCCCTCTGCAGCTGTGGGGCTTTTGGGGGAAGAGTGTGATGAGTTGGGGTGGGAGGGGGGAGAGTCACTGACTGCTGTGAAGCTGCCAGAAGAGCAGCCAAGGGGAACAGCCTTGGCCAAACTTGAGCTAGAGCCATGTGCATTTGTTTGGTTCCTTGTTTTCTTTTGGGTTGGATTTCATTTGTGGGTCACTCTGGATGATACAAAACTGCTGTTTGCCAACAGATTTGACCTTTTAACTGTGATTGGCTTCAATAAATGAGAGATTCAGAGTTTGCACTGATAGATTTTCGTGCCACAAACCCATAACTTTGTGCCTCTTCCCTCTGTTTCTTTTCTCCAGGCTAATTGTTGCTGGCTTGTTCCTCCACCAGGAAGGCAACCTCTAGGAGCAAGAAAATAAAGTGGGGGGGTGAAAGGGAGTGGGGAAAGCTTTGCAGTGCCTCATCCAGTCACCCATGGGTATGTTTTAGTGCTTACTGGGTTTGCTGCAGCCAGCCAGGTCCAACCCTGACAGTGCTTCATGCCTTGTGACTCAGAAGAAAGAAACCACAAGAAATCCCTGGGGATAAAAAGCAGCTCTGCCTGCACCGACCTGGCTGTGAGTGCCAGGGTCACACACAGGCTGTACACATGTGTAGGGTTACCCCTGGCACCATGTGGGAGGTTGTGACCCCATGCCACAGCCCTGGAGCAAGCTCTAGGGGTGATGCTCATTTGGGGAAGCCCAGAGCACTGGATGGGGAGTGGGAAGGAGGACTTAACCTTCCTTTTGGGCCTGTTGGGGCAGGTCCAGAGGAGGCCACAAATATGATGTGAGGGCTGGAACCCTTCTGCTGTAAGGATGGGCTAAGAGGATTGGGACTTGCTCTGCCTGGAGTAGAGAAGGCTCCAGGGAGAACTTCTTGTGGCCTTTCAGTACTTAAAGGGGCTAATGAGAAAGCTGGGGACAGATGTTTTAGCACAGCCTGTTGTGACAGGACCTGGGGTGATGGTTTGAAACTAAAAGAGAGAGATTCAGACTAGAGAGAAGGAAGAGATGTTTTACAGTAAGGGTGGTTAAACACTGGCCCAGGTTGCCCAGAGAGGTGGGAGATGCCCCATGGCTGGAACCATTCCAGGACAAGTTGGGGCTCTGAGCAACCTGTTCTAGTTGCAGATATCCCTGCTGACCACTGGGTGCTTGGACTGGATGACCTTTGAAGGTCCTTTCCAACCTAAACCACCCTGTGGCATGACAAGAGAGGTTGGATGATCTTTAAGGTCTCTTTCAACCCAAACCATTTAGTGTTTCTGTGGTTCTATGCTTCTGTGATTCTATAACCTGCTGGTGTCTCCTTCCCAGTGTGACCAGTAGAAAGGTGGACCATCTCCCACTGCTCTTCACCTTGTTTCTAGACACACTGGAAGTGTATCTGAAGCTTCGAACCCTGTTTTCATCCTAAAACCTTCACCTAAGACTCAAAAACACCTCAGGGATGTACATGGGTGAGGATTTCTCACAAGCTGTTGGGGATGGTTTGTTCTTTCATTTCTGGTGTGTGGTGTAAGCTGGTACCAAAAAAAAACCCCAACTCACCAAGCACCCAAGCCCAGCAGCCCAGCATAGATTTAAAAGCAGCCTTGTAATCAGATTGCTGCAAGCTAAGATCACATAAAGCATCTAATCCTGCTTGGGTGTCACCAGCAGAGGTAATTACGTGCACTGGAGCCGTGGGTAGCGAGCAGGGAGAGGGTGATGCAGAAAGCACTCCTGAAAACAGAAATCCTCCCTTTCTGTTTGCACCCTGCAGGTAAATGAAATTATATATCTGTTGCTTGGTGTGATTGAAAAGCTGGCTGGGAGCCAGGCCTGAAATTACCCGTGGAAACAATAGCTGGCAATGGAGAGGTGGAGCTGGGAGCAGAGGCAACATAAACACTGCAGAATGGAACTGGGGAATGAGAGGGAGGTTATGCTGTGGTTGGAGCTGGGCTGGGGAGACTGAGGTGTGTTTGAGCTCAACCCTTTGCCTGGATGGGACCTTCTCTATGTGAATTTGGCTGGGCAGGGAGGGTGGACAAGGTGATTGACCAGTGATACAACAAGGGGACACAGTCTCAAGTTGTGCCAGGGGAAGTCTAGGCTGGATGTTGTTAGGAAGTTGTTGTCAGAGAGAGTGATTGGCATTGGAATGGGCTGCCCAGGGAGGTGGTGGAGTTGCTGTCTCTGGAGGTGTTCAAGAAGAGACTGAATGAGGCACTTAGTGCCATGGTCTGGTTGCTTGGCTAGGGCTGGGTGCTAGGTTGGACTGTATGATCTTGGAGGTCTCTTCCAACCTGGTTGATTCTGTGGTTCTATGGTCTTTAGATCTCCAGGGGTTGGAGTCCAGCCACTTCTCTAGGTAAGGGTTGGAATCCTATAATTCCAAATCTATGGTTTAGGTTGGAAGGGACCTCAAAGATCATCCAGTTCCAACCCCCTGCCATAGGCAGGGACACTTCCCACTAGAACAGGTTGCTCAAGGCCTCATCCAACCTGGCCTTGAACACCTCCAGGGAGGGAGCAATCACAACCTCCCTGGGCAACCTGTGCCAGTGTCTCACCACCCTCACTGCAAACAATGTCTTCCTAACATCCAGTTTGATTCTCCTCTCTGCCAGTTTAAACCCATTCCTTCTCATCCTGTCATTACAAGACCTTGTCAGTAGTCCCTCCCCAGCCCTCCTCTAGCCCCATTCAGATAATGAAAGGCTACTCCAAGGTCTCTTCAAAGCCTTTTCCTGGCTGCAGAGCCCCAACTCTTGGAGCCTGTCCTCATAGCAGAGCTGCTGCAGCCCTCTCAGCATCTTTGTGGTCTCCTCTGGACTCGCTCCAACAGTTCCATGTCCTGCTTGTGTTGGGGACTCCAGAACTGCACACAGTACTCCAGGTGGGGTCTGAGGGGAGCAGAGTAAAGAGAGAGAATCCCCTCCCTTGCCTTGCTGGCAGTGCTTCTCTTGCTGCAGCCCAGGACATGTTTGGCTGCCCTTCCAACCCCCACTATTATGTGACTCTGTGACACTCTCTGATTCTGTGACTATGTGTCTGTGTGATGTGCGTGCCAGGATGCTCTGTGGTCCCTCCCCCATCACAGACTGAGCCCCTTTGGTGAAGCTCTCCTGTGTCTCTGAGTGCAAAACGAGCACAAAGCTTTGGCCTTCAGCACACAAGGTCTGACATTGTGCCAGGGGATGTTTGGTTGGGATATTAGGGGAATTTCTTTACTGAAAGAGTGGGCAGGGATTGGAACAGGCTCCCCAGGGAGGTGATGGAGTCTCCATCCCTGGAGGCTTTCAAGAAACATGTGGACTTGGCATCTCAGAACATGGTTTAGTGGCCATGGTGGTGTTAGGCTGATAGTTGGACTCAATGACCTTAGGAGTCTTTTCCAACCAAAACAATCCTATGATTCTATGGTGAGCAGAGAGGGAGGGAAGGAGGTTTCCTTTCAATTTCATCCTTTTGATGGATTGCAGTCAGTCTTTGAAGAGCTGTCTGGACCAGTTGGGAATGTCCTTTGAGCTTCCAAATGTAACATTAAATTAAATCACCAATGCTGGTGATTTCTGCCCCCCCCCCAGTATTTTTTTTCAATGACATCTCACACATACAAAACCCTTCAAATTCTTGGGTTTGATCTTCAAATGTTAACAACTTCTTACATTAGCTGGAGGAAAACTTAAGCTGTGACTCAATCATAGAATCAATCAGGGTTGGAAGGGACCACAAGGATCAGCCAGTTCCAACCCTCCTGCCATGGCCAGGGACACCCTACCCTAGAGCAGCCTGGCCACAGCCTCAGCCAGCCTGGCCTTAAACACCTCCAGCCATGGGGCCTCAACCACCTCCCTGGGCAACCCATTCCAGCCTCTCACCACTCTCATGCTCAACAACTTCCTCCTCACCTCCGGTCTGAATCTCCCCACCTCCAGCTTTGCTCCATTCCTCCCCAGTCCTGTCACTCCCTGAAAACCTAAAAAGTCCCTCCCCAGCTTTTTTGTAGGCCCCCTTCAGATCGTGGAAGGCCACCAGAAGGTCACCTGGGAGCCTCCTCTTCTGCAGACTGCACAGCCCCAACTCTTTCAGTCTGTGCTCACAGCAGAGCTGCTCCAGCCCTCTGAGCATCCTTGTGGCCCTTCTCTGGACATGCTCCAGCATCTTCACATCCCTCTTCTAGTAGGAGATCCAATCCAAACCCCTAAAACCCCAAAAAGTGAAGTTAAAGGTCCTTAGTTGGTGGCCTTTTTGTGGATGCTTTTGTCGCTGTTTCAGGGTTTTCCAAGCCCTGCTCATGAAGGAAAGTGATCCAAGCACTTAGCTGAAAACTGGAAAGTCCTCCAGTTCTTCACAGCCCTGGCGATGTCAGTTTGGCAGCAGGTGAAGCTTGGCAGTGGTTTGGTGCTGCCTGTACCAACACAAGTGCCCCAGTAAGGAGTTGGTGCTGGGAGAGCTTCCCCAAGCAGCGTTGCTGTGAAGGAGCCCAGCAAGGCAGCACTGGTTGGATTTCCCTGCTCTTCTTGTGCCTTCTTTCAGAGGCTGAAGCACTGAGACTCTCTTCCTGCAGGATGGCCTAACTGAGCAGGTAATGGGTGGGGAAAAGATGGTGGAGGAATCCCCCCCAGGGAAACTCCTGTGCAGACGAGAGCTGCCCAGGATGAGCGTCGAGTCGTGCTTATGGCTAAGTGCTGGCTGGAGAGGCTGCTGCTAGCTGGGGTGTGCAGCACGGTGCCTTTGTTTGCCAGGGGATTAGGGCTGTGGAGAAGGGATTATGTGGGGCTGTGAGTGTGCAGTGCTAAGCATTGGGCTTCTCCTTTTGGGCTTGCAGCTGATCCAGCCTGCCCAGAGCTTTGGGGCGAGGAGAACCATAGAACTGTTTTGGTTGGAGAGGACCTTTCAGGTCATCAAGCCCAGCTTGTTAACCCAGTGCTGCCAAGTCAGCACTAAACCGTGTCCCTCAGCACAGAGAATTGTGATTTAGATACTTCATCAGCTTCATTGCTCTTCTCTGGATGTGGTCCAGCACCTCAATGTCCTCAAAACTGAACCTGGTATTTGATGTGTGGCCTCACCCGTGCCAAGTGCAGGGGCACAATCACTGCCCTGATCCTGCTGGCCACGCTGTGGCTGATAGAAGCCAGGATGCTTGTATCAGAAGGAGCACCATTCCCTTTGCTCCCAGCAAATCCCACCACACTCCTTGTCTCCAAGCAATGTCAGGCAGCTCCTGGCAGGTGCCAGGGTACCATGTGGTAGGCGTGGAGGTTGGCATAACAGCATGAGGGAAATGGGGTTGTTTAGTCTGGAGAAAAGGAGGCTGAGAGGAGACCTGGCTGCGCTCTACAGCTGCCTGAAAGGAGGTTGGAGTGAGGTGTGGCTCAGTCTCTTTTCTCTATCAGGGCTGCAGCAAGAGAAGTGTGGCCAGCAGGTCGAGGGAAGTGATCCTGCCCCTCTACTCTGCACTGGTGAGGTCCCACCTGGACTAGAGAAGGTCCAGCGGAGGGCTGCAAGGATGCTTAGGGGACTGGGGCTGCTTAGTCTGGAGAAGAGAAGACTGAGAGGGGATTTGATAAATGCTTATAAATATCTGAGGACTGGGGGTCAGGGGGAGTGGGACAGGCTCTGCTCACTGCTCCCTGGGATAGGACAAGGAGTAATGGATGGAGGCTGCAGCACAGGAGACTCCACCTCAACACAAGGGGGAACTTCTTTGCTGTAAGGGTCCCAGAGCACTGGCACAGGCTGCCCAGAGAGGTTGTGGAGCCTCCTTCTCTGGAGCCTTTCAAGGCCTGTCTGGATGTGTTCCTATGTGACCTGAGCTAGATTGTACGGTCCTGCTGTGGCAGGGGGGATTGGACTGGATGATCTCTTTGGGTGCTTTCCAGCCCCTGACATCCTGTGAGATTGTGCCAGGGGAGGTTTAGGTTGGATATCTGGAAAAATTTCTTCCTGAAAGAGTGGTCAGGCATTGGAACAGGCTGCCTAGGGAGGTGGTGTTCCAGAAATGTGGGGACATGGCACTCTGGGACGTGGTTTATTGCTCATGATGGTGGTAGGTCGATGGCTGGACCTGATGATCTTGGAGAGCTTTTCCACCCAAACCAGTTCTGCAGTTCCGTGATGCCTGCTCGGCTCCTGCTCTTCCCTCCCCAGCAGCTCCTTCTTCACCATGAGGGTGGTGAGACCCTGGAATGGATTGCCCAAAGAGGTGCTGGGAGCCTCATCCCTGGAGGTGTTTAAGGCCAGGCTGGATGAAGCTGTTGCCAGCTTGATCTATTGTGAGGAAATGCCCCAGCCCTGTAGACCATCCCAGCCCAAACTGTAGTGCTTGGCTGCTGGACCTTGCTTGTGCCATGTGTCCCATGGGAGCATAGAATCATGGAATGGTCTGAGTTGGAAAGGACCTTTCCAGGTCTTCTAGTCCAACCCACCTGTGGTCAGTAGGGACCTCTCAGACTGGATATGACCTTATTGTGGCCTTCCAGGATCTGAAGGGGGCCTACAAAAATGCTGGAGAGGGACTTTTTAGGCTGTCAGGGAGTGACAGGACTGGGGGGTATGGAGCAAAGCTGGAGGTGGAGAGATTCAGACCGGAGGTGAGGAGGAAGTTGTTGAACATGAGAGTGGTGAGAGGCTGGAATGGGTTGCCCAGGGAGGTGGTTGAGGCCCCATGGCTGGAGGTGTTTAAGGCCAGGCTGGCTGAGGCTGTGTGCAGCCTGCTCTAGGGTAGGGTGTCCCTGCCCATGGCAGGGGGGTTGGAACTGGCTGCTCCTTGTAGTCCCTTCCAACCTTGACTGATTGATTCTACGATTCCCTGATTCCTTCTCCCTCCCCTCACTCCAGCCCACTGAGTGCCCAGCTTAGGGCCACGGTGGTGGTTGTGTAAGCGAGGCAGGAGGAGCGCCCTTGGCCCCGCGCCTGCCTGCCGGGGCTCACGCCTGCCCGCGCCGGCTGCCGTGAGTCAGGGCGCAGGAATGGGTGCCCATGGCGGGGCGCTGGGGAAGGCCAAGGCAGCTGCGGCTCGCAGGGCAGGGCGTGGGCAGAAGCAGCCCAGGCGAGGCCTCCGCACGCGAGCGAACAATCGGCCCATTCTTGCGCCCCGACGGCGGCAGGGCGCGAAGCGGCACCCGCGCCTGCGAGCTCCCAGCGCCTGAGTCATGCCTTAGGAAGGGATGGGTTTCACCTCCCTGCCCTCCCCTCCCCTTAGGAAAGGAACACTTCAAACCTCCAGACAAAATGACTTCTACCCTTTGGAAGTGGGCTTTGTTGGACTTGGCAGCCAGGCTGCCATTCAAACCCAGCCGCTCGCTCTCCGGCGCGCACACGGGCAGGCTCCCGGCCCCCAGCTCCACGCCAGACCTACAGCTCCTCTTCCTGCGTGCAGCTTGTGAGGCTGGCCAAGCACATCGTGCTGGCCTCGGCCCTGCCCCTTGACCTGCTTCATCCACGGCTCAAGCGCTGTGCTGTGTGGGTTTGGGGTTGCTCGCTCCAAGAAGGGCATTGCGGTGCTGGAGCGGGTCCAGGGAAGGGCAACGAAGCTGGTGGAGGGTCTGGAGGACAGGGCTGGTGAGGAGCAACTGAGGGAACTGGGAGGTGTTTGGGCTTCAGGAGAGGAGGCTGAGGGAACTGGGAGGTGTTTGGGTTTCAGAGGAGGAGGCTGAGGGAACTGGGAGGTGTTTGGGCTTCAGGAGAGGAGGCTGAGGGAACTGAGAGGTGTTTGGGCTTCAGGAGAGGAGGCTGAGGGAACTGGGAGGTGTTTGGGCTTCAGGAGAGGAGGCTGAGGGAACTGAGAGGTGTTTGGGCTTCAGGAGAGGAGGCTGAGGGAACTGGGAGGTGTTTGGGCTTCAGGGGAGGAGGCTGAGGGAACTGGGGGAATGTTTGGGCTTCAGGAGAGGAGGCTGAGGGAACTGGGAGGTGTTTGGGCTTCAGGAGAGGAGGCTGAGGGAACTGGGAGGTGTTTGGGCTTCAGGAGAGGAGGCTGAGGGAACTGGGAGGTGTTTGGGCTTCAGGAGAGGAGGTTGGGGGAACTGGGAGGTGTTTGGGCTTCAGGAGAGGAGGCTGAGGGAACTGGGAGGTGTTTGGGCTTCAGAAGAGAACAGGACAAGAGGAAATGGCCTCAGGTTGTGCCAAGGGAGTTTAAGGTTGGATGCTTGTAAAAAATTCTTCACAGAAAGGGTTCCCAGGCATTGGAACAGGCTGCTCATGGAGGGGGTGAAGTCACCATCCCTGGAGGTGTTTATAAGGTGCATGGATGTGGTGCTTCAGGACATAGTTTAGTAGCAGTAGTGGTGGGAATGCAAGCTCTAGGTGGCTGGTTGGATTTGGTGACCTCCTCAAGGCTCAGCAGTTCTATGATTCTATCCCCAGCATGGATGCTCTAACCTCAGAACAAGCCTGGTTTTGAAGGACCAGAGGGAAGAAGAGAGGTTTGAGCTCAGGGTACCCTTTTCCTAGGGCAGATATTATGGGATCATTGAGTTTCTAATGGAGATTTGAGCAAATTCAAACATAGGAAGTTCCACCTGAGGAGGAGCTTCTTGATTCTGAGGGTACTGGAGCAGGCTACTCAGAGAGGTGGTGGAGTCTCCATCTCTGGAGTCATTCAAAACCTGCTTGGACACCATCCTGTGCAACCTGCTCTGGGGGAACCTGCTCTGGATTGGACTAGATGATGTCCAGAGGCCCCTTCCAACTGCTAGCACTCTGTGATTTGATGGCAGTCTTTCTTTTCTGGTACATGTTGGCACTCTCTAAGTGCAAGTATTTGCTCTTGCTGGTCCAAGCAACCCTCCAAAAGCTGCATGCTCATGTCTGTGGTGGGTTGGTGGGGCTGGAGCTCATGGATGATCTCCATGGCTGCTCCTTTCTTCCTGGTTGCTTTACTTAAACTTCATTTCAGCTGATCAATGGGAGGGTAGTGACTGCAGAAAGGTTCCTTGCTGCCAGCTCGGAGAGATCTTCTCCACATGGTTTCCTCTGTGAGGTGGGAAAGGTTGACTTGAAGTCCAACAGTGGCAGCTCGTGGCTTGGACAGATTCAGTCAGATATGGGTCAAGAACTGGCTGGAGGGCTGGGCCCAGAGAGTGGTGGTGAATGGTGCCACATCCAGTTGGCAGCTGGCACTGGTGGTGTTCCCCAAGGATCAGTGCTGGGCACAGTCCTGTTCAATGTCTTTATTGATGATCTGGAGCAGGGGATTGAGTCCAGCAGCAGTAAGTTTGCAGATGACACCAAGCTAGGAGCAGGTGTGGAGCTGTTGGAAGGTAGGAGAGCCCTGCAGAGGGACCTGGCCAGGCTGGATGGGTGGGCAGAGGCCAATGGGATGAGATTTAACAAGGCCAAGTGCAGGGTTCTGCTCTTTGGCCACAACAACCCCAAGCAGCACTACAGGCTGGGGACAGAGTGGCTGAGAGCAGCCAGGCAAAGAGGGACCTGGGGGTGCTGGTAGAGAGTAGCTGAAGATGAGGCAGCAGTGTGCCCAGGTGGGCAGCAGAACCAATGGCATCCTGGCCTGGATCAGGAGCAGTGTGGGCAGCAGGACAAGGGAGGTTATTCTGCCCCTGTACTCAGCACTGCTCAGGCCACACCTTGAGTGCTGTGTCCAGTTCTGGGCTCCTCGATTCAAGAGAGATGTTGAAGTGCTGGAAGGTGTCCAGAGAAGGGCAGCAAGGCTGGTGAGGGGCCTGGAGCAGAGCCCTGTGAGGAGAGGCTGAGGGAGCTGGGGGTGTGCAGCCTGCAGAAGAGGAGGATCAGGGCAGAGCTCATTGCTGTCTACAACTACCTGAAGGGAGGCTGTAGCCAGGTGGGGTTGGGCTCTTCTGCCAGGCAAGCAGCAACAGAGCAAGGGGACATAGTCTCAAGTTGTGCCAGGGCAGGTCTAGGCTGGATGTTAGGAGGAAGTTGTTGTCAGAGAGAGTGATTGGCATTGGAATGGGCTGCCCAGGGAGGTGGTGGAGTCGCCATGCCTGGAGGTGTTGAAGCAAAGCCTGGATGAGGCACTTAGTGCCATGGTCTGGTTGACTGGATAGGGCTGGGTTAGGTTGGCCTGGCTGATTTTGGAGGTCTCTTCCAACCTGCTTGATTCTATGACTCCACTCCAAATTTTTCAATCTAGAGGGTCGTTCCCAACTGGAAAAGAGAGAAAATGCCACACACTGCAGGCTCTGCATACTGCACAGCTCCATTCTTAGCACCTCTTTTCTTGTTTGAAGGCTTTTACAGCGTGGAGGGCTGTGGTTTGTGGAGGACCAGGGAGAAAATATTCTTACTATGTCCTTGGTCGAGGTTTCTGGGATGCTTCTTTGCCTTATACCCTTACAAGGAGGTTCTTGGGAGGAGGAAATGTAGCCTGAAGGTTTATTTTAATGTAATCTTACAAAATGCTGATGATAACAAAAAGAGCTTTTTTTTTTTGTGTGTGTGTGTGTCCAGAGCCAGTTTGTATGGGGAATTGTTTAAATCTCTCTCTTTGGCTGTTCCCTTCTGGTGTTTTTGCAGGGAGAAGGAAAGCATTGCAGACCTGACACAAGCTCGCTCCCCATCCTGCCTCCTACAACCCTTCTGCTGTGCCTGAAGCAGCAAACAAAAATGCTGCACTCAAAAGGGAAAAAAAAAACAAACCACCAACAAACCAACCCATGTGAGAACAGGAGGGAAGAGAATGGCCTGGATCTGCTTTGCTTTTACTGCAAAATCATTTCCCTGCCATAAAATTACCAGCGAGAGCCAAGGGAAGATTAGGTCATAGGGAAAAATGCTGGTTGGGAAACAATGGAGGGAGGTGCTGGTAACGGCTGCTCTGCAGGACTCCCTCTTGCCCTGGGCTCCCCTCAGGGACCCTCACCTCCATTGGGCACCTACCTCTGCCAGGATCCTCATCTCAGCTGGATACTCACCTCTGTCAGTATCCCTGTGTCTGTCAGGACCCCCATCTCAGCTGGACACTCAGCTCTCTCAGGATCCCTGTGTCTGCCAGGACCCCCATCTCAGCTGGACACTCACCTCTGTCAGGATCCCTGTGTCTGTCAGGACCCCCATCTCAGCTGGACACTCAGCTCGCTCAGGATCCCTGTGTCTGCCAGGACCCCCATCTCAGCTGGACACTCACCTCTGTCAGGATCCCTGTGTCTGCCAGGAGCCCCATCTCAGCTGGACACTCACCTCTCTCAGTATCCCTGTGTCTGCCAGGACCCCCATCTCAGCTGGACACTCGCCTCTGTCAGGATCCCTGTGTCCGTCAGGACCCCCATCTCAGCTGGACACTCGCCTCTGTCAGGATCACTGTGTCTGTCAGGATCCCCATCTCAGCTGGACACTCACCTCTCTCAGTATCCCTGTGTCTGCCAGGACCCCCATCTCAGCTGGACACTCACCTCTCTCAGTA
This sequence comes from Pogoniulus pusillus, assembly GCF_015220805.1. Taxonomy (NCBI): domain Eukaryota; kingdom Metazoa; phylum Chordata; class Aves; order Piciformes; family Lybiidae; genus Pogoniulus; species Pogoniulus pusillus. Next base: position 6,253,800 of record NC_087274.1, on the reverse strand, counting down.
TCCCTGTGTCTGCCAGGACCCCCATCTCAGCTGGACACTCACCTCTCTCAGTATCCCTGTGTCTGTCAGGACCCCCATCTCAGCTGCACACCCATATCTCTCACGATCCCTGCATCTGCCAGGACCCCATCTCAGCTGGACACTCATCTCTGCCATGATCCCCATCTCTGCTAGGCACCTATCTCTGCCAGGATCCCCATCTCAGCTGACACTCACCTCTGTCAAGTTCTCCATCTCTACCAGGATCCCCATCTCAGCTGACACTCACCTCTGTCACGTTCTCCATCTCTACCAGGGTCCCCATCTCAGCTGACACTCACCTCTGTCAAGTTCTCCATCTCTACCAGGATCCCCATCTCAGCTGACACTCACCTCTGTCACGTTCTCCATCTCTACCAGGGTCCCCATCTCAGCTGACACTCACCTCTGTCACGTTCTCCATCTCTACCAGGATCCCCATCTCAGCTGACACTCACCTCTGTCAAGTTCTCCATCTCTACCAGGATCCCCATCTCAGCTGACACTCACCTCTGTCAAGTTCTCCATCTCTACCAGGGTCCCCATCTCCCCTGGGCACTCATCTCTGCCAGGACCCCTGTGTCTGCCAGGATCCCCATCTCTACTGCAAACTCATCTCTGCCAGGTTCCTTGTCTCTGCTGGGCCCCCCAAGACTCCTAACTCTGCAGTCCCCAAACCCCACACAGGCTAAGCAAACAGCATCACCACTCCCAGGCTTTGTTATTTCCTTCTCCCCTGCCCGGGTTAAAACTGCAGCAAGGGCTGGAGCATCCCAGTTGCTGCTGAGCTGGGCTGGCAGCAGGGGCAGGTGTGAGGTTGGACTTGGAGCACAAAGCAGCATCTCAAAGCTTTGTTTGTTTTCCCCCTTCCTTTCCAAGCCATAATCATTGAATCATAGAATGGTTTAGGTTGGAAGGGGCCTCAAGGATCATCCAGTTCCAACCCCCCGCCATAGGCAGGGACACCTCCCACTAGAACAGGTTGCTCAAGGCCTCATCCAACCTGGCCTTGAACACCTCCAGGGAGGGAGCAGCCACAGCCTCCCTGGGCAACCTGTGCCAGTGTCTCACTGGAAAGAACTTCCTCCTAACATCCAGTCTGAATCTCCCCTCTGCCAGTTCAAACCCATTCCTCCTCCTCCTGTCATTACAAGCCCTTGTCAATAGACCCTCCCCAGCCCTCCTGTAGCCCCCTTCAGATACTGGAAAGCCACTTCAAGGTCTCCTCAAAGCCTTCTCTTCTCCAGGCTGCAGAGCCCAAACTCTTGTAGTCTGTCCTCATAGCAGAGCTGCTGCAGCCCTCTGAGCATCTCTGTGGCCCTCCTCTGGTCTGGCTCAAACAGTTTCATGTCCTGCTTGTGCTGGGGGCTCCAGACCTGCACACAGGACTGCAGGTGGGGTCTGAGGAGAGCAGAGCCAAGGGGCAGAATCCCTTCCCTTGCCCTGTGCCCACACTGCTCTTGCTGCAGCCCAGCACAGGGTTGCTGTCTGGGCTGCCCTCACACTGCAGGCTCCTGTTGAGCTTTTCATCACCCCAGACCCCCAGGTCCTGTTCCTCAGGGCTGCTCTCAGCCTTTCCCCACCCAGCCTGAAGCTATGCTTGGGATTGCACCAACCCAGCTGCAGGCCCTTACCCTTGGCCTTGTTGAATGTCATGAGGCTGTCCTGGGCACAGCTCTGCAGCCTGTCCACGTCCCTCTGGATGGATCCCTGCCCTCTAGCAAGTCTACTGTGCCACACAGCTTGGTGCCATCTGCAAACTTGCTGAGGGTGCACTGATTCCTCTGTCCATATCAGTGGCAAAGATGTTACACAGCACTGGTGCCAGCACTGACCCCTGAGGGATGCCACTTGTCACTGGTCTCCAGGTGGACATTGTGCCCTTGATCACCACTTTCCATGTGCCACCATCCAGCCAATTCCTTACCCAGGGAGTCCTCCACCCATCTGTCCCAGAGCTGCCCTACAGAGACTAGGGGTGGACATCCCTACTGCCCTGTTGGTGGATGGACAAACTCTCTTGAGGGGAATTGGAGATTCTTTCCCCTTAATCCTGCGTTGCCTTTGTGTCCTTGGAGGTCAGAAATCCCCAGGACTTTGGGGAGGAAATAATGTCTTAACTCTTTTCTTGGTGCAGGTTTCACACCAGCTCTCCTGTGCCCTCCAGTTGTGGGTGGTGGCTGCCCAGTAAAATCTTAGGGAGACCCGGGAAGCAAATCCAGACAACCAGGGGCCCTCGGGGCTTCCCAAGTCATTAAACGAATTAAGTTGTTTAGAAGAAGGAGGCCCAGGTGCCTGGGTGTGAAAGCCCCCGAGGCCTCGGTAATTGCTGTGTAAAGGCAGCACTGATGGGTGGAAAAGAGACAAAGAGCTCTGGGGGATGTTTCCTCCTGTCTGGTTGCCCTGCTGCTGCCAGCAGCAGCTCCAGCCCTGCTTGGCTTCATGAGGTGCTCAAGGACTTGGTCACAATGGTCCTGGGAGCCTGGGAGCTGAAAGGACTTGACATGATGCTCTGGTCCAGCGAGGTGTTGTCCTGTCCCCGGGCTTATCATAGGATCAGAGGATATTAGGGGCCAGAAGGGACCCAGGAGATCATCGGGTCCAACCCCCCTGCCAGAGCAGGACAATAATATCTAGCACAGATCACAGAGGAACACATCCAGACAGGCATGGAAAGGCTCCAGAGAAGGAGACTCCACAGCCTCTCTGGGCAGCCTGTGCCAGTGCTCTGGGACCCTTACAGTCAAGAAGTTCCCCTTGCGTTGAGGCAGAACCTCTTTTGCTGCAGCTTCCATCCATTGCTCCTTGTCCTATCCCAGGGAGCAGTGAGCAGAGCCTGATCCCCTGTTCCTGGCCAGCCTTCAGATACTTATAAACACTTATCAAATCCCCTCTCGGTCTTCTTTTCTCCAGACTAAACAGCCCCAGGCCACTCAGACATTCCCCCCAACCTTCCTGAGTGTGCTTCATCCTTAGATGCCCTTTGGCTCTAAGTCCTTTGAGGTGTTTTGCTACCTCTGAGACTGATCCTTGCTCTAGCTGCAAGAAGAGGCCCACGGGCAAAAGGCATTTGAATACTTCTCTCCTTGTGCAATTCCTTTACCCTTTTGCTTTGTGCAGAGGTGAGCTGAGAGCATCTGAAGGATCTGAAGAGGGACTACAAAAAAGCTGGGGAGGGACTTTTTAGGCTCTCAGGGAGTGACAGGACTGGGGGGAATGGAGCAAAGCTGGAGGTGGGGAGATTCAGACTGGAGGTGAGGATGAAGTTGTTGAGCATGAGAGTGGTGAGAGGCTGGAATGGGTTGCCCAGGGAGGTGGTTGAGGCCCCATGGCTGGAGGTGTTTAAGGCCAGGCTGGCTGAGGCTGTGTGCAGCCTGCTCTAGGGTAGGGTGTCCCTGGGCATGGCAGGGGGGTTGGAACTGGATGATCCTTGTGGTCTCTTCCAACCTTGACTGGTTCTATGGTTCTGAGAGCACAACAGCAGCCCAAACCACCACCAGGGTTTACCTAAACGTCCCATAGAAGGAAACAGAGGAGCTGCTGCTTTGCCTTTCCTCTCAGCTAAGGAAGACACAAACTTCCTGAGCTCAGCTGCCTCCTGATTTCCATGGTTAGCCACATGCTGTGCCCAGACAAAGTGACAAGCTGGAGCATTACAATCTCTCTTGGCAAGATGCTGTGCCTCAGGAGATGCAGGAGGGAGCAGGAAGCCTGGGACCCCCCAATTCCAGCTTCCCCAACCCTGGGTGCCTGGCTCTGGCTAGGCATCTGGTTCTTGAGGACCTCAACCTTTCAGGTCCCTGAAAGGACTCCTCAAATCAAGAAATCTTAAAAATGCCAGTGGAAAACACCACAGAGCTGTGGGCCAGCAGGGGACATTGTCCCTTCCAGAGTCAAATGTTGAGTATCTAATCACAGTTATTGAATATGGCCAGGCCCAGCCCCACAGGGCTGCTCAGCACCACATGCCTGAGCTCTGGCATGCCTGGGCTTGGCTAAGGGGTCACATTTGCAAAGGTTTAGGATCACAGGTATTGAATATGGCCAGCACCAGCCCCACAGGGCTGCTCAGCACCACATGCCTCAGCTCTGGCATGGCTGGGCTTGGCTAAGGGGTCACATTTGCAAAGGTTTAGGATGTGGTGAGCACTAAGAGGTCTCTGCAGGGTCTTGGGCTGCTGCTAAGAGCAAACCAATGTGGAAAATGCTGCTGAGCCTCAAGAAGAGCTCTGAGGCTCCTTCTCCAGTGGGCTTGGCTTCTCTCTCATCTTCCCCCCCCCCTCTTTTTCCCTCCCCCTCTCCTTGAAGCTCTCTGAAACAAGTGCTGTTTTATTGCAGATAATTTCCCAGCTGCACAAAGGCTTCCTTGTCCTGCCCAGCTCCAGATGTTTAACATTTCACCAAAACCCTAATCATAAAGTACCTGCTTCTCAGCTGACCTGGATAGGGAGAGAGCTGCCTTCCAGCCTTTGCTTCCCCTCTGCAGGCAGCTGCTGGCAGATCCCAGCCCTTGACTGAGCAGGTAATACCTGTTGCATCAGAGGTGCCTTGGAATCATGGTTTGTGCTGCCCTTGTTTGGGGCACAGGGGCTGCAGGGCTGAGCCAGCATGGCTTTGCCCAAGATCTGCATAGAATGGGGGGCAGAGCCTGTGGGGGGCTGAGCCCTTCTGCTGGTGGCTTTGGCAGGGGTTCTCTGCAGTGGATCAGCCTCTGAATGCTCTGTTGGAGGGGAGCAGCCTCTGACAGCTCTGCTGTAGCCAGGTGGGGTTGGTCTCTTCTCCCAGGCAACCAGCAACAGAATGAGGGGACACAAGTTGTGCCAGAGGAGGTCTAGGCTGGTTGTTAGGAGGAAGTTGCTGGCAGAGAGAGTGATTGGCATTGGAATGGGCTGCCCAGGGAGGTGGTGGAGTCACCATCCCTGGAGGTGTTGAAGCAAAGCCTGGCTGAGGCACTTAGTGCCATGGTCTGCTTGCTTGGCTAGGCCTGGGTGCTAGGTTGGCCTGGATGATCTTGGAGGTCTCTTCCAACCTAGTTGAGTCTATGATTCTATGAATGTCTATTTCCTACCTCTGGCCCCAGCTGGTGGGAAATGGGTGTCTCCAGGATGGGAGATGCTGCCTCAGCAAGAGCAGCACATCCTGCTGCCCATCCCAGGAGAAGAGCTGGAAGGGTTCGTACTGGGAGTTTTGTTGGCACTGGAGGCAGTGTTCTGCAGGTGTGGTTTGTCCTCAGAGGCTCTGGCACAGCCACAGGTATCTGGCTGCTCTATGACACTGTGCTGAGGCTCTGTACTTGCCATGCTGCCAGAGGTGCAGAGGGTGCTGGGCTCCTTCAGGACAGATCCTTCGAAGTCCTGTGGTCCTGTGGGAGGGTGGTTGCCTGGTTTTGCTCTGTCCCCACCCCATTCTTTCGAGTGCAATCCCTTAATTGTTTCAAAGCAGCACATGACAAAAGGCAGGGAGGTAATCACAGTCCCTTGCCCCCCCCCCCCCCTCCTTATCTCTGGGCAAATAGAGAATCAATTCTAGTGGTGGCAGAGGCTGGGCAGCCCAGGCTGTGACTGGCAGGCAGAGCTGATTTACTGCCCTTTGCAGCTATATTCAGCTTTTTATTGCAGCCATCACCATTGTTCTTGTCAAGACCTCACCGAGATGTCAGGCCAGCACCAGCTGTTCCCTGCTCCCATTAGCCAAGGGCTGGGCAGGTAGGGCTGCCCCTGGTATGTCCTGCCTGTGGTGGAGGAGGGCGGGTGACACTGCCCAGTCTCCCCTGGGGACATGCTGGCTACCAGCAGTGACTCCCCTTGCCATGCCATGGGGCTGCCCTGCTGATGGACTGATGTTTCTGGGATTCTTTCTTTCCCCAGACCTGGGGCTGGGTGCTGAGAGAAAGGAATCATAGAGTCAAAGAAGTGTTTGGGTTGGAAGAATCAGAGAATCAGTCAGGGTTGGAAGGGACCACAAGCATCATCTAGTTCCAGCTCCCCTGCCATGGGCAGGGACACCCTACCCCGGAGCAGAAGACCTCTAAGATCATCAAGTCCAGCTGCTGATTCAGTAGTGTCAGGTCATCACTACACCATGTCCCTCAGCACCACATCTACACGGATTTTCAATCCCTTCAGGGATGATGACTCCACCACTTCCCTGAAGATGCAAGGGGCAGCCAGCTTTGGGCTGCAGGTCCCCTGTGCCCTGGGCAAGTATTTTCTGTGGAAGGAGCAGGCAAAGGAGCTGGGGATGACCAGGGGAGCCTCAGGTCTTGTGTGGGCAGGGCAGAACCCACCCCATCCTTCAGCCAGATGAGGCAGCTCATCTTAAGCTCCAGCACAGGAGCAAGCCATTGGTCTATGATGGGAGAGGCAGGAACCTTCCCATTCTCTCCACAACTCCCTGCAAGGAGGTTGGACACAGGTGGGGGTTAGTCTCTTTTCCTAAATAACAAATGACAGGACAAGAGGAAACAGCCTCAAGTTATCACAGTATCACAGTATTATTGGGATTGGAAGAGACCTCACAGATCATCAAGTCCAACCCTTTACCACAGAGCTCAAGGCTAGACCATGGCACCAAGTGGTATCTAAACTATCACAGTATCACCAAGGTTGGAAGAGACCTCATAGATCATCAAGTCCAACCCAACTATGCTTGAATCTCTTTCTTATTCCTTTTATTTGTGTAAGCTAAGGCATGCTATCAAGGATGGAGGTGTTTTCAAGTATTCCAGTCTGAGATGAAAAAGTTATGATGCTTTTATTCAGACTTTCTTCTGGGCCAAACCCCTTAAAGCTGAAAAAGAGAATCTTGTAATAAGAGTTTTATGCTTTCTCTAACATTTCAGCACCTTTCCTTCCAGTACCACATAGTTGTGCCAAGGAGGGGTTTAAGTTGGACATGTGGAACAATTTCTTCTCTCCAAAGGTTGCCAAGCCCTGGAACAGGCTGCCCAGGGCAGTGGTGCAGTCCCCATCCCTGGAGGGGTTTCAAAGCTGTGTAGATGTGGTGCTGAGGGACACGGCTTGGTGGTGACCTGGTGGTGCTGGATTAATCTTGATGATCATAAAAGTCTCTTCCACCCAAAAGGACTCTGTGACCCTAACTTCAGCACATGTGTGCTGGGCAGGCAGGCGAGGAGCTGCCCCATGCTTCTCCCCACAGCGCTTCGCTGTGTGCCAGCGGAGAGGGCAATCCGCTCTCCTGGCAGCTGGGAGGCCTCAGGAGCAGTGGCCTGAGCCACTGGCAAGTGCTGCCCAGCCCGAGCAGCCCCTCATTCTCATGCAAAGCGTGCGGGGGGCAGGGAACGAGTCCCTCCAGCGGGGAGCAGAGCCGGGCAGCTTCCCGCAATGAAGTAATCCTCCCCCGGCACCCCGAGCATATAAAGCACCGCGGAGCACAAGTGCCTCTCTGTCCTGTCTCTTTCTTCCCTTGCCTTTTAATAATCTTACTCCTTTGTCCCTTTACGTTTACCCTTCGTGTCATTGTCCCCTTCTGCTCTGCTAGCGACTGCCCATCGGGGCCGGACCCTCTGCCTGGGAGGTGCTCATGGTACCACCTGTTTCTTTCTTTGCCCCCTTTTGTTTTCCAGGACACCTGATGGATTTCTTTTCTTTTCCTTCTCTTTTTCTTTCTTCTTTTTTATTTGTGTCCCCCCCCCTCCTTTTATTTTTATCCCTTCCCCTCCTTCTCTGGTTTAGGGTCTATTAAGTTTACTCCTTCTTCCCCTGCCCTGGGAGCCCCGGTTAATGAGTAACCATAGCGTGCTTGGAGGCAGCTGTCTCAGACAAACTGACGGGAGACTTTTTTGGAGCTGCATAAGGGAACGTTTGTTCTGCAGCTTCTCAATAGATCCTTGTGCAGGAGGCAAGAAGTGTGGGGAGAGAAAGAAAGAGACACTAAATCACTGGAGTCCTTGAGAGGGGGAAAAAAGAAACCCTCGCTGCGTGTGTGTTTTTATTCCTCTCTCTAATAGATGTTAGATGAGTCACCTTTTCAGGCTGAAATAATGAATTTATCTTCAGCAGGCAGCACACAATGTACTTTTAAAACAGCATTTCAGCCTTAAAGTCCTTTTTAAGTAACTTAAGTATAAACCACACAGCCTCCTATATACACTGGCATGGGGCTAGCATCACATGAGTGTGGATTGGCTTTGTCCCAGTCCCAGCATAGAGCAGATTTTGCTCTTGCAGGTTAGAATTTTACCTGTTCCCTTCCTTTGGTTTTGTTGTGTGGAGATGTTTGGGGGAGTTCCTCAGAGCTTTGCCATGGTGGGTGGGGGCTAAAGGCTGTTTTGTCTTCCCCAGGGTGCCTGGCTGATGGGCTGGGCAGGAGGTGGTGGAGGCACCATCCCTGGAGGAGTTCAAGCAAAGCCTGGATGGGGCACTTAGTGCCATGGTCTGGTTGATTGGACAGGGCTGGGTGCTAGGTTGGGCTGGATGAGTTTGGAGGTCTCTTCCAACCTGGTTGATTCTCTGATCTAGGACCCCTCTGAAGGAGGCTGTAGCCAGGTGTGGGTTGGTCTCTTCTGCCAGGCAAGCAGCAACAGAAGAAGGGGACACAGTCTCAAGTTGTGTTGGCGGAGGTCTAGGCTGGATGTTAGGAGGAAGTTGTTGTCAGAGAGAGTGATTGGCATTGGAATGGGCTGCCCAGGGAGGTGCTGGAGTCGCTGTCTCTGGAGGTGTTGAAGAGAAGACTGGATGAAGCACTTGGTGACATGGTCTGGTTGCTTGGCCTGGGCTGGGTGCTAGGTTGGGCTGGATGATCTTGCAGGTCTCTTCCAACCTGGTTGATTCTATGATTGTAGATTGGGTGAGTGAGTCCTGTGACCCAGCTGTCCTCCGTGACCTTGGCAGTGCCATATGAGCCTCTCTTCCCTGCTTTGCTTTGTCACTATGCAAACAGATGATGAATGTGCCTTCTCTCATGCTTGCAGCAGCTTTTTTCCCCCTCTTAGCACCCGGGAAGCTTGTGGAGGGAATGTTGTGAGCAGGCAGAAAGGCGTGGGAACAGGGTGTGAATTGCTCCTGGTGACTCTCCCTCTCTCCCTGGCTTTGTAGTTCTTTGGTTAACCTTTGAGTTTCTGGTGATTTGCCGTGCACCTCACATCTCCTGCTTATTGAAAGCAAGAGAAAGACCTTGAGGTGCTGGTGCAGGTCTAGAGAAGGGCAACGAAATTGGTGAAGGGGCTATAGCATAAGTCTGGTGAGTAGTGGCTGAGGGAACCAGAATTGTTCAGCCTGGAGAAAAGGAGGCTGAGGGGAGACCTTCTCACTGCCTACAACTCCCTGAAAGGAGGTAGGAGTAAGGCAGGGGTTGATCTCTTCTCTAAGTGACACCTAACAAAAGGAAACAGCCTCAAGTTAAGCCAGGGGAGGTTCAGGTTGTACACAAGGAACAGTTTCTTCCCCAAAATGTTCATGAAGTCCTAGGACAGGCTGCCCAGGGAAGTGGTAGAGTCTCCATTCCTGGAGGGATTGAAAAGCTGTGTAGATGTGGTGCTGAGGGCCATGGTGTAGTGGTGACCTGGCAGTGCTGGGTTAGTGGTTGGGCTCAATGATCTCTGTCCAGGATCAGGAGCAGTGTGGCCAGCAGGATGAGGGAGGTTATTCTGCTCCTGTACTCAGCACTGGTCAGGCCACACCTTGAGTGCTGTGTCCAGTTCTGGGCTCCTCAATTCAAGAGAGATATTGAGGTGCTGGAAGGTGTCCAGAGAAGGGCAATGAAGCTGGTGAGCCCTGTGAGGAGAGGCTGAGGGAGCTGGGGGTGTGCAGCCTGCAGAAGAGGAGGCTCAGGGCAGAGCTCATTGCTGTCTACAACTACCTGAAGGGAGGCTGTAGCCAGGTGGGGTTGGGCTCTTCTGCCAGACAACCAGCAACAGAACAAGGGGACACAGTCTTAAGTTGTGGTGGAAGAGGTCTAGGCTGGATGTTAGGAGGAAGTTGTTGTCAGAGAGAGTGATTGGCATTGGAATGGGCTGCCCAGGGAGGTGGTGGAGTTGCCATCCCTGGAAATGTTGAAGGAAATCCTGGCTGAGGCACTTAGTGCCATGGTCTGGTTGATTGTCTTGGGCTGGGTGCTAGGTTGGCCTGGCTGAGCTTGGAGGTCTCTTCCAACCTGGTTGTTTCTATGATTCAAAGGTCTGTTCCAACCAAAACAATTCTGTGATTCTGATTCTCATTGCCTGGTACCAGCACTTAAAGCCCACATCACCCAGCTGCCTGTGGCATCCCTCATCTCTCAGGACAGTGACAACAGTGAGATCCTTCACATGTTGCTGCTCTGCACTTGCTTGAGACAAACTTCCCTGTGCACTATGGCCTCACATCACTTAGTGTGGTTTGCAGCTCACAGACCTCAGCCCAAGCAAAGCAGAGATACAGAGGGGAAGGGAAAGTTTCCCAAGGTGTAGCCATTCTTCCCTCACTGCTCCCCTGGCCAGATTCACTCCAACTCCCTCTGAGCAGGTTTCCCACTGCTCCCACAGCCAGGTGGGGCAGCTGGAGCAGTGTCCATGCTGGAGCAGTGTCCATGCTGGAGCAGCCCATCCTTCCCAGGGACCTGCCAGTGCATGCCTGTGGTCCAGGCTACAATCCAGCACTGGGGAGAAACCCAAAAAAACATCTACCCACACTTCTCCTCCTCTCCCACAAAACCTCAGGGTTGAAGACTTTTAATATATATTTTCATTATTATTATTTTGAACTCTGGGATTGGTTCAAGTTTTGGGTAAAGATGCAGGTTGTTTGTGTTTTACCTGAAGTGCAGCTCCCTGTTCCCTGGAGCAACAGCTCTTTATTGGCTCCTGCAGACATTTGGCACTCTCTCTGCATGAAATAAAAAGGCTTTTTTGTTTCAATATATTTATATATATTTAACTGGCTTGAGGAGGGTATTTGAAGGTCAGAGGACTTTCAGAGGTTATGGTGCTGGCCAGGCCCTGGGAACAGCTATCCTGTGGGAACTCATTCCCAGCTCTCCCTTCCCCAGTCTCTCTTTTATTTTGCCAATGTTTATTTTCTCTTTTATTCATTTGCTGGTGCCCATCATTAACCCTTTATATATATATATATATATATATATATATAATTGATTTAAGTAATTAAATCAACAGCAAACTCCACGGTGAGCTTTACAGTTGTGCCATTCACAAAGCAGCGTGGTGAGAGGAACACGACCTGAGGCTGTGAACCCAGACGTGCTACCAAGAAGGTGTTTGTGCAAACAAAACTTTTACAACAAGCAGCAGTTTTGGGGCTTCACCCTCCCAGAAAAGGCTGCTGCAGCTGCAGGTTAGGGCAGATGGGCTCTAGTCACCTCCAGATATGCTTTCCCTGTTTGTCTGCAGGAGTCAGCAGCCCAGTCCTTTCTCCCTGCCAAGGACTGACCGTTTGCAGCAGGAGAAGAACCTGTGCCCACCCCATCCTCCCAGTCCTATTTCAGCAGCAGTTTTGGGGCTTCACCCTCCCAGAGAAGGCTGCTGCAGCTGCAGGTTAGGGCAGATGTGATCTAGTCACCTCCTGATATGCTTTCCCTGTTTGTCTGCAGGAATCAGCAGCCCAGTCCTTTCTCCCTGCCAAGGACTGACCGTTTGCAGCTGGAGAAGAACCTGTGCCCACCCCATCCTCCCAGTCCTATTTCAGCCCCATTCAGCAGTATAGCTGTGACACAAGGACCTCCCAAGCCAGCCCTGGAGCAAGGTCCAGAACCTGCCTCTCCACCAACACCCTCTTCCTTTTCCATTCACCATTATGCTGAGGATTTCCTCTGCACAAAAGCTTTCACAAAACAATCCAGAGCCGGCAGTAACAGGCAGTTTTACCCGGTGTGAGGCAGCCCTTGGACCAAACTGCCCTGTCCCTTCCTGGCAGGATAAAGGATGCTTTCAGCTGCTCTGAGTGGATCTGTTGGGAAAGCACCAATTTTCCATGACTTGGAAACATCTGGTTGACATTCTTACATCCACAGGCTCTTATGTAATTATCTTTATTACCTGATCCTCATGCCCTTTTATCTTGCTTTATGGGCAGTTTCTGCTCTCCCTGCCTGCCCACACCACCCACCATCATCACATATGCACATGGGCCACTTTCCTAATTAAAACTTTGTGCTTTCTTCCCCTGGCTCAAGTTTCCCCTCCCCATCTCAGCAGTGGCTGAGGAATGTGAGACAGGAATGCTGTCCTCTCGAAAGGAGCCGGGGAAGGGGGGTGTGTGTGTGCTGGCTATCAATTAAAACAATGGCTTTGTGTTCCCAGCCTGCTGTAGTCACGCAAGGCCAAGGCGTGCAGGGCCACCCATCCCATGTCAGCTCCCCACCTGCCTCACCTGGCACCTACACGGCAGAGTTCAGCATCTTCCAACACCTTTTACCATCATGCCATGTTCTTGCAAAAGCAAGGCTGGGAGCATCCCATAAATCAATGCCAATCAGGTCGGTGAATGAGTAGCTCACCTTTCCATTTCAGTTCCTCCCTCAGACCGACCTCAAGGCTGGGAGGGAGCTGTGTGTGGAGCAGAGACATCTCTCCAGCACCCAGGCACTTTACATGGCTCTTTAGAGCAGTCAGACACAGCTGGCAGAAGCCCATGGAGCTGCAGTAGTCATTGTGAGTTGCTCCAGGAGATGATACCTAACAGCACCATGTCCTGTGGGTATGTGGCTCTGAAGGAAAAGCCACTAGAAAAGGGAGCAAAGCTTCTTCATTAAGCTATAGAAATGGTCCTTTGCCTTCTGAGGTCCCAGGCCATCCCATCACACTGTGCTCCCAAGTGCTCCGACTGACAGCAGCTCTCTCAAAAACACTTTCGGGTCTTGTTGGGTCAGCAAGAGCCTTTCTGCTGGCTCCAGGTGCTTTGAGTCCCATCCTGCCCCTCAGCATCACAAGGCCAAGTACTCCAATCCAACGCAGCACAATGAATCTCAGCTGGGGCCAGTTCTGTATCCTTGTGTCTGTCTGTAACCCAGTCCTGGCTTTATGGTTTTGAGACACTTTGGGGGGTGTTCCTGGCTGAGACAGGTGAGGGACAGCACACCAGACCTTGGCATGTCTAGCACCTTCCTCCTTGCTGTAAATAGCACATCAGCAGTTGCCATTTTGGGTGCTGATGCTGTTATTTTCCATGCTTGTTAACCGCTCCTGAAGGTTTCTCACCTCCCTGCCCATGTTTCTCATTTGTGAGTTCAAATCCTACCACATTTAGGAAGGTTCAACCTCTTATGTGTGCAAAGCAAAGGGAAGTTGAAGCCAATGTGTGCAAAGCAAGGGGAAGCTGAAGCCAAGCTGGGCTCTGGTGAAAACGGCAGAGGAGCAGGAGGCTCTTCTCCACCGGTGACTCAGAGACACAGCAGTGAGCAGCTGCTCAGCCACAGCCAGCCACAGCAAAATCATCAGCTCTATTGTTTTACTGACTCATACACACACACAAAAATGGGAGCAGCCAAATTTTTGTGCTTGAACAAAATCAGCAGAGCCCTTAGAGGCTGGAACCAGGACTTTCCTGCTGCTTTCTAGCAGTGGAGGATCCTCAGGCACACAGTGCTCTGAAGCTGCAGAGGCTTGCAGAGGTGCAGTGCTGGGCTGGCACAGGAGAACCCTACAGGAGCAGCACTCAGGGCTCTGGGTGCTGCTCCCATGGGGTTCTCTTGTGTCTCAGAGGCTCAGGGATGAAGCCTGGATGAGTTGGCTCAGGGGGACACGTGGGGGCTGAGGCAGAGCCCCACATCGATGCGTTTTCCCAGCCTGTCTCTTTAGAGTTGCATTCTGCTGCTTGCCAAACAGGTTTTCATTTCCACAAGGTGGGTATGAAAAAGCAGCACAACCCCCCTCCTCCACTGCACTAAAACATCACTTCTTTCCCCCCCCCTTTTAATATACCATAAACGATGACCTTTTACCTCCTTCAGAAGGCAGCCAACACAAGCACAACAATGTGATTTGTGCAGCATTTCAGCTGCGGTTTCTTCAAGAAATTCATCTGGTCTCGAAGCAATTAAGGGAAAGGAAGCATTTCCACTCCAGCTTTGGGCCCTGAAAGCCTGCCAGGAAGGGTTTTTTCCCCTCCCTTTCCTCTTCACTTTCCTTCTTTCCCCCCCCTTTTTTTTTTGGCTCACTTGGAGAAAACTTCTGTGGTTTCACTTCGGCAGCTCTCTTGAGCCTGCAAGGAGAAATCCTGACCTGCTGCAGGTGGGAGGCTGTTGGATCCGGATCCTTGCTGATGGGGTGGGACATTGCCCACCTGGAGCTAAGGCCAGTGACCAGCTGGATGAGGGGTGACCAGGATTATCCCCCCTTGGCTGGCACACTCCACTGCCTCCCCTGCCCCAAATTCGGTCTGGCGGAGGGATTGTGCTTGGACAAGGCACCAGGCATGGAGGCGTTGGCCCTGCTGCTGCCACCTGCCTTGTGCTGGTGTCACTTTTAGGATGTTTTCTTCTACAACCCCACTGCACAGAGCCAAAAGCATGCAGGGTTCGTCGAGCAGCAGGGAAATGCGTGGGACAAGAGCTTGTCCCGTGAGGACATAGGGGTGACTTTGCCAGGGACTTGCAGGAATGGGTCTTAAATTAGCCCTCAGGCCAAGAGCACAGTTAATTGCTCATTCATTCCACAGGTGGGTTAATAATTAAGTTAAATTAATAATTGGGACAATAATTAAACTAAACAATAACCAATACAGGGGACAATTGAAGCGATTGCTCTCCGTGCTCGTGGATTTGGTGAGGTTACTCATTTACCCAGCAGTTTACGGGACAGATTCTGCCCTCGGTGGCCAGTTTGGCATCAATCCGGTGCCGGTGCCTTTGGGATGTGACTCCTGGAGTTCCGTCAACTATGGGAGGTGCTGCTTTTCCGTCCCAAACCACCGGCTCCTCTCGGAGAATATCGGGGCCCCGGGGAGGAGCAAATCCAACCGACACCCTGCCATCCCCCCGGGATCTCTCCCACCGTCTGTCCCGTCCCCTCCCCGCGGCTACCCGCCTGGGACAGGCGGAGGGAGGGAGGGGCAGAGGACGGCAGGAGGCGGCTCCCGGCCCCAAGGGGAGGAACTACAAGTCCCGTGAAGCCGCGCCGCCCGCCGCCGCCACCGGGGCTATATAAGCGGGGAATGGCCTGGCCGCCGCAGTCGGAGCATCTCTGGGCGCGATGTCGCATGCGGTGCTTCTGTCCCCTGGCCACCTGCGGGCCCCGCACCGGCAGGGCCGGAGCAGTCACCCGCGGGGGCTCCTCCGTATCGGGGAGGGGGAAGAGGGATTCTGCTCGACCCACGGAGGGGGATGTGGATATGGAGGAGGATGAAGATGATGTCGACGCCGGCGGACGCGGAGCCTCGGGGGTGTTCCGGCGCTGGCAGCGTGGGGCTGCGGAGAGGAACGGCTCAGAGGTGCGGCCCGACCGAGGTGGGTTCACGGCCCCAGGCGGGGAAAGGAAAGGAGATGGAGGGTGGGAAAGCCTGGTCCTGCAGCCCAGTCACCGCAGCTCCCATCTGCACTTGCTCCTGCTGCGGTTCGCTCAGTCCCGTTACTCGGTGCGGCCCCCCCGGAGAGCGGTGTGAGGGGGGGTGCCTGTGAGCCTCGGTGGGGGCTGGTCCCCTCCCGATACCGGCACCTTTCGCCGCCCCCATGTGAGTCCCCTCCTCTCCCCACCTGCCTTTGTGCCCCAGCGGGTCTCGGCCATTCTCCCCACGCCAGGGGTTCGGGGCTCTGGCCGGGGGATGCTCCTTCTCCAGAGGCAGAGCCTGTTCGCGGCTGGCAGGGAGGGACGGTGCCTCTTCCGTGGTTGTTATTTTGCCTTTAGTGGCTTTTGGTTTTATTTAGTTGCGTTTTTTTGGGGGGTGGGTGTTGGGGTGAGGATGCGGCGGGAGACGAGACGCACGACATAAGACTTTTCCCTTCTCCTCCCATGGGAAAACCTTGTTGGAAAGGCTGACAGTGGCTCTCTGCCCGGGCACCTGCCCGCTGGGGTGATGACTGAGGTGTATAGTCCTGGGTAGGTCCTCTGCAGCCCTTTCCCCTGCTCTGCTTGGGGGGTGGGGAGGCTAAAGAGTCTCCCCAACCTTTGGCGCTGTCTGGCAGGAGTCTGGGAGTGAAAAACACTTGATCCGGGTCGGTGATGCAAAATATCTGTGATGCACAAGAGCACTTCTGTGTGAATCCTGGAAAAATATGAATGGCTCCCTTCTTTTGCTGGCTACAACAAAAAGACCACACCAGTCTAGACCTGCAACCAATAACACACACAAAAATGAGTGCTGTCTGCTCCGAGGGACCCAGAATGTTGAGGAGAACATCAGCCCTTCCAGTCTGGAGCCTGCTGATCCCTATGGAGGGCAAAGGATGCCTGTTTGGGGAAAGGATGTTTGAGGTTACTTTGATATAAACAAGAGAAGCTTTTATTGCCTAGACATTGTTAGTGTTGCTCGTTGCTGGCTTGGAATGTGTTTCCTCTGAAGGGTTTTGAGACTTAGAGGAATTGCTCAGCTCTTACTAATTGAGACATCTTTTTATAATCACAGTCACAGCTGGTGGGATGAAAGCGGGGGGGAGGCTGGGGGGAGGCTGGTGTGCAGTGACTCAGGCCTTGGGAGGAAGCTGCATCCCTGCCTGGCAGCGTGAAGGGCGGATTGCCGCT
The DNA here is from genome assembly GCF_015220805.1 of Pogoniulus pusillus. Lineage (NCBI taxonomy): Eukaryota > Metazoa > Chordata > Aves > Piciformes > Lybiidae > Pogoniulus > Pogoniulus pusillus. Next base: position 6,237,155 of record NC_087274.1, on the reverse strand, counting down.
TGGAGGCTGAGGCAAGGTGTGCAGGGACACATTTCTTCTCTGCTGGCAGCCCCAAGTGATGTTTTCAGGATGCCAGCTCTCTCATTTACCTGTGCAATAAAGGATGAGTGGAAAAAAATAATCTTCCCAGGTCTCTCCACCACACCCAAGTCCTTCTCACAGGTGTGAGAGCCAACATGTGTGGGGAGTTTGAGCCCCCTGATGGAGAGACATCATGGGGCAGAAGGGTGTTGCAGTGCTTTTGTGCTCTCCTTTCTCAGAGGCTTTGCTACAGGAAGCTTGAACCTGCTCTTTCTGTAAAGCTGCTTATTTACCACTTGCTTTCAAGGTTCAGGTGTCTCAAATGAGAGGTAGTGTGGGACAAGGCACCTCTCAAGCTTCATCTGATGTGGTGGTGATAACCTGTTTTGGGGTGCTGTTGAATGGCAGCGAGGTCACTCTCTGCAGCCCCTCTGACAGTGAGGATATGAAGTGTTCTGATGGGAAAAGGGTCTCTAATTGAAGTGTGAAGGTGCTTTGGAGGCACAACATATGTGAAGAGCAATACATTTCCCTGCCTTGCAATGGCAGGAGGAGGTAAACTTGCTTTCAGGGCCTGGAGTGTTCCCTTTGTGGTGTCTCTAGGGCTCTGGGAGTCTGATCTCCACTTGCATGGCAGAAAGATGCTGTGGAGCTTGGGGAAGCCTGAAACTGGCAGGGTGAGATACTGGCTGTGGTGGGCACTGGGAGGTTTCCCAGCAGGACTCAGGTGTTGTGCTTTGGCAGATTGCATTACAAGGGCAGGAGGTGCTGATGCTGCAGCTGCTTCTCTTGCCTGTGTGACAGGGCTGTAAAAGCCATGAGGGAAACAACCCTAATGGTTTAATTTCCACAGCTCTTGGACTTTATCAGTATTCAATTCAGAGGCACAGAACTGAGGCTGTTCCTGGGCTGCTTTTCTTGACAAGATCTTGGCTTCTGCCATGGCCATGCTGGAGCTATAGCCTGGGGAAGGTGGATTCCCCCCTTATGGACTGGAAGAGATGTCCTAAAACAGACTGAGAAAAGTTGAGGTCACACTGACAATTCTAGTGAGCTTTGAGCTGTTTGAGGACCAGCTTTAAATTAAACTAAACATTACAGGCATTTCAGTAGCCTCTAAACCAGACTCAGCTGTCATCTCAACTACACTTGCTGCACTTGGGGCTCAGTGTGTTGCAGGGTGCAGAACAGAAATCCTGGGAGATGATGTGTCCTGGGGCTGGGACCTGGCTCTTTCCTAAGCAAATGCTTCTGCCTGCTGCTAAAGCACAGCTGTGAAATCTGGAAGCCCTGGGTTCCAGAATGGCTTTTCTGAGGGCTGGGTCTTGGTGTTCGTTCTCCTTGTGCTTGGTTTTAAATGTATGTGCTGCAGTAGCCTCCTTTCTGCCAGTGATGCAGGTGGCTTTAGTAGCAACTTGCTCAGATCTAGATGGCTTTGGGCTCAAGCTCTTCTTACACAGAAGAACCTCCAGTTCTTACACAGAAGAACCTCCAGATAGAAGTGACCAGAGTGTCTTCAATTTGGGGACATCAAATGGTTTGGGTCCACACCCACTCCCCCTCCCTCGGGCTCTCTGAGCCCCAGACAATGGGGGGATAATGCCAGGAGCACAATGAAGCTTGCTGGGCTATTTTTTTTTGTTGTTTGTTTGAACTTTGAACAGAAAAGCAAAGCAACAAAAGAGAGGGCAAGAAAAGCACAGGGCTTTGCCAGTTACCAAGGCTGGCCAGAAAGTTATAACTGAGTTACAAAGGGTGGCCTTGTTCAGAAGGGCTTCTTGCATCAGAAAGGTGGATTTAAAACCAAGACCAAAGGGGCAAATGCAAGCATAAAGTCCCCCCTGTTAGTATAAACACTGCATGAAAACGCTTTTTATTGCCTCCTATAACTTCCCAATAAATGCTATTCCTGTTTGATGGAAGCTCTTAACACAGGATTAGGGTTCACAGTGCCCTGCCTTATTAGTCCCTGGAGACAGAGCCCATGCTCAGTGTGGCTTCGTGTCCTGCTCTGCAGCTTGCTTTCAGAGCTTGAGAGTTTTCCCTTTTCTTCGTTTTGGGTTCCCCCCCCCCCCCCCCCCATGTGGCAGCATCTGAATTGCAGGCAGGGCTTTCCTGGTCTGCTACCCAAGAGGGGAAACTGGGATGAATGTGGTTAGGGAGGTTGTTCTTGCTTCTAGTTCATCTCTAAGGGTGTCTTCTCCTGAACAGAGCTGATGAGGTGCAAAGACCTTGACCCCAGGGTTGTGCTGCAGCCATGCCTTAAGGAGGTAACGTTTTTTCCTGGCTCTTTCTGCCAAGCCACAGATGTTTTTTTGATGGCTAAAACCTAAGCCTTTAAATAAATGTTTGATCCCTGGGTGGTTGTGCAGCTTTCCTGCAAAAACAAAGCCCAGATTGGGTTTTCATGTCGGGGGTGAGTGTTATCTAGACAGGCTTTGTAAAAAGCTTCTTCCTCTGGGGTTTTCATCTTGCCTTTTCTCCCTGGGTGGGGATCAGAGGTGTCATCTGTAGTCTTGTGGGGGAGAAAATGAACAGCTGTTGCTCCTAAGCAAAGCTGAGCCTAAACCAGTCTTGAACCCCTCAAGAAACATGCTTTAGTTGCAAGGATCTTGTGTGGTACTGAGCAGGAGCTCTAGGCTGGCTTTAGGGCTGCTTGGCTCTTCTGTACTGCGTCAGACGGAGACAGGATGCTTTGGGACCTCAATGTCACATCCTCTCCAGTCTGGGATGGATGGAGCCTTCGCTGCTGTCCTTCAGGCTCACTTCGGCTCCTGCTGGTGGTACTTTAAAACTGCACTTTGAGGCCAGCCCTGTTAGGAAGTGGATTCTGAATTTTGGGAGTTGTTTCCCAGGCTGATGAGAGAAAACACATCCCTGGTATGTGGCCTCATGCTGGCAGCCAAGAGGTGCCTTTAGGATTTGAGTGACTGTGGTGCTTCTTTCAAGTGGCATTCTCCTCTGCCCACCTTTGTTCTCTGCAGGTTATGCTCAGCACTAGGACTGGCACATGCCCAGGTAGGCTGTACTGCTGCTGGAGGGACAGGAACCTGCTGCCAGCCTCTGGGTCCTGGGGTGTCAGTGACACCAAGAGGCAGGCAGACTTGTTCTGTAGCTGGATGGCCAAATGCCTCTCTCTGGTGCAATGAACTTGCAGTGAGCTCACTTCCAGCACTGTTGAGAACAGGTCTCCTTGTCTGCTGAGCAGGGGTTGTGGATGAGATCTAGCAGCTTTCTTCATGGGCAGATAAAGCTGTCCTATGGGTTTGAGCTTGCACATGTGGTTCCAGCATCTCCTCAGCAAGTTGGAGGTGAGGAAGGAATGAGAGAGCCTGGCAGAATGAAGTCCTGATCTTTCTTCTTGTGTTTCTTCTTCTACACCCTCCCTACATCTGCACCTGGACAGTAGCTTGCTTCAGGCTGTAGTTTAGTGTTCTTGATAGCTGGTTTGCAGGGCATTCGAGGTCTTTTCTAACTTTGGGGAGGCTGTGGTGGGCATGGGGAAAAGCTGGTGCATTTGGGGAGAAGATTTGAATTGCAGAGAGGAAAAAGATGGGGATGAAGCAGAAGTCGAGAGCACACAAGGCTATGCTTGTGGATTAGGCCTTAGAAGAGGCTGCCCAGGGAGGTGGTGGAGTCACCATCCTTGGAGGAGTTGAAGTGTGTGGATGTTGTGCTTGAGGCTCCAGTTTAGCACTGCTGGTAGCTGGCTTCCAGTTGGACCTGATGACCTTTGAGGTCTTTTCCAGCCTTCATGATTTTAATGATTCTGGGCTGTCAATGTGATGAGCAGGGCTCAGTTTTAGGGGTTGGAAAATGTCATCACTGTGGCTGTGTTTCTGCTGAGTGTGATGCTAGAAATGCTGCAATGCAGCCCTTGGTGTCTAGGGCACGTAAATGTGTCCTGCTTGGCTGTGCTTTGGAGGGGACTTGGCTACCAGTGGACTTAAGGGTAGCAGGAGATGATATTGGTCACTCTGGAAGTTGTTGGGAGCTGTGTGGGTTCTAAACTGGAGCTGAAACTCACCAGTCCAACTGCTGTGGCTTCAGCTCTTCTTTTTGGTCTAAGACACTGTTCTGCAGCAGTCTCTCCATCATGGTTGGAGAGGAACTGCTCACCTTGAGCTGGCTGGCAGGTCCCATTCCATCCACACGAGTGATGGGCAGACTGTGTTAGCCATCAAGTGCCATACTCTGTATGGGCATGGTGCAGGCTTGCATCTCTGGGGCGTGGGGGTGAACACAGTTGCTCCAGTGTCACTGGCAGGACAGTGGCATTCTGGTCCATCAGTGGACATTTGAGCCAGATGTCATTCTTGGGAGAGTCCTTTCTTTGCTGCTTATTGCTCCTGAGGCAGGAGGTCCTGGAGACCTCGAGCAGGTGAGGGTGACTCTCCTAAGTGGTGTCTGTGGGAGGTAGAAGGACATCTCCAGCGAAGGGAAGCTGGATGGTGGCCATCATCCTACCTCTTCCATTTGTCCTGAGTGGTGTATGTCCAGTCTTCCCAGGGGAGCACTTAGGAGGGGGGGGGGAGGGAGGGCTTCCTGACCCAGCAGACTGGATGGGAAATAATGATCCTCTTTCTACAGCTTCTTCAATTGTTCCTGAAAATCCTTTTTAAAAGGAGGAAAGTTCCTTCCTTCCTTTCAGCTCCTGGTATCTTTAAGAATTCACTCTATTGTGAGCCCAGGACAGAGACCCTTCTATGAAAGCTGCATAGCTGCTCTTCGGGGCCCCCTCCCCGTGCCCCCTCCCACCCCATCCCAACAAGCCCCCATTCTCCTCTGAAGAGGGTCCCTCTGTCTAACGCCAAGTAACTCTTAAGGGTAGCATTTATCCTCGGGCACTCAGCTCACAAAGAGTGCTGGAGTGTCAAATAAACTCACTCCAGCCTGCAAAGAGAAGAGGAAGAAAATACAAAACCCCCTTTATTTCCACCCCTGCAGGGAAACAAATACAGACTTTGTGCTGGAGAGCAGCAGTGCCCTAACGAAGCCGGGCAGAGCTCGGACTGCTCTATCTCTAATAAAATGGTGTGTGCCCACACACGTGATGGTGTGTGCGTGGCCCAGCCACCACAGCCATAAATCAAAGCCCTCCAAGCCAGCCTGGGCCATCCCCTGTGCCTGCAGAGCTGGGCACTGCTGGCTGTGCCCCTGATTTCTGGGGATTTGCTTTGGAAGAGGGGCGCAGGGAGGAAGGTGCTGGTTCTGTCCTGGGTGCTCTGATGCAGTTGTCACTGAAGGTAAGGGGTAGTGGAAGTGGGAGCTGGAGCATCTTCAGAGTCTTTAAACTCTGAGCAGACATTTGGAAGGGTTGAGCAGGTGCTGACTTTGTGAGGAAACTCTTGCAGGAAGGGAATGCAGCTCCTTGTCCTGTCGTGGAGGACTTTGCCGTGGGAGATGCCCGAGCAGCCATCGCTGTGATTCATCATCTCTTTGCAAGTCTGCTGCCTGTGTTTTGCATTTGCCACCACTGCCGTGCAGAGAAGCTGCTGCCCTGCAGAGAAATCATTGCCTCTCTTCTGTGGATGGATATAAACTGTAGTTCTACATATCACAAACCAGAGTGACCAGTACTGGCCAGACAACTGGGACAGTAGTCTCTAAACAAGGCATTGGCCAATGCTGCCTGCTCCATGGGAATGTGTCCACCAGCATGGCCAGCACTGGGAAAATTCCTGCTCTGTGATCCTTCATCTCTACATGGTCCTGGCTGCTTTGTGCTGGATTTGGGAATATTTTGCATCTGTGCTACATGGGATGCACTTGGATATCCTCTAATGTCCCTGCAGCTGACAGCAGACATGAAGAGCATCTCTGGCTGTGCAGTTGTGGCCAAGGGTCACTGCTGGTCCTTCATCCCCACGCTTTGGTAGCTTGTCCTTATGGAAGGGGGCAGATGTCCAGTAACTATCGTAGCTGGTGACTGACCTTGCACCTAGAAGCAAGAAGACAAGAGTCTGACCGTGTGCAGGCTTGGGACTCCTCCTCCTCTTCTGAACAAGTGGTCCTGAGCCGAAAGGATTTGTCTCTGGATGGTTTCTCTGCTGGCATCTGTCATGGACTGCTGTGGGTTTTGGACGCTCCCTTCTGTTTGTAGTTGGGAATGTCACAGCTGGAAGGCTGCAGCCACCTGCTTCTCTCCAAATCTGCTGGATTTACCCCTTTTGGCATTACTCTGCCAAGTGCTGTGATTTTTTTCCTAATCTGGTGGAACTGGCTTCATTCTGTGCCATCTCCTGACTGACAGATGTGGAGAAGCAACAGTTGCAGCCCAGCACTGTTGTTCCCTCTTTCTGGCTGCTTATTCTGTGCATTGTGGCTCTGGAGAAGGAGGGAGTCCATGTCCACATGTGGGACCAATCCAGCTGGCCTTAGGTGAGTCAAGAATATGGACTTTTTCCTTCCCTTTTTCTTTAAAACTTGAGGAGAAAAAATTGCTCAATCTGGTGCCCTGCTGCTCCAAGGGGAATAGAATGGATAGGCTCTTCCTAACAGCTGGAGTGGCTTTTCCCTCCTCTTGTAACTAAACCATTTGGGTTTTAGTGCCATTTGAGCTTGAAATCCCATCCCTGATAAGAGTTTTTTCTTCTGGAGGAATGGGCAAAGGACCTGAAATGAGTTGGGTTTTCCTTTCCTTGGAAAGGAGGAATCCTGCTGGCTGTAACCACTTGAGAGGTTGCCTGAGTGAGCAGAGGTGGCTCTGCAGGCAGCCTGATGCTTGTTGGGCTGACTGGGAACAGTGTGGCTCGTCCTGAGAGTACCATGGGGCTCTCAGTGCTTGGGCAGATGTAGTGGATGAGCTGAAGTGCTCCTGTCTGAGGAGAGGGTGGTGTAAGCCTCCTTCATGGAAAGTCTCTTTCCCTTGGGAAGGAGAGGAACTGGTAGAAAATGATGCCAGAGGTTTGGATTTTGAGGGGACTTGTATCAGCATTGACATCTTGGGGACACGATGCCCAAGGGGCTTTGCAGGAGCAGCTGTGGGGGTGAGGTTGCATGGCCTGGGAGGAGGAGAACTTGAGGAATAAACGTGGGGATTTGTGCTTGGCTGGACAGTGGCCTGCTGATTCCTGTGCTGGGGAAGATGGAGTCTATCCCCACCAGCCCTGTGTGCTGCCTCTGGTCCAGAGGTAACCTGAATGGTCCTGTCTTGGCTTTCTCCTGGGGCTGGCTTGCCAGTGCCATCTGCCTGCCGTGGTCCCTCTGGTTTGGTGAGGATATTTTGCTTCAGTCCCTGCTCCCTCTGGAGGCTGTAAGCCTGCAGCTGCCGGGCCCCTTTGCTCTGAACTGGGGAGGAATCAGCTTGGTTTGGGTACCTTCTGGGAAGGTGCTGTGGTTCGCTCCACCCAGATTGTCGTCTTGTGGGCTCTTTTGGTGTTGTGGTGAACTTTTCCTCTGGGAGAATGAGGCTGGGGAATGTGATGAACAAAGGCAAAACTGCTGCTAGGAAAGATTTGGTTCTCAAAAGTACACTTCTGGCTGTGGTAGGAGCTCACCTGCTCTTTGACTGGTCAGTCCAAGAAGCCTGATACAGGCTGGCAGCAATGTAGTGTCCTTCTGGGAGCAGTACAGATGTGGCCATGTTCTGCAGCAGGGAGGCAGTGGACTGTGCCAGTATGGTCAGAGGGATAAGAAGAGCTCTAGAGCTGCAGTTCTTCCTTTTGCTGGAAGCAGACCCAGGAGGATGTGGTGTGTGCTCTCTTCAGAGGCAGCTCTGCCAGCTAGGTGCTCTTCAGGGTGGACAAAGACAGCAGGTGCAAACCTGAGGAGCCAAGTGTCTGAAGCTCTGTTCTGCACTGCAAACTCCCAGCTGTTTGAACAGAGCTGGGATGTTTTCCTTCCCTTCTCAGGCTCTGACTGGTGCTGCTTGTTCTCAGTCTCTCCCCAGACCCTTGGGATTGTGATGTTTTTCCTTGAATGAGCATCTGAATGTACCAAGTACTCGACTTCATCTCTTTGCAACGTGAGTCTCTTGACTCCCTGGCCTCTGAAAGGCAGGGAGGAGACAGATCTTGCACATCCTCTTGCTGGTGGTACAGCAGCTTCTCGAGTGTGGAGCTCCTTGGGCTTAGGCAAGGCTTTCCACCTCAAACCAGAGTAACACAGCTTAGGCCTGCTGGGCTCTGTACCAGCTTCTGTGACGAGAGCCAGGTTGGTACTTGGAGCTCAGCTTTTTCTTCTGAGAGGTGCCCTATGGATGGTTGAAGCCTTCACTGTCTGCTTGGATGCTTTCTGCATGTGTAAGAAGTGCTGTCCTGAGCCCTGCTTGCTCTGGGGACCTTGCTGGTTCTCTGCTGGAGATTTGAGCTCATGATGGCTGCAGGGCAAAACAGGCTTGGATGGCTGTGACATTCCTGTTCTGGTGTTGGGTTGGTTCTTGGATGCTGCAGGAAGGATAATGTAGCTTCAGAGATCCTGGCCCCTATGTATGATAGTATCCTGGAATGGTTTGGGTTGGAAGGGACCTTTTAGAGGTCATCAATCCCAACCACCCTGAAGTAAGCAGGGACATCTTCAGCTAGAGCAGGTTGCCCAGAGTTCTGTCCAGCATGACCTGGAGTGGCATCAGGGATGGGCTTCTACCACCTCTCTGGGCAACCTCTGCCACTGTTTCACCATCCCCCACTGCAAAAAAATGTCTGCCTTGTATCTAGTCTGAGTCTCCTCTCTAGCTGCAAGCAGCAAAGGCTTTTGGTATGTTCTGGAGTAGCAATCCCATGTCATGCTCTCTGAACTGTTGCTTGTCCAGAGATACTTTGCCCTTAGGGGAGAGCAACTCTCCACATCCACCACAGAGCAGAATTTGCCCTGTGCCAGATGCTGTGGTGAACAGTGTCCAGTACAACTGGTCTGAGAGATGAGGCCCAGTGCTGCTGGGGGATGGGTTTTGTGCTCAGAGAAACCCACACGTACAAGGACAGGGACCTGTTAGAGCAGGTCCAGAGGAGTGCCACAGCCTGGGGCACTTTAAGGCAAGGTTGGACGTGGCACTTGGTGCCATGGTCTAGCCTTGAGCTCTGTGGTAAAGGGTTGGACTCGATGATCTGTGAGGTCTCTTCCAACCCTGATGATACTGTGATACTGTGAAATGATCAGTGGGTGGAACCCAACTGCTGTGAGGCCGGGCTGAGAGGGTTGAGGATGTTCAGACTGGAAAAGAGAAGGCTTCAGAGAGAGCTGGTGTTTTTTCACCCCTTTAAGGGGTCAATAAGAAACCTGGGGGCAGACTTTTTAGCAGGGCCATTTGTGGCAGGACAAGGGGTGATAGTTTGAAATGAAGGAGGGAGACTTCGACTAGAGAGGAGGAAGACTTTTTCTTACAGAGGGTGGTGAAACACTGGCCAAGGTTACCCAAAGAGGTGTCCCCCATTCCAGATGGTGATGTTTGGGGCTCTGATCAGCCTGCTCTAGTCCCTGCTCAGTGCAAGGATGACCTTGGGAGGGACCATTCTGTGCTTTCAAACTGCCCCAAACCTTCCTGGACCCGCTGACACCGGTGAGGCTGCCCCAGTGCCCAGCCCCTGTCTGGGGATGTCATCTCGTAGGTCCTCTCTCCGGGCAGGGCTTTGCCGGCTCCCGGCCGCGACTCGCAGCGCTCCTGGGCGTGCGGTGACCCCTGCCGGCAGCAGCGGGCAAGGGCCGGGCAGTACCCGGCGGGGCCGCCAGGGGGCGGGCTAGGGCAGGCAGCGCACTCAGCTGCCTCCCCACGGGCGAGCGCGGCCGTGCTGCGGGTTCAGATCCGCCGGTTCACAGCATCACAGTACCACAGTGTCATCAGGGCTGGAAGAGACCTCACAGCTCATCAAGTCCAACCCTTTACCACAGAGCTCAAGGCCAGACCATGGCACCAAGTGCCACGTCCAATCCTGCCTTGAACAGCTCCAGGGACGGCGACTCCACCACCTCCCCGGGCAGCCCATTCCAGTGTCCAATGACTCTCTCAGTGAAGAACTTTCTCCTCACCTCCAGCCTAAATCTCCCCTGGCGCAGCCTGAGGCTGTGTCCTCTTGTTCTGGTGCTGGCCACCTGAGAGAAGAGAGCAACCTCCTCCTGGCCACAGCCACCCCTCAGGTAGTTGTAGACAGCAATAAGGTCACCCCTGAGCCTCCTCTTCTCCAGGCTAACCAATCCCAGCTCCCTCAGCCTCTCCTCGTAGGGCTGTGCTCAAGGCCTCTCCCCAGCCTCGTTGCCCTTCTCTGGACACGCTCAAGCATCTCAATGTCCCTCCTAAACTGGGGGGCCCAGAACTGAACACAGCACTCAAGGTGAGGTCTAACCAGTGCAGAGTACAGGGGCAGAATGACCTCCCTGCTCCTGCTGACCACACCATTCCTGATGCAGGCCAGGATGCCACTGGCTCTCTTGGCCACCTGGGCACACTGCTGGCTCATGTTCAGGCGGTATCAATCAGCACCCCCAGGTCCCTCTCTGTTTGGCTGCTCTCCAGCCACTCCGACCCCAGCCTGTATCTCTGCATGGGGTTGTTGCAGCCAAAGTGCAGCACCCTGCACTTGGAGCTATTGAATGCCATCCCCTTGGACTCTGCCCATCTGTCCAGGCGGTCAAGGTCCCGCTGCAGAGCCCTTCTGCCCTCCAACCCAGCCACATCTGCCCCCAGCTTAGTGTCATCTGCAAACTTGCTGATGACTGACTCCATGCCCTCATCCAGGTCATCTATGAAGATGTTAAAGAGGATGGGGCCCAGCACTGATCCCTGAGGGACACCACTAGTGACAGCTGCCAGCTGGATGTGGCACCATTCACCACCACTCTCTGGGTCTGGCCCTCCAGCCAGTTCCTAACCCAGCACAGAGTGTTGCCATCCAAGCCATGGGCTGACAGCTTAGGCAGCAGTTTGCTGTGGGGGACAATGTCAAAGGCCTTGCTGAAGTCCAGATAGACTACATCCACAGGCCTCCCCACATCCACCAAGCGGCTCACCTGCTCATAGAAGGAGATCAGGTTAGAAAGGCAGGATCTGCCCTTCCTAAACCCATGCTGGCTGGACCTGAGCCCTTTGCCATCCCTCAGGTGCGCTCTTATCACCCCCAAGATAACCTGCTCCATCAGTTCAAGCCCTGGTAGAGCCAAAGTGGCTGGAGACAGAATCGGAGCATGCTTTGGGTTGGAAGCAACTGTAAATATCATCTTGTTCCACCTGGTGAATGGTTGCTCTCTGCTGTGGCTCACCAGCTGGTGGTGTTCAGCACACGGAGAGGAATTAAATTCCAGCTGCTTTAAAAAATCTTCCCGTCCAAGTTCTTCCCATGCAATAAAATCACCCAGCCCTAGGGTGGTGGGAGGTGGAAGTGATGTCTGGAGACAATCCAGTCCAACTCTCTGCTAAAGCAGGGTCACACAGCAGGTTGCACAGGTTTCTATTCAGCCAGGCTTGGAATATCTCCAGAGAAAGAGACTCTCCAACCACTCTGTGCAGCCTGGTGTCCTGTTCTGGTACTCTGTAATTGCAGGGCAGTTAAAACCAGGCCAATGTCTTGGCACCTTCCCTGTAAAAACAAATTCTTATCTAGTCTAAATCTTCCTCTTTTTAGTTTCAAACTATCACTCCTTGTCCTGTCACAAAAGGCCCTGCTAGAATGTCTGTTTCCATCTTTCATATCGACCTTTTTAAGTACTGGAAGGCCACCAGAAGGTCTCTCTGGAGCCATATCGAAGCTGAACAACTTAAACCCATGCAAGCTTGCTGGATGCAAGTGCCCTGGATCCCGCTGCTGGTCATCGATGAAGACATTAAACAGCACTGGTCCCAGTACGCAGCCTCGAGGGACACCAGCCCGAAGTGGGATACAGGAGGGTGTAAAAAAGGACAGCTGCTCAAATTGGTGTCTGCTGTGGAGAAAGTCGAGGAGAAGGTGACAGTGGCTTTCCCGGTAGCGGGCAGGGGCTGCCCGCGCCCGTCCCGCGGCCACTGGATGGCAGCGACGCTCCGCGGCATCCCCGGCCCCGCGCTCCGCTCCGCTCCGCTGGTGGCTTCGCTCCCCTGCCCCGTCCCTGCCACCCGCACAAAATGGCTGGGCTGCGGGGGAAGAGCAGCCGGGGCCCGGCCCCTCTGAGCTGGGGAGAGATGGGTGGGAGTTGGGGGGATGCTGCTGCTGAGGTTAGGCGCTACTGGAGCTGTGCTAAGCTGGCAGGGAGATGTCCTCTTTCCCTCCTGCCCCCCAAAGTGCTGCCGGGACTGAGCACCGCCTGGGCACTTGTAAGGCTTCTGCAAGGATGTGTCTGGCAATGCTGGGCTAAGGGGCTCGTTTTCCTTTGGATGTGGCTGAGGACAGAGATGGAGAATGGTTGTTTGAGGGCAGGAGAATGGGGAAAGTAATTTTGTGCTGGGAAGATCCTTGTGCTGGCTGGAGTGTAGGATACAGTGTGATGGCTGCCAGGGTGTGCTTGCTAGGTGGCTGATGCACTGCTGAAGGCACTCACTGGTGGTTTGAGACTTGCTGTCCACAACTCCCTGGAAGGAGGTTGGAGCAAGATAGGAGTTAGTCTCTTCTCCCAAGTAACAGCTGATAGAAGGAGAGGAAATGGCCTCAAGTTGTTCCGTGGGAGGTTTAGTTTGGACATTCAGAACAATTTCTTCCCCTGAAAGAGTTGTCAACCCCTGGAACAGACTGTCCCAGGGAAGTGGTGGAGTCCCCATCCCTGGGGGGGACTGAAAAGCTGAGTAGATGTGGTTTAGTGCTGGGGTGACTGCTGGGCTGGATGATCTTAAAGGTCTCTTCCAATTAAAATGTTTCTATGACTTAAATCCCTCACAAGCACACCTTTGTCAATGGCAAACACCCAAATATGGAGTTTCTTCAAGGTCTTGGGGCTAGCAGCAGTCCCTAACATCCTAGGATGCTCTTGGAGGTACAACTGAAAAGCGAAGTGTGCTAAGAGCAGGGTGTTGAAGCAGTGAGGCTGGGAAGGCAGCAGATCTGGGGCTAAAACTTGCCATCTGTGAGTCTGCTTTTAGCCACAACCATTTGACCCTTAAGAAATCTCTTCAGCTGTGTCTAAGGAGCTGCTGATCGATGAGTGTGACCTGGAAATGTGGATGATGAGGCCAAGGCTGGTCCCGAGGCCACCACCCCATGTAGTAACCTTGATACTTCGGGCATCACCCAGGGCAGGTGTGTGTAGGGGCTGGGGGACACTGAGAGCTGGAGGCTGGTGCTGGGGTGGTGATTGCTTTGGGGGTGTGGTGCAGAGGCATCTGCCTGTCTCCAGGATGCTCTGAGGAGGCCACCTACACGGTGTCCATGGAGCTGTGAGGCTGATGCAGGGCTGGTTCAACGTTTTTGCTTTCCCCCAGAAGAAAAGGTGCTGGAAACCTCCTGCTCTGCCTCTTTTCTCTCAATGCCTTTCCCCTCCTTTCTCTGCCTCTCCCAGGAACAGAGGGGTTGGGAAGTCTGTCTGGCTCCACTTCCACATCTCTCTGTCTGCAAGGGGGTGAATTATTGCTGGATAAACCAGCGCATTTGGCTGCCTTGAAAAGCACTTCCAGAGCAGTTACAGACTACTTGCTCGGCACCATTCACGCTGAAAGGTTTCACTGTCCAGGCTGCCTCTGTGATAGCTGCAGCCAAGTGCGAATTCCACCCATGCTACCAGCCCCAGGGCTGGGTTTCCATGGTGAATGCATTTTGATTCTGCACCTAAAAGCCTGGAGCTTTTGGGGAAGGTTTTTTTTTTGCCATGAGTGTCACGGTTTGCCCCTTGTTCTGTCCTGTGCTGGAGGAGGTCCCTGGGCTTGCCCTTGCTGGCTGCTCCCTTTGCAGGGAGAGCTGCCTGCCCAGCAGAGATGCTTTAAAGTCCTCTGACAGCTGATGCCTTGGGGACAGGCTCACCAGCTTTGTTCTCACGCTGCTGCGGGCTCCAGCACACCCCTCTGCCCCTGGGGTGCTGCGTGAGGCTCAGGTATGGGTCTGTCCTGGGACCTGTTTTTTCTCATGCCAAGGCTTGTCCCTGCCAACACATCTGCTTGCTGCACCATGCTCCCTCTGTGCGTGCCTTGTGCCTTCCAGTTGCTGTTAGAAACCCCAGTAAATCTGTTTTAATTCCATAGAATATATAGAAACCTTGAAACCTGTAGTCTTCCACTCATAGCTTTCATTCATAGAATGACTTGAGTTGGAAGGGACCTTAGAAATCAGCTAATTTCAACCCCCTTGCCATGGGTTCCTCAAAGCCTTACCTGACCTTAAATGTTGCCAAGGGTAGGGTGTCCAATTTAGTAGAGTCATAGAATCAGTCAGGGTTGGAAGGGACCACAAGGAGCAGCCAGTTCCAGCCCCCCTGCCATGCCCAGGGACACCCTACCCTAGAGCAGGCTGCACACAGCCTCAGCCAGCCTGGCTTTAAACACCTCCAGCCATGGGGCCTCAACCACCTCCCTGGGCAACCCATTCCAGCCTCTCACCACTCTCATGCTCAACAACTTCCCCCTCACATCCACTCTGAACCTCCCCACCTCCAGCTTTGCTCCATTCCCCCTAGTCCTGTCACTCCCTGAGAGCTTAAAAAGTCCCTCCCCAGCTTGTTTTAGGCCTCCTTCAGATCCTGGAAGGCAAGGCTCAGACTCTCCTGACACAGGTGGAAAGAAAACCAAATCAATATTTGTCCATTTACACAGGGACTTTGCCTTGAACAAGCTGCAGGTTGCACCTTCAAGGAACCACCTGGATGTGGGTGCTCACCCCTCCACTCTGCCCAGCCCTGGCTGCAGCCTCAGCCTGCTCTGCTGATCCTGACTTCCTCCCAGCCTTGCATATTATCAGTTTGGTGAGGCAAAACATTTGTTTAAAACCTTTATCTGGGCTTCCCATATACTGTGTTGTGTTAGATTCCTCCCCCCCCCAGTGCAAAGGAGGTTTTGAGTTTCTACATTTGCTGTTCCTCAGGGCTGCATCTGCCCAGCTGCTCTGCAAGGACATCTCTTGTGTGCCCTGGGAGCTGTGCTGTGCCCTTGTCCTCTGGAATGCTCTTTTCATTGATATTTTCTGAGGACAAAACCACAAAATGCCTGCTTTGTATCCACTGCCCCTTCCCTCTCCCCACGCAGAAGGGGAGGGGAGAAAAGGGCTAAAATATTTTCCTACAACAACAACAAAAAAGGCTGAGGGTGAATCTAGATCAGCCATTCTGATCCATTTAAGGCCAAATCTCCAGGGTGTTCAGCAGAGAAATGAAACCCCTGGAACTTTCTCTCTTTCTGCAGAAGAACAAACAGGAGCAGTTACCACTTCCTCCAGCTCATAAACAAAACCAGCCCCGACGTCTCCAGGAGAAACCCTGCCAAGAGACTTTCCTTCCTAATTGTTTGATATTTTTTTTTTTTCTTGCTTCCCTCCCCACTTCTGATTAGCATTGGGGAGTGCCTGGCACACAAGTGGGAAGTTTCAGGAACAGGCTGTAGATCTGGCTTCAAGCAGATCCTGCACTCCTCTTTCCCCCATCCCTCGCCCTCCCTGGCTGTCCCACTCGCCCTTTCCCTCCCACTCTCCCTCTCCTTCCTGCTTTCTTGTCCTTCATCTCCACTACTTGGCTCCTTCCAGGGCTTGTACTGGTGTGTGTTTAGCTACCAAAGTGGTGCTTGCTTTTTCCTCTTGGAGCTCTGCTGCAGCTCCTGCAAATGCAGCAAGGCTTTTATTGATCTGCTCCTCTGCAGTTCCTTTGCATTTGGACTTTTTTCTCTGCTCCTGGGAAGGAGCTTTGTTTGGGACAGCTGCAGGGGCATGCAGCTCTCCATGCAGCAAAGAGCACCTTGGTGTTTGGACCACACTTGGTAAAGGCAGTGAGAGAATAAAAGGTGTAGCTGCCTTAGTGTGCCCCAGTGCAGGGCTGGTGTCTGGAATGGAGCTTTCTGCAGAGCTATGCAACTGTTCAAGCAAAGCCTGGGTGAGGCACTTAGTGCCATGGTCTGGTTGATTGGCCACGGCTGGATGCTAGGTTGGACTGGATGAGCTTGGAGGTCTCTTCCAGCCTGGTTGATTCTATGATTCTATTCCCACTGAGATCTCTACCTGCCCTAGTATCCTCTTTTAACCTTGAAACCAGTTTCAGTGAAAGGACAGGAACCTCCAGCTTGCCTCAGAGGTCCCTGGCAGAGATTTCTATGCAGCCACTCTGTCCCCTGTCATGGGACAGTGACTGATTGGGGACAAGCCTGGAAGAAGCAGCTTGGATTTTTTTTCACCCTTGAGATCCTTCCCCAGGCAGCCAGCCTGGAACTGTCCCTGCTGCCAGCGCTCCTGGCCAAGCAGATGAGCTGCTGCCCTCATCCCACTTCTCCCAGTTACTTTTTGTTGGGCAGAGAAGAGCTTTCCCACATCCCTGCTTTGTGCCTGGGTTCTGATGTGTAACCTTCCGAGTTCTGTTCTTGCATCATGTGCTGGAGATTAGGAAATCAGTAGCGATAATAAATATCTCTGAATGAGTGGGTGTGGGCAGGAGGGAGGGAGAGGAGTGATTTAAAGGGCAAGGAGAATTGTCTGCTCCCCATGGGCAGCACACTCTCTTTTTTTTTGCAGGGACAAGTCAGAGCTTTTATGCCCTCTTTTGTGGGAAGCACTTGTGTGATAAAATAACTCATTTTGAACATGTGGTTGGGAATGCTCAGCTGTGATTCATGGAAACATTTTGGTGGTGGGGGTGGTGGGGGGAAATGTTTTGAAGATTTAGTCCAGCACTGCCAGGTCACCACACAAAGCTGTGATGTGCATCTGCTGAACTACCTGAAAGCAGGTTGTAGCCAGGTGGGGGTTGGTTTCTTCTCCCAGGCAAACAGAACAAGGGGATACAGCCTCAAGTTGTGCTAGGGGAGGTCTAGGCTGGATGTTAGGAGGAAGTTGTCAGAGAGAGTGATTGGCATTGGAATGGGCTGCCCAGGGAGGTGGAATTGCCATCCCTGGAGGTGTTCAAGCAAAGGCTGGATGAGGCACTTAGTGCCATGGTCTAGTTGATTGGTTAGGGCTGGGTGCTAGGTTGGACTGGATGATTTTGGAGGTCTCTTCCAACCTGATTGATTCTATGGTTCTGTTCTATGAACATCTCACCTGCCCTGCAAGTGGTGGCCCTCAAACCTCCTTCCAGTAACCTCCATCTGTGCCAAGGCTGGAGCTGTGCCGGTGTGCGGCTCAAGATGCAGGGCTCCCATTAGCCAGGTGCCATTGTTCAGCCCCTCTAGAGCAAAGCACTGTTGGTTTTCTCTGGAAACCAGTCTGGGTGCCTGGTGTGTGCTGCTTGTCTCTGGGAACACAGAGCTTTGCCTCTCTGACTCAGCCTGAATTTCTTAATAGCAAAAACAAGCACAGTGTGCTGGGCTTTTCTCACGCTCTGACTGGCAGACCCAGGCTGGTGCAACCCTTCTGGGCAGGCAGCTGAAGTGCCCTTTGCTTCCCTTTCATTTTTCAAGAGGGGGAAACTGAGGCTCTGAAAGGTGAAGTGACTTATCCTAAGTCATGGCAAAGCAGAGCCCCGTGGGCATGACACCTTTGGTCCTGGCAAGGCTGAAGTGATGGCTTTGCTCCTTGCTGTCTGCTCTGGACACAGGGGCAGGGCACTGACCTTGGGTTGGTGTTCCTGGCGTTAAGCAGGGATGTCTGGATGCAGTTTTCCTCGTTCCATGGACACTGCTGGGACAGAAGGGGTCTCCTTTCTGAAGCAAAGGCAGTGCTGAAGCTGTCTGGGGAGTAGCTCTGTGCTCAGCTTGTTCCAAGCCTCCTATCACTGCAGGGTCTGAGCACAGTGATGCTCCTCAGAGGCAGGAAGATATTATCCCCTTTTTACAGAGGCAAGGGGGAAGTTAATACAGCACAGAAGGATTAGGGCTGGGATTTTCTAAAGCCTTCTGGTTAAGAAGCCTGGGACTTGCAAGTCACTTAAGTTACTCCAGAGCCTGGATGTAAAGTTTCTGGCTAGAGCAGAATGCTGATCTTGAGTCTGTGATGATCCAGTACATAGATCAAGGCTCTTCAGAAGCAGTAAAGCACCACAAGGATTGTGAATTCCTGAAGACCTTTTCAAAGCACAGCTTCCTCCTCCTTTGGCTTTCACCTGCTGATGTTTCCATCTTAGTTTGTTTTGTTTTTCCTCATGTTTGCCCCACGACTGAGCCTGGATGGGATGGGAGAGGCTCAGCAGGAGGGTGAGGAAGTGCTGCAGGATGGGGCTGATAAGCAAATCCTGGAAAACAAAGTTCAGGCAAATACATGACAGGGAATGGAATAGAATCAATCAGGTTGGAAGAGACCTCCAAGATCAGCCAGTCCAACCTAGCACCCAGGCCTATCCAGTTAACTAGACCATGGCACTAAGTCCATGGTCTCCTCTTGAGCACCTCCAGGGATGGTGACTCCACCACCTCCCTGGGCAGCCCATTCCAATGCCAATCACTCTCTCTGTGAAGAACTAACAGCCAGCCTATACTTCCCCCAGCACAACTTGAGCCTGTGTCCCCTTGTTCTATTGCTGCTTGCCTGGCAGAAGAGCCCAACCCCACCTGGCTACAGCCTCCCTTCAGGTAGCTGCAGACAGCAATGAGGTCTGCCCTGAGCCTCCTCTTCTGTAGGCTGCACACTCCCAGCTCCCTCAGCCTCTCCTCACAGGGCTGTGCTCCAGGCCCCTCAACAGCTTTGTTGCCCTTCTCTGGACACATTGAGATACTGGATTTTCTCTCTTGAATTGAGGAGCCCAGAACTAGACACATACTCAAGGTGTGGCCTGACCAGTAGTGAGTACAGGGGCAGAATAACCTCCCTTGTCCTGCTGGCCACACTGTTCCTGATCCAGGCCAGGATGCCATTGGCTCTCCTGCCCACCTGGGCACACTGCTGGCTCATGTTCAGCTACTATCTACCAGTACATCCAGGTCCTTTTCTGCCTCTCCAGACCCTCTGTTCCCAGCCTGCAGAGGTGGACTGATGTAGCTCACCTTGGGACACCTAAGCAATATAAGAAGCCAAAGGAGCAGCTCTGATAGGCTGAGGAGAACTGGGGTTGTTCAGCCTGGAGAAGAGAAAGCTCTGGGGAGCCCTAATAGTGGCCTTCCCATAGCTGAAGTGGGCTACAATAGGGCTGCAGAGGGACTATTTACAAAGGCCTGCAGGGATAGAGCAAGGGGCATTGATTTAAAATGAGAGCAGAGCACATTTAGATTGGATGTTAAGAACAAGTTCTGCACCATGAGGGTGGTGGAACACTGCAACAGGTTGCCCAGGGAGGTAGTTGTGGCTCCATCCTTGGAGATACTCAAGGTCAGGCTTGACAGAGCTCTGGGCAACCTAATCTAGTTGAGGAGGTCTCTGCTGACTTCAGGGGGTTGGACTGGATGTCCTTGGGAGGTCTTTTCTGATTCAACAAGACCAAGTGCAGTGTCTTGCATCTGGGTTGGGGCAATCCCAAGCACAAATCCAGGCTGGGCAGTGAGTGGCTGGAGAGCAGCCCTGAGGAGAGGGACTTGGGGGTGCTGCAGGACAAGAAGCTCAACAGGAGCCAGCAGTGTGCACTTGCAGCCCAGAAAAGCCAAGCAGAGCCTGGGCTGCAGCAGCAGAAGTGTGGCCAGCAGGGCCAGGGAGGTGATTCTCCCCCTCTACTGTGCTATGCTGAGACCCCACCTGGAGTACTGCATCCAGTTCTGGAGCCACTGTTACAAGAGGGCTGTGGAGATGCTGGAGTGTGTCCAGAGCAGGGCCACGAGGATGCTCAGAGGGCTGCAGCAGCTCTGCTGTGAGCACAGCCTGAAAGAGTTGGGGCTGTTCAGTCTGGAGAAGAGGAGGCTCCCAGGTGACCTTCTGGTGGCCTTCCAGGATCTGAAGGGGCCCTGCAAAAAAGCTGGGGAGGGACTTTTGAGGCTGTCAGGGAGTGACAGGACTGGGGGGAATGGAGCAAAGCTGGAGGTGGGGAGATTCAGGCTGGAGGTGAGGAGGAAGTTGTTGAGCATGAGAGTGGTGAGAGGCTGGAATGGGTTGCCCAGGGAGGTGGTTGAGGCCCCATGGCTGGAGGTGTTTAAGGCCAGGCTGGCTGAGGCTGTGTGCAGCCTGCTCTAGGGTAGGGTGTTCCTGGCCATGGCAGGGGGTTTGGAACTGGCTGCTCCTTGTGCTCCCTTCCCACCCTGCCTGATTCTATGATTCAGAGCATTCTCTGTTTGGCTGTGGGGTGCTCTGAGCTGCATCCTGCCTCACTGGTGCAGGGCAGCTGTACTCTTGCTCACTTCTTGTGGAAGGCCAAATGTTTGTAGCTGCTACTTATTTTTCTTCATCTCCTTGCACATTTTCCATGTGAAAATGAAGCTTTTGACTTTCAGGACCCTTGTGTACTGTGGTGGGTTTTTTTTTGCAGCTGGTTTGTCTTTAGGCTGCCTTATTGAATCAAGACAACAGAGCTGTGTATGTGGCTTTAGCACACAGTAGACCTGAAGTCAGTTTTTAGCATGGGCTGTGTTTTTTCCCAGATGAAGTAAAGGAACAGCTGCCCATGGGTCCAGGCACTCTGGGTGCAGGGAGTGCTGAGATGTTCCCTTCAGTCCTGGGAAGCACTTTGCCATGGGGCAGTTGTGGATGGGCAGTAAGTCCAACTTCTCATTTCTGAGGTGGGAGGGTTTGGCCTCTTCCTTTGTAGTCTCTTGCTGGGGCTGGGTGAGAGGAAACAGCTGCTGCTGGCAGCAGTGAAGCTTGGATGTCTGGCAAAGAACTCCAATTTATACAGTTAAAACCCCAAAGGGGCAGGGACCAGAGCAGTCTGCAGATGGGAGGGCAGGAGATTGGTGCTGCCAACATTGAGCAGCTGCATTGTGTGTTCCTGCTGGGGCATCTCCTGGTCCAACACTTGGTAAAGTTGTTTGCCTAAGAGCTGTATTTTGTTTTGATGGGTTTTGGCATCTGTTCCAGCACTTGGAAGAGGGATGTTGTGATGTCAGTACAGGTAAAGTGAGCTCTGTGCTGACTTCCCCCTTCTTGGCCAAGACCTGGCTGGATGCTCATAAAACCTCCTTTCTCCAACACCTGAAATGAGTTCCAAGAGGCTTTGGCTGGTTTTGGGAGGCATGAGCATTTGCAAGACTACATCAAGGAGCACAGTCTGGAGGGCTGTAGCTGCACAGTTGCTTCTCACTCTTTGTGTGAAGCCATAACTGCTCCTTAATGCTGTCCTAGGTGACTTCAGATGTGTTGTTCACAGAGTGGTGATGTTGAGAAGTTCAAGGTGAGGTGCATGGGTATCCTTGGAGCAGGACCTTGCCATTAGTTCCTCCTTTGGATGTGGTCTATCTCCAGCTCCAAGTGGGAGCCACAGGACAAACATCTGACCACCAAGGTTGCTTGCTTTTCTTTTTGCCTCTCCTCCTTGCTTACCTCAGAACAGGACCTGGTTGTTGAGCCCTGCTGGGCAGTTGGAGAGGGCATTGTCAGCGAGGCTACTGAATTGGTTTGTGCTTCAGGCTTGCTTGCTCAGGTTCCTCTGCTGCTCTGTAGACCTGATGGATTCCCTTGCTGCAGAGCAGTGCTAACAGAGGATTAATGGTTAATCACTTGGTGGTGCAGGGTTATAAACAACCTCTTTAACACCTTTAGCTGATGTGCTGCTTGCCCTTCGTAACACATTCCTGTCTGTCTGATGCAGCCTTGTAACCTCCTATTAATCACTCATTAGCTCCTGCTGCTGAATGCAGCTTGGATGGTGCTCAGCAGCCTGTGGACCTCAACTACTGTGCCAGGATTTCCCCACTCCTTGGGAGACTCAGTGAGGGCTGTCAGAGGACCTGACAGGGCACATGAAGAGCAAGGAGGCTCTGCAGACCTTGTGCTCAGTGCTGTGCTTGACAATTGTTGAATGGTTTAGGTTGGAAGGGAGCTCAAAGCTCATCCAGTTCCAATCCCCTGCCACAGGCAGGGACACCTCCCACTAGAACAGGTTGCTCAAGGTCTCATCCAACCTGGCCTTGGACACCTTCAGGGAGGCTGTGGAGCACAGAAGCACAGAATGTGATCTCTGATCACATTCTGTGCTTCTGTGCTCCACAACCTCCCTGGGCAACCTGTGCCAGTGTCTCACCACCCTCACTGAAAACATCCAGTTTAAATCTCCCCTCTGCCAGTTTCAACCCATTCCTCCTCATCCTGTCATTACAAGACCTTGTAAATAGTCTCTCCCCATCCTTCCATGGTCTGCTCTTCCCTAGGGGATGGAGGAGTTGCTGGGAGAAGTCTTAGTGTGTCACCAATCGCTTCACAGGGCAGGTCCAAGGAAGGACATTGAAGTGCTGGAGCACGTCCAGGAAAGGACAGCAAGACTGAGGGGTCTTGAAGTCAAGTGATATGAGGAGCAGCTGAGGGAACTGGGGTTGCTCAGCCTGGAGAAGGGGAGGCTCAGGGGAGACCTCATTGCTCTCTGTAACTACCTGAAAAGGAGGTTGGAGCAAGGTGGGGGCTGACCTCTTCTCTCAGGTGACAAGTGATAGGATGTGAGGAAATGACCTCAAGTTGTGTCAGGGGAGGTTTGGGTTGGAAGTTAAGGAATAGTTCTTCCCTGAAAGAGTTGTCAGGCACTAGAGCAGGCTGTCCAAGGAGGTGGTGAAGTCACCATCCCTGGAAGTGTTTACAAGATATTTTGGATAAGAAGCTCAGGGCTGTGGTCTAACAGCTGTGCACAGGGAGATGGGAGGAGGAAGTTGTTGGCAGAGAAAGTGATTGGCATTGGAATGGGCTGCCCATGGAGATGGAGTCACCATCCCTGGAGGTGTTCAAGAGAAGCCTGGATAAGGCACTTAGTGCCATGGTCTGGTTGATTGGCTAGGGCTGGGTGCTAGGTTGGCCTGGCTGATCTTGGAGGTCTCTTCCAACTTGGTTGATTCTGTGTTAGGTTATGGTTGGACTCTTAAGGTCTTTTCCAACCAGGTGATTCTGGGTTGCTCCCACTGTGATGGGGATCCAGCACTGAAGGTTTCTGTATTCCCACTTCTTAGGAGATGAGTCCTGGCCCCATTCTGCTGGCTGGCAGAAAAGTGGCCAGCTCTGCTGTGTTGGTTTTGATGCTCTCCCCTTCTGTCATGTGGGATATGGCATGCACCCTTCCTCTGGGGAGCTCTGCTGGTTGAGCAAACACTGCTGAGCTATGAGCTGTCTGTTAAGCTGGCAGTGCTGGTTTGCAGCTCCATTTTAATCTCCTGCTCTGGAATTTCCCCTCCAGTTTCCCCTCCCCCTTTAGCTGCCCACTTCCCACGATCAGGGTAATTAAATATTGCCTGTGCCCTGTCACTTAATGGCTCAGTTGTTTGCCAAGGGCAGATAACTGAATGTTTGCTCACTGCAGCCCAAGGACATGGGCAGCTCATGCCCAGACAGGACAAGTCAGCAGGCCATGGGGTGATGCTTGTGTGTGACATCTGGCTGAGGTGGCAGAGCCCTTCCCATGGGACACAGCCAGCACCTGCAGTCGGTGCTTGAAAGGGATGCCTGGAGCAAGCTCTGCCCTTTGGATCTGCTTCTGCTATGGCCTGACTAGTTAAACACCACTGTGTCTTCAGAAGCTTTGGCCAGAGGAAAGGGAACTTCCTCTCATGGCCAGACACTGCTTAGACTTTTATGTTTTTCAGGTTTCAATTTGAATTTTGCCTGCTTCCTTTTTCTGAAGCTTGAGGCTGTTGGTAGATGTTCCCCCCAAGTCCAGGACAGAAGAGAGCTGATCAAGCAATGCTGTCTGCAGCATGCCCCTGCCTACAGTAGTCCAGAAGAGGAGACAGCAGCTGGTTCTGAGTAAAGGAAGCTGAGACTAAAGGTGCATTATGAGCAAGGTGGAGGGGGTCCTGGGCTCTGTTGCATGTCCTGTAGTTGCGTGCTGGGGCTCCAGCAGAGCAGCTGTAAGCTGCCATGTCTGATGAAGGTCTGCTCCTTTGCACACTGGTCTCTCCTGGCTGCATCTGTGCTGTTTGAGGGCTGGTGGTTTCTCCAGTCACCCTCAGCAAACACTCTGGGGTCTCTGTCTTCTGCTCACCCATGTCCCTGCAGGGGACATGAGCCATGTGCTGCCTTTGTGTAATGGTGATGGAGCTTTCACAGCCCAGCATGCCCTAACCAAAGCCATCCTTAACCCTTTGGCATGGGACAGGGCACGTGGGGTATGTGTGCCAGGACAGCCCAACTTGCCTTCCTGTGCCCAATGCATGGATGCTGGGGAGGGAATAAAATCCCTAAGGACCCCATCAGCCTGGAAGCCCATCCTGTTGGTTATTTCATTTCAGTCATGCTCAAGTCTTTGCCAGGTGTTAAGCTGAACCTGGGGTGCCTGGGGATGAAAGTGAGCTGCCCCATCTGGAGCACAGCCGGTGCAGAGCAGTGGTGATAGACCACAGCTGTCACCAACCAGGCATGCAAACCACTCGCTCGGGTTTATGGCTCTTTTGCTGTGCTGTGAGGTGATAAGGCTCACCTGGTGGCATGGCTGCTTTGCCTGTGCACCATCCCTTCACCCTGCCCAGGGCCTTGCAGTGCTGCTTTGGGTGCTTGTGGCTCTGTTTGAAGCACCTTGAGTCATAGAATCAACCAGGTTGGAAGAGACCTCCAAGCTCAGCCAGGCCAACCTAGCACTCAGCCCTGGCCAATCAACCAGACCATGGCACTAAGTGCCTCAGCCAGGCTTTGCTTCAACACCCTCAGGGATGGTGACTCCAGCACCTCCCTGGGAGCCCATTCCAATGCCAATCACTCTCTCTGCCAACAGCTTCCTCCTAACATCCAGCCTAGACCTGCCCTGGCACAGCTTGAGACTGTGTCCCCTTCTTCTGTTGCTGCTTGCCTGGCAGAAGAGACCAACCCCACCTGGCTATAACTTCCCCTCAGGTAGTTGTAGCCAGCAGTTGATGTGCTTCATGCTTGGACAGTATGAGGAGGTTTATACACCTGCTGAGTGAACAGGCAGGTCAGGTTTTAAATCCCAGGAGCTCTGAACTCTGTGCACATCTGCACAGGAGGGGGAGTTTTCCTTGCAGAGGGCTTGAGCCTCTGGGGTGATGATCCATATGTCAGTGGCCGATTTCATACTTAAGCCACTGTGGAAGCCAGCTATTGTAAGCCAGAAACAAAGTCCTCTAGTGGGAAGCTCAGGAGGAAGAAAGCTCCCAAACAGTGCTTTCTGGACACTCTAACTTTAGGGATTAAGAGTCCAGTTCCTGCGTTTCTCCAAGGTTACCAAGAGCAGTTCTAAGTTAAAGTTGCTACAGAACTGAACGCTGCTGCCAGAGCTCTCAGAGCCTGGATGACGCTTGGCTGCAGATGTCCTTGCTTCACCTTTCCACAGCAGAGGGGGAAAAAAACGTTTACACTTGGCTAGAGAAGAGCATAAACAGTGAAACGCTGAGCTGGTGCCCTGTGAAACCCATCACGTAGCTGGTCCACTCCAGCCTGGCCCCGCTCTGCTTGCTGCATCTGGGCTCCCAGTGGGCTCAAAGCAAGGGGCTAGGCTGGCTCTGGGGCTTTCTCTGTGCTGAGGCTTTCCTCCAGTGCAGACCTTCCCCCCTGGTTGGTGCCTGGCCTGGCCCCACCACTTGAGATGGATCATGAGTGATGCTGAGTTTGCTGTGAAGGGATTTGCCCAGGCTTGAGCTGCCTGTGCTCTGCTGCTTGCTCCTCAGTGTTGGATGCTGGAGGCTGAAGAAGAACAGCTGAAGGCAGTGCTGGATGGTGTCTGCTGTCAGTGAGACCACCCATCTCACCCTGGCTCTGTAGTCTGTTCAGTGAAAGCCTGTCCCCACACCATGGTACCAAGGTCTGCCCTGTGATGCCAGAGCTGTGTCTGTGGGGCTCTCCTCGATGCCTCTGCCAGACAGGAGGTTTTCTCTCTGGGTTTGAAAGGAACCATGCAGCAGATTGAGTGAAGCAGAGACCCCTCAGCAGCTGCAAGGAATTTGGAGGTTAAACCACCCCTGCTCCTCCTCCTGCAAGATTCTAAGCCTATAATTCCATGTATTGTGTTTTGGAGCCTGGGCAGTGGGGTTCTGCTCTCACAGCTCTGCTCCTGGCAAGATGAATGCTCTGAGTAAGCAGGAGCGACAGCTCTGTGGGATGAAAGCCCAGCTCAAGACATCCAGGAGCCACCTGGGAAGGGGGCCAGTGGCTCCCCCAGCATCCCACTGCTGCAGGCAGGAAGCTCCACTAACGATTCCTGTTTTCCCCAACCCCCCTGAGTCCTGTTGGGTACCTGCAAAGGGCTCTGGCAGCCCCCATCCCAGCTCCCCCTGTTCCTGCACTTGAAATGAAGTTGCTGACTGTACGGGCTCCCTTTTGTCTCTCCTTCCTGAAGCTTGTGTTACCTCTTGAGCTGGCTCAAAGGCTCTCCTTCAGGGAGGCTCAATAGACACTACAGAGAAACGAGAGGAGGAAATTAAACACGGTGGGTGTTGGGCCAGCACCCTGGAAGCAGCTCCGTGACCAGGCTGCCAAAGACCTTGGGCTCTGCTCTGTGGCTCAGAAGTCCTTTGGTGGAGGGGAGGCGAGGGGGGGGATGAAGGAGAGCAAAGGGCTTTCAGTTAACCCTCAAGAGACAGCAGCAGTCTTCCCAGATGGGATGCAAGATGCAGCCAGATCCCCCAAACCTGGTCCCCCAACACTGCTTTGGGGGATGGAGACCTCAGTGTTCCTGTGCACAGGGGTGAGTGTGTGTAGGGGCCAGGTTGGTCTGAAGTGCTTTGGGCAGGACAGGTCTGTGTCTGAGAAAATGTATGTGGTTAGCTTTCTTTGAGGTCACTTCCAGCCCCTAACTTGCCTTGCACTTGGGACAAGGTCTTGGTGCCAGCACGCCTGGGGGTGATGGATGCTACCCTCTGTTATCGCAGGTACCACATCCTCCGGTGCTCATGAAGCTCATCCTTGGCTTCATCTGATGCATCTTCCTCCTGCTCCAGCTTTCACAGTGGCTTTGGTGACACAGGCAAGTTTGGGCATGCTGCTCAGGAGAGCTGTTGAGCAGATGTCACTGCTTGGGGCTGTCCTCCTCCATATGTTCCATGTACCCTACACGTCTCTGAGCCAGAGCAGCGAGCGCTGCAGTGGTGGCAGCTTCTGCAATTCCCTGCTTATTAAAGCCTGGAAAGGTTCAGTTGTTCTTCAAACTTGCTGTTGGGGGAGTGCAGCATAATCTGACTTATAAAATCATGTTTGGTTTTATGTTTTTTACCTCTTCTCTTTGTAAAGTTGAGCTCAAAAAAGCAGCCCTGAAGCTTTGAAATCTCAGAAGCAAATAACAAGGGACGTGAGCAACATTTCCCCCTCTGTTCAAATCTCAGGATCTCACTTTTTTAAACCCAGCTCATGATTTTGCTCAGAGTGCTGAGCTTGAGGAGTGATGCCACTGCCACACTCAGATGTTGGTGGTATCCTCTAGTGCCTGGGGAAGTCTGCTATTGATGTTGGGTTATCCTGGAGATACCTAATGAAGATTGTTTTAAATGAGAGCAGCTTTTACTGGAGTTGGCAGCACATTAACTTCCCTCTCTTATACCACAAGCTTAGGAGTTCCTTGGAAGGACATTTGAAGGATGTTTCTATGGCTGAGCACTGATATCATGCCAAAGAGGCAACCCCCCCAGCCTGGCTTAGACTGGTGTGACTACAGCAACTCAGCATTGTTGTAACCCTGGGGGTGCCCAAGTTTGGCCTCCTGCTTGCCCACCCTGGCAAGAACCATGAGTATCTCAGCCAGCAACTGCCTTACTGCACCAGCTTCTGTGCCAGGCCAGCAAGGAGCAGAGGGGCTGCCTGTTTTGGGATGAAGTGACATGTTGTGGCAGGGGAGGTTTAGGCTGGATATGAGGAACAGTTTAATTGCTCAGAAGAGTGGTCAGGCATTGGAACAGGCTGACAGGAGAAGTGCTGGAGTCAGCATCCATAGAGCTGTTCAAAACATCAGAAGGTTGCAGGTTAAAGCCTGGGTGAGGCACTTAGTGCCATGGTCTGGTTGATTGGCTGGGGCTGGGTGCTAGGTTGGACTGGCTGATCTTGGAGGTCTCTTCCAACCTGCTTGATTCTATGATTCTAATATGCAGACATGGCACTTCAGGCCATGCTGTAGAGGGCATGTAGGTGTGGGGTTGAGAGTTGGACTTCATCTTAGAGGCTTTTTTTCCAACCCTTATGATTGTCTGTGCCATTAGAGCCTGATTATCAGAGGTGGCTGTAACCTCTCCACTGCCCCAGGAAGGAGCCCTTGGACCCTGGGCACTTGCTTGCTGACTTTAGCAACATCGAGGCAGGCTGCAGGATTGCTCTGCTTTAATCAGGGCTGAACCTTTCTCCCCAAATCTCTCTTAAGGTTTTATTTCACTGTTTTTTTCCCCTTTAGCAGACTCTGTCTGAGGCTGTTTCAGAGGATTAAGGTCCCCAGGCGTGTGTTGCTGTGCTGCGGAACGGCGAGGCAGCGTGCGAGGCTGGCTTACCTGGAAAGGCTCATTACTGGGGGCAGAGAGATTTTTGGGCTTGCTCTCTCCCTCAGCCACGTGAGCAGCCTGGCTGGCACTGGATGATTAAATTAGTTTCTAGGAGAACAAATCCCAGATTAGCCTAGCCATTTGCCATGCTGAAAGTGGAGCCCTGCTAATTAGGTTTATGTAACGGGCTCGCATGGCGTTCCGTAATCGGCGAGGGGCACGGAGGGGAGAGACTTGGGGCTGGTTAATTGGGAAGCATGCTGGGGTCTCTGGTGGCCACTGGAGCTGCTGAAGGCAGGGCTGAACTTCTGAGAATGGAAAAAAAACCCCAAGAAACAACCAAACAAAACAGACTAAGCACTGTGATGCTTCAAGCTGTACGGAGAGATGTGCGCTGAGCAGTTGGGCTGCAGCTGTTCTCTGCTTGGTGCTGAGGCTGGAGGTGTCTCTGACTTTTTGGTTTGGATCACAGAAGCCTTTTCCTTGGGATCTTACTGTCCCTGGAGGGGTTCAAGGCAAGGCTGGATGAGGCATTTAGTGCTATGGTCTAGATGACTGGGTAGAGCTGGGTGATAGGTTGGACTGGATGATCCTGGAGGTCTCTTCCAACCTGGTTGATTCTATGATAGACCTGATTTGGTTGGAAGAGACCTCCAATATCAGAATTCAACCTTAAACCTAAACCCACCATAAACTATGTCCTGAAAAATCTTTGTTGTGCTGGCCCTGCTCAGCATCATTGAGCAACCTCAGTTTGACACCAACTCTCAAAGGAGTAGGTGTCTCTGCACCTGGGAGGTTATTCCATCCTTTCCCCTCCTCCTGTGGCACTGATGGAAGTGACCATGGCACAACTTGACACCAACTCTCAAAGGAGAGAGAGGAGAGGCTGAGGGAGCTGGGGTTGTTTAGCCTGGAGAAGAGGAGGCTCAGGGCAGAGCTCATTGCTGTCTACAACTACCTGAAGGGAGGTTGTAGCCAGGTAGGGGTTGGTCTCTTCTCCCAGACAACCAGCAATAGAACAAGGGGGGACAGTCTCAAGTTGTGCTGGGGGAAGTATAGGCTGGATGTTAGGAGGAAGTTGTTGGCAGAGAGAGAGTGATTGGTATTGGAATGGGCTGCCCAGGGAGGTGGTGGAGTCACCATCCCTGGAGGTGCTCAAGAGGAGACTGGATGAGGCACTTGGTGCCATGGTCTGGTTAACTGGATAGAGCTGGGTGCTAGGTTGGCCTGGCTGATCTTGGAGGTCTCTTCCAACCTGGTTGATTCTATGAAAAGAGTAGGTCTCTCTGCACCTGGGAGGTTATTCCATCCTTTCCCCCTTCTCCTGTGGCACTGATGGAAGTGACCATGGCACAGCATCAACAATAAGCTGCAGTGAGCAGCATCTTAGGAGCCCTCATCTTGACAGGCTGCATTCCAGCTCCCACCAGAGGGCCAGGTCTGGGCTTTGCCAGAGCCCCAGATGTGGGCAGATTCCTGCAGGAGAAGCTTTGTTTCCCCAGGTCTGTTGGCACTGTTACAGTTTCCTGGCTGGGGCAGCAGTGTGTGCAGCATCTGGATGGCCCAGCCAGCCCCCTCCCTCCTGCTGAACAAACCCCAGTAAAACCTGCCCAGCGAACCCCAGTAAAAAATAATGGAGTAGTCAAAGGCTAATCCATCCCAGGGAAATGCAGATTAAATCCCTGCAGCAATGGGAGCCTTTCCTTCCAGCTGGGATCAAATTGGGACTTTTCCCTTTTGCCTCCCCAGCTGCTGCTCCACCTCCTCTGCCAGCACAGTGAGGGTGGCACAAAGGGATGGCAGTTGGTGGGGTCTATGGCTGAGCTCCTGCAGATAATGAGGGAGAGATTGTGAGGGGCAGTGGTTGGGTACTGCACATCAGGGGAAAAAAAAAAGCCTGGGTGAGTCACTTAGTGTCATGGTCTGGTTGATTGGACAGGGCTGGGTGCTAGGTTGGACTGGTTGAGCTTGGAGGTCTCTTCCAACCTGGTTGATTCTATATTTTGGGGTCCTGAGGGGAGAAAAAGGTTTGTGCAACTCTTTGCTTTTGCTAGGTGTAATGAGAGCGTGCAGGTGAGGGGCTGCAGGCATCTGTGCATAGCAGAGCTGCAGCACAACCCACCCTGAACTGATCTCTCCCTTCTCCAAGCATCCCGTGAAGCCCTGGAATCAAGGTGAGGGGTTTAAGCTGTGTCTGGTTATTGCAGGTCTGGTGGGAATCCTCCAAGTGCCCCCCAGGACAATGTCTCTGCTTCTGATGGATGAATGTTGTGTGTTTGCAGCCTGTGCTCCTGCAGCTTGTACTTCCTGTGCTCCCTGGCAGAGATGAGGTTCCTCTAGCAGGTGGGTTTAGTCCTGGCAGCATTTGACCAGCCTCTCCCATAAGTGCCACATGCTGTGGTGGCTGTCCCTGTTAATAGCATGGATAAGCTGTAGGTGGAAGCAGGACCAGGCCAGCAGCATGCAACTCTCCTGTTGCAACCATGGGGCACTGGTGGTGGCTTAGGAAGCAGGAGGTGGTCTAAACCAGGACTTCCTTCTAAGACTGGGTCCATTAGGCTGATGCTGTGATGGAAGAATTGGGGTGCAGAGGAGAACTCTGCAGCCCTGAGCCTTCACCATTGGGAGTAGTGTTGACTTGTCCTTGCTCTCTGACATTTCAAGTTGTGCTGGGGGAGGTCTAGGCTGGATGTTAGGAGGAAGTTGTTGGCAGAGAGAGTGATTGGCATTGGAATGGGCTGCCCAGGGAGGTGGTGGAGTTGCTGTCCCTGGAGGTGTTGAAGCAAAGCCTGGCTGAGGCACTTAGTGCCATGGACTGGTTGCTTGGCTAGGGCTGGGTGCTAGGTTGGACTGGGTGTGCTTGGAGGTCTCTTCCAACCTGGTTGATTCTATGATTCATTCCTTGGAACCAGCCCTCAGCCCAGCTGATGGCTTTAGATCTCAGGCAGGGACTGCTCAGCTCCAGCTCCCCATATATCCCAGGGCACTGCAGAGAGCTGGCATCCCCCAGAGAGGCAATCCCCCCAGGCAGGTGACATCCTGGGAGCACGCTGAGGCTGTTGTGTGCCCTGTGAGCTTTTCCTGCTCCTCACACTTCATCCTCTGCTTTATCCCCGTGTGCCCAGCCCACCACCAAGAGTGCTGCTGAGCTTTGATCTGCTCAGAGTGATTAAATTCATATCATCCAGACTGACAGCTTAATACAGCTCGTCGAGGCCACGCTAAATTAGTTGTGTCTGTCTTGCTAAAGCTGCAGAAATGCTTTCTGACAGCTACAGGCACTTGAGATGTTTTTATTTTCTAATTCCTTCTTTTTTCCCCCCCTTTCCCCTCCTGCTGTACAGCCCAGGTTGCCTTTGCTCTGTGAGGGCATCCTTCCTCGAGTTTCATGTGAGCTGCTCCACTGCTGCTGGAGAGACTTTTTCTGCCTGTTGAGTGGGAACAGCTGCCCTGGAGCTGCAGGCACAGGGGCTGTGCCTGCTGAATGCTCTGTCATCAGAGACTCATGGAATGCTTCAGGTTGCAAGAGTCCTTTCAAGGTCATCTAGTCCAATCCTCCTGCAGTAGCAGGATTGTCTTCATTTAGAGCAGGTTGCTCAGAGCCCCAAATGACCTGAGCTGGGATGGTTCCTGGGATGGGGCAATCTCCCACCTCTCTGGGCAGCCTGGGCCAGTGTCTGGTCATCCTCACTGCAAAATATTCCTTCCTTCTCTCTAGTTTAAATCTCCCTCTTTGGGTTTCAAACCATTCTCTGGGCAGCTTGGGCCAGTGTCTGGTCATCCTCACTGCAAAAAATTCCTTCCTTCTCTCTAGTCTAAATCTCCCTCTTTGGGTTTCAAACCATCACAACAGGTCCTGCTAAAAAGTCTGTTCCTAGATTGCTCATCAGGGCCAGGCCCTTCTGGTGTTGTGGTAGAGGTAAGCCAATGCCTTGGGTGTTGGGGATCCTCTGGAGCAGATAATGCCTTTCATCTCCCCGTGGATGCTCCAAGCTTCTACCAGTGAGCTGCAACCATTCTGGGGTGGAATATGGCACTTTGCTGGCTCCTGAGCCCAATGGAGGAGGAGCAATTAAACCACCTTTGAAGATCTGCTGGCAGCACATCTGTTCTGTGGCGTTGGATTCGTGTACCAAATGTTCTCCCAGTGTCAGGACAGCTTCTGCCTTGCTCTGACAAAAAGAGATCAGAGCTTTGGGTTTTCATGTGCACAATGACAGGCTGAGGTTGTCAGACAAGAGGCATCCCTGTCTGCAAGAGCTTCCCATGACTTTGATCTGAGAGGGAAAAGAAGGCTTAAGATCCTCTTTCAACTAACCCTTTTCAGCCAACTTGGAGAAAGTGATCTCCTTGCCAAGACCTTAAAGAAGGAGGGGAGGGAGGGAAGGAAGGAAAAAGCAACCACACCAACTAAAACCCAACCACCCCTCGTAATTGCCACATTTAGAGGAAGGAATTCTAAATAAAAAGTTAATCTCCTCCAAGGATTAGCCAAGCATGTGGCATCTTGTCAGATGTGGAAGTGAAGGGGAGGCCTTAATTTTTTAAGACAAGAGAGATGTTTCTGTTGGAGCCTGTCCTCACCCCACGTGCTGCCCAAGCGACCCGTGCAGCCCTGGGGCTGGGATGGGTCTGAAGTCCCTCATCGTGCCCAAGGAGGATGAGTTGTTGCTGTCAGGCTGTGTGCCTCATCTACCTCCTCCAACTCTGGTTCTTTTGGGTTCAGTTTTGGGCTTCTCAGTTCAGGAGAGAAAAGGATCTGCTAGAAAGTGTCCAGTGGAGAGCTATGAGGATGACTGGGGGACTTGAGCATCTCCATTATGAAGAGGGACTGAGAGCCCTGGGTCTGGAGAAGAGAAGACTTGAGAGGAGATCTCATCAGTGTCTATAATACCTGAGGGGTGGGTGTCAAGTGGCTGGGGCCAATCTCTTTTGGGTGGTCCAGAGCAATAAGACAAGGAGTAGTGGATGCAAACGGGAACACGTCTCTAGCCCCTGCCACTGCTCACCCCTGTGTGCTTCATCTCTAGCTCCTGCTCCAGCACTTTCCTATCACTAGGAAACTTTCACTTTGGCACGAGAAACTTCTTCACAGTGAGGGTAACAGAGCACTGCACAGGCTGCCCAGAGAGAGGTTGTGGTCTTGTGTCCTCTGGAGGCTTTCAAAACCCACATGGATTCATTCCTGTGTGGACTACCCTAGGGGTTGGACTTGATGATCTCTGGAGGTCCCTACCAACCTTCAAGGCTCTGTGATTCTGTGTGAACTGCTTAGTCTGGTGAAGAACTCCTTGTAGGACAACATTTGCCACTGGAATGGGCTGCCCAGGGAGGTGATGGAGTCACTGTCCCTGAAGGTGTTCAAGAAAAGCCTGGCTGAGGCACTTAGTGCCATGGTCTAGTTGACTAGATAGGACTGGGGGCTAGGTTGGACTGGATGAGCTTGGAGGTCTCTTTCAACCTGGTTGATTCTGTGAGAGATGTGGCTGCTGCTCCTTGTACCAAGGCCTCTCACATTGAAAGGAGAGGTTGCTCCAGCATCTTCTTGGCCCCAGGAGAGATGAACTGGGAGAGGTAGCCACTGGCTTTGATTGTTTTTGGGTTTGGCAGCTGAGCTGCAAGGACAGAGGGCATGGTTTGGCTTTTGCAGGGCCTGAGCTGCAGGAGTTATTAGTTGCTGTTAATTGTGGCTGGAGGTGTGGGAGCTGAGCATTTTTGATGCCTGGATGCAGATGCACAGAATGAAAAGCTACTGTTCTTAAGCATGGGAGTGCTGGTGGAATTACTATGTTACCCAGGTTGGCAGGGTTGCTTTTCAGCAGAGGAACTGGGGAGCTGCCTCTTGTCCTGCTCTGTCATCTCAAAATAGAGCAGCAGCTTGCTGCAGGTTTGGTTTGTTTGTAGCCTGTGGATTATCTGCCCCATCTTCACTTCCCCCCAGTACAGGCATATGCAAACCTCGGGCTTGGCTTCTGAAACATGGATGCAAATGGGACACAGATACCTTGAAGATAGTGTTTCCACCAGGCAGGAGGTCAGGTCCACCTGCAGCTTGGCATTCCAGGCACTGGAGCTCCAGGCTAAAGGTGAGAGGTGTTACAGGAGCTGCTCCTCCATGATACAGCCAAGCATCTGTGACCTGCTGCTGAGCAGGAAGAAAACAGACCTGTGGAGTTCCCTTTTGCTGTAGCCAAACCCCAGCAGCTTGCCCAGCATCTCTGGAACTCAGCACTGCCCTGGCCACTCACTAAGCTCTGTTTGGTATTTTCCTCTCTTCTGGCAGAGCCTGGATGAGCTGAGTTTCTCTGTTCTGGATGTGGAACATCACAGAGGGAACTGTTCCCCTCCACTGCTCACCCCTGTGTGCTTCATCTCTAGCCCCTGCCACTGCTCCCCCCTGTGTGCTTTATCTCTGCCCCTGCCACTGCTCCCCCCTGTGTGCTTTATCTCTGCCCCTGCCACTGCTCACCCCTGTGTGCTTCATCTCTAGCCCCTGCCACTGCTCCCCCCTGTGTGCTTTATCTCTGCCCCTGCCACTGCTCACCCCTGTGTGCTTTATCTCTGCCCCTGCCACTGCTCCCCCCTGTGTGCTTCATCTCTGCCACTGCTCCCCCCTGTGTGCTTCATCTCTGCCACTGCTCCCCCCTGTGTGCTTCATCTCTGCCACTGCTCCCCCCTGTGTGCTTCATCTCTAGCCCCTGCCACTGCTCACCCCTGTGTGCTTCATCTCTAGCCCCTGCCACTGCTCACCCCTGTGTGCTTCATCTCTAGCCCCTGCTCCAGCACTTTCCTATCACTTGTTGCTCACACTTATTCTGTGCTTATTTAGTGACTGCTATTGGTTGGTGCATCAGCTGGAAAGGCTTGCAGAGGTCAGCATGTCTTGTGGGTCAGGCTCTTGCTACAAGAACTTTGAGGGGCTGGAGAGTGTCCAAAGAAGAGGTGAAGGGCCTGAAATACAAGTCCTATGAGGAATGTCTGCCCATTCCAATGCCAATCACTCTCTCTGGCAAGAACTTCCACCTAACATCCAGCCTAGACCTTCCCTGGCACAACGTGAGACTGTGTCCCCCTGTTCTGTTGCTGGTTGCCTGGCAGAAGAGCCCAACCCCACCTGGAATGGGCTGCCCAGGGAGGTGGTGGAGTCGCCATCCCTGGAGGTGTTGAAGCAAAGCCTGGCTGGGGCACTTAGTGCTATGGTCTGGTTTATTGGCTAGGGCTGGGTGCTAGGTTGGACTGGCTGAGCTTGGAGGTCTCTTCCAAGCTGACTGATTCTATGATTCTATCACCCAGCTCTATCCAATCAACTAGACCATGGTATAGGGCTGGGTGCTGGGTTGGACTGGATGATCTTGGAGGTCTCTTCCAACTTGGTTGATTCTATGATTCTATCACCCAGCCCTATCCAATCAACTAGACCATGTCACTAAGTGCCCCACTTGATTCCAACCTCAACAGCTCTCTGTTTCCATGATGCTAAGACACAATCTGCCTCTTGCCTGCTGAGGTCTAGTTGACTGGATAGGGCTGGGTGCTAGGTTGGACTGGCTGATCTTGGAGGTCTCTTCCAACCTGGTTGATTCTATGATTCTATCACCCAGCCCTATCCAATCAACTAGACCATGGTATAGGGCTGGGTGCTAGGTTGGCCTGGCTGATCTTGGATGTCTCTTCCAACCTGGTTGATTCTATGATTCTATCACCCAGCCCTATCCAATCAACTAGACCATGGTATAGGGCTGGGTGCTAGGTTGGACTGGCTGATCTTGGAGGTCTCTTCCAACCTGGTTGATTCCATGAGGGCTCTCAGGGAGCCACTCTGGGGTGTGGAGTGGGTGAGCATGGGGAGGACCCGAAGGAAGATGCTTTTGCTGCTGGTCATTTACACCTGGGCATGGCTCTGCAGGGGAGAACCTCAGCGACTGCAAGAGGTTAAAACTTTGCCCCTGTGTTTACTTTAGTTGGCTGCCACACTGCATAATAACCTGTCAGCACTTCAGGTGGGGATTTATTTGTGCATTAAAAATGGCCTGGGGCGGGCGGATGCAGACACTCTGCAGCATGCTGGAAAATGTGCCTCCAGCAGAAAAACAGCCTCTCCAAATATTTCACCCTTTTAATAAGTGCATTTAATTAAAGTCATATAACTCTTTTTTGGAAAAAAAAAATTATTTTATTATT
Organism: Pogoniulus pusillus; assembly: GCF_015220805.1. NCBI lineage: Eukaryota > Metazoa > Chordata > Aves > Piciformes > Lybiidae > Pogoniulus > Pogoniulus pusillus. The sequence continues at coordinate 6,200,533 of NC_087274.1, read as the reverse complement.
ATTATTAAAAAGAAGGGAGGGGAGGGGGGGAAAAAAAAAAGTGGGGCCTGCTGAGCCTGCAAGCAAAGGTTGGAATATGTAAAGGAGGAGGAGGTGGTGGTGGTGGTGGTGTTTAAATGTGTGTGTGTTAAATGGAAAAGTCATTGACAATATGTTGTGCTTCTGCAGCAGCTCTGCTGTGAGGACAGGCTATGAGAGTTGAGGCTCTTCAGCCTGGAGAAGACTTCAAGGAGGTCTTGTAGTGGCCTTCAAGTATCTGAAGGGGGCTACAGGAGGGCTGGGGAGGGACTATTGACAAGGTCTTGTAATGACAGGAGGAGAAGGAATGGGTTTAAACTGGCAGAGTGGAGACTTAGGCTGGATGATACAATCATAGAATTACCCAGGTTGGAAGAGACCTCCAAGCTCAGCCAGTCCAACCTAGCACCCAGCCCTGGCCAATCCACCAGACCATGGCACTAAGTGCCTCATCCAGCCTTTTCTTGAAGACCTCCAGGGACAGAAACTCCACCACCTCCCTGGGCAGCCCATTCCAATGCCAATCACTCTCTCTGTGAAGAACTTCCTCCTAATATCCAGCCTGTTAGGAGGAAGCTCTTTGCAGTGAAGGTGATGAGACACTGGCACAGGTTGCCCAGGGAGGTTGTGGCTGCTCCCTCCCTGGAAGTGTTCAGGGCCAAGTTGGATGAGGCCTTGAGCAACCTGCTCTAGTGGGAGGTGTCCCTGCCTACAGCAGGGGGTCGGAGCTGGATGATCCTTGAGGTCCCTTCCAACCTAAACCATTCTATGATTTCTCAGCCTTGCTTTTGGTTGTGGATAGAAAGTTGAAGGGTGGCTCTGGATTGCCAAGCTGCCTTTCCCCCTCCCTGGCCTCCCCCCTGGCCCCATCCACTTCTTTTCTCTTGAAATTCTGTGGCATTATTAATTTTTCCAGATGAAGTTGCCAAATGATGTTGCTCTTGGATGGAATCATGGTTGCTTTCTCTTTGCTTGCTTAACCTTCTAGTTCTTTGAGTTGGATCTAGGTGGATCTTCAAGCCTCTGCCTTTTAGTGTGAGCACTTTAAGGTCTTTGAAAAGCAGGTCTGTGTGCCAGTTCCTGCAGAGGAGGAGGAACAGGAGGAGCCTTGGGAAGAGGCTGTCAAGTGGATGGTGTTTTGAGATGCTTTAATGGGAGGGTCCTTGTGTGCATGAGGCTCTGCACTCATGCCTAGCTGCACTGGGTGAACTGCACTCATGCCTAACTGTGCCCAGGTGGCCAAGAGAGCCAATGGCATCCTGGCCTGGATCAGGAACAGTGAGGCCAGTAGGATGAGGGAGGTTCTTCTGCCCCTGTGCTCAGCACTGCTCAGGCCACACCTTGAGTGCTGTGTCCAGTTCTGGGACGCTCAGTTGAAGAGAGATGTTGAGATGCTGGAATGTGTCCAGAGAAGGGCAACAAAGCTGGGGAGGGGCCTGGAGCACAGCCCTGTGAGGAGAGGCTGAGGGAGCTGGGGGTGTGCAGCCTGCAGAAGAGGAGGCTCAGGGGTGAACTTATTGCTGTCTGCACCTGCCTGAAGGGAGGCTGTAGCCAGGTGGGGTTGGTCTCTTCTGCCAGGCAACCAGCAACAGAAGAAGGGGACACAGTTTCAAGCTGTGTTGGGGGAGGTCTAGGCTGGATGTTAGGAGGAAGTTGTTGCCAGAGAGAGTGATTGGCATGGGAATGGGCTGCCCAGGGAGGTGGTGGAGTTGCCGTCCCTGGCTGTATTGAAGCAAAGCCTGGCTGAGGCACTTAGTGCCATGGTCTGGTTGCTTGGCCAGGGCTGGGTGCTAGGTTGGCCTGGCTGATCTTGGAGGTCTCTTCCAACCTGGCTGATTCTGTGATTCCAACTGCACTGTTTACCTGGTTTGTTCAGTAGCAACTCAGTGCAACTTGCCCTGCAGGACCAAAGCTGTGAGGTCACTGTGGCCCTCGGTATGCCCTCCCTGAGCTGAGATCCTGTGTATTGTCTGTTCCATTGCCTTGCCTCTAACCAAGAGCTTAAGATGAGCTTAGCAGGAGCATGGCTGGGCTGGTGATGCTGCAGGGCTGCTGGTGTGCCAGCCTCTCTTTGGCATCACAGCCTGCGTCTGCAGTTGTGTTGGGAGCTGGGGGTGGGTGGGGAGGGGGAATTTCAAAGCTCTGCTAAGTCCAATTTGATCACATTCCTTATGGGAATGTGGTGAGAGATGGGCCTCAGACAAAGCACCTTTATCCCGGCGCAGATGGCACTGGCACGAGGAGCGTGGCGGGGGGGGGGGGGGGGGGGGGGGGTATGGCCCAGGGTAGGACAAAGCTGCTCCACAGGGGCTGGCTCACCTCTGCTGCAGCCACACTGATGCCCTGAGCTTCAGCTGGGCAATAGGAATTTTTGAGGATGATTCTGCCATTCCCTGCTTCCCACCCCAGGATTGAGTGGAGAAGCTCAAGAGAAGAGGCAGGAGGGGAAAGCTGCTGATGCTCTTTTACAGTGAGGGTACTGAAACACTGGCACAGGTTGTCCAGGGAGGTTGTGGATGCAGCAAAAGAGGTTCTGCCTCAACACAAGGGAGAACTTCTTTACTGCAAGGGTCACAGAGCACTGGAACAGGCTGCCCAGGGAGGTCGTGGAGTCTCTGTCTTTGGAGACTTTCAAGGCCTGTCTGGATGTGTTCCTCTGTGATCTGTGTTAGATTGTCTTGCCCTCCTCCTGCAGGGGGGTTGGACTCAATGATCTCTTTGGGTCCTTTCCAATCCCTTACATCCTTTGATTCTATGATACTCTCTCGCTGGAGGTGTTCAAGGCCAGGTTGGATGAGGCCTTGAGTGACCTGTTCTAGTGGGAGGTGTCCCTGCCTGTGGCAAGGAGTTGGAACCAGATGAGCTTTGAGGTCCCTTCCAACCTAAACCATTCTATGACTCCTGAAAGATGTTGCTGTTGAACCTGCAAATGTAGAACATGTTCTTCAGTGGGAGCCCTAAATGCTGCTGCACCAGCAATGAGGGTGTGAAAACACGCAGCAAGTTGCTTTGAGTTGTGATTTTGCTCCTGTTTCCTGCAAGCATCACTAAAATGGGTGTCTAGAACTGGAGGGGAAACACACAGGGTTTGCCTTGCATGGTGATGCCTGTGTGTGCAGTAGTGGTGGGGATGAGATGTTGATGTTCGCTTTCTTCTCCCTCCAAGGAAGGAAAAGCCTGCAGAAAACATTCAGTTTTCACTGCAGGGCAGCCAGTCCCTGCATGTGCACAATGCATGTGGGGCTCCTCTGTGATGCAGGATGCTTGTGAGTTGCTTCCACACCCAGCACCCAAAGAGTTTTAGAATCATAGAATCAGTCAGGGTTGGAAGGGACCACAAGGAGCAGCCAGTTCCAACCCCCCTGCCACAGGCAGGGACACCTTACCCTAGATCAGGCTGCCCACAGCCTCATCCAGCCTGGCCTTAAACACCTCCAGCCATGGGGCCTCAACCACCTCCCTGGGCAACCCATTGCAGCCTCTCACCACTCTCATGCTCAACAGCTTCCTCCTCATGTCCACTCTGACTCTCCCCACCTCCAGCTTTGCTGCATTCCCCCCAGTGCTGTCACTACCTGTCACTTCCCCAGCTGTTTGTCTGAAGTGCAGTTTTGCAAGGTGTTTGTGCTGCTCTCTCTAAACTCTTGTGTGCTGCTCCCTCTCTATCTGAAGGCAACAAAAAAAAAAAAAACCCAAATCAGATGGATCTGAAATCTGAGGAAGGGCAGAAGGGTTGTGGATAATAATGGGTGCTGCCCATGGAGCTGGAGCCTCGCTGGTGGTGAGATCTGTGGGAAGAGGAAGCTTTGCAGAGCTGCTGATACAGACTAAAATGTGATGTGGTGGCTTTTGTTGGTTGTTTTTAAGGAGCATGGTAAAATGTTGGCCCAGGTTGCCCAGAGACGTGGTGGATGTCCCACCCTGGGTCAGATTGGTTTGGGCTCTTGAGCAGTCTGCTCTGGATCACAGGATGTCAGGGGCTGGAAGGGACCCAAAGAGATTGTCAAGTCCAATGGCCCTGCCAGAGCAGGACCACACAATTTAGCTCAGGACACACAGGAACACATCCAGACAGGCCTGGAAAGGCTCCAGAGAAGAAGACTCCACAACCTCTCTGGGCAGCCTGTGCCAGTGCTCTGGGACCCTTACAAGAAAAAGGTTCCCCCTTGTGTTGAGGTGGAACCTCCTGTGCTGCAGCTTCCATCCATTGCCCCTTGTCTTATCACAGAGAACAAGTGAGCAGAGCCTGTGCCCCTTCTCCCGACTCCAAGCCCTCAGATAGTTAAAACATTGATTAGATCCCCTCTCAGTCTTCTCTTCTCCAGACTAAGCAGCCCCAGGTCCCTCAGCCTCTCCTCATCAGGCAGTGCTCCAGTCCCCTCATCATCCTTGTAGTCACCCCTTGGACTCTCTCCAGTAGATCCCTGTCCCTCTTTAACTGGGGAGCCCACAACTGAATGCAGTACTCAAGATGAGGTCTCACCAGGACAGAGCAGAGGGGAAGAGAACCTCCCTTGGTCTGCTGTTGCAGATGTTTCTGCTGACTGCAGGGGGGTTGGACTAGATAACCTCGAAGGGTCCCTTCTGAATCATTTTATGATGCTATAATTTAATAGCCTAGAGGGCAGGCAAAGGTGGGCAAACACAGTCCCTTGGCATCCCTCCCCCTCCCTTCTCCAAGGCATCAACCTGGCCCCCTGTGTGAGTCACTTCAGCATTGTTTGGCCCTGCCTGCTTTAGGGGTGGGATGCTGAGGGCCAGAAGGTGTTTTTGGAATGCAAATCTGTGTGGCGATTCGATGCAAATCCCAACTCACACTGGAGTGCAGGGTCCCTGTCAAGGGAGGTCTGGGCAGGTGGTGGTGCAGGTCTGGGAGCTGCTGGGGACAGATGCTGCTGTGGTGCTGCTCTCCCCACTACAGCACAAAGTGGCCTTCCTGTGCCTGCTGAGTCTGGTCCAGGGTAATGATGCCTTCAGCCAAGATCCACAGAAGCATTTGGGCCCTTTGCAGCTCACTGATTTCCTTGGGAGCTCAAGCACTGAAGGAGGAGCTGTGAGAGCCGTTCTGGTTTAGGGGTCCTGCTCATGGGTGCAAGGTGGCTGTTGACAGGCTCTAAGTAGTGACCTCTTCTGGAGATGCCCTGTTGATGCTGAAGGATGATGTTTTCCTCTGGAGAGTAAACCAGCAGGATGCAGGAATAAGCACATGCCTCTGGGCAATTGGAGCAGCCTGTGGAGCTGCAGGATGGTGGAGGGCTTTCAACCTTCCAGCTGGAATGGGGCCTGGGGAAAGCTGCCTGGAAGAGGGGGAAGCCCACGCTTTTTGCCTCCTCTTTGCAATGGGATAGGCACAGGCTTGTGTTGCTCTGCAGCTGAAGTTGGCTGGAGGGGGCTGGCTCCTACATCTAGTGAGTGGCTGGGCTCAAAGGCCAGGGAGAAAGCTGGCTGCTTTTCTTCTGGGTAGCTGGGAGGTCCCTGCAGGTTGGCTGCTGCTGCAGGCGCAAGGGGAGCATTAATGACTTCCCCTGGGGTGCCAGCAGGAGCTCAGTGCTGCCAGCTGTGCAGGTTTCCTGGCCAGGGCGGAGGCTGTTGGAAGAAGGCACCTAAATGGGGCTGCAGCAGGGTGGGAGCTTGCAACCGCTCTGCGATCCTTGGGCAGTCACCAGATCTCATCCCAACCCTAAATCCAGGTCATATGAATCTTTATTTTTCTTTTCCCTCTCCCTCCTGGAGTCCTCTCTATTCATTTTTGTTTCGAGTGAATGAGCTGGCTGTAAAGGAGCCTTTGCATTCCTCTCTAATCTCAGGCAAGCATGGCCTGGCTGCCGTGTCTCAATTAAGCAGAGTTTCTCTTGCCTTTCATCCCCTGTCCCCTGGCATCCTAACTGGGGAGAGGCTCTGCGCCCTGCCCTGCTGCTCTGCAGGCTCGAGGGGCACACGGCTGCCTTCGGTGTGGCGGTACCCAGGGGCAGTGCTGGCTGGGTTGGCACGAGGAGTGGCTTTGCCATCGGGGTGCTGCCCGCAGCTGTGCCATGCTGTGCTGTGCCCAGCCGCTCCGTTCTGCTTCCTCTCTGGCAGAGGGAGCAGCTTCCCTTTTGCACGGCGCTGAATTCATTTGGCCTCTCCACAAAGCCTCCCTTTTGTCTTCCTCTCTCCTTGCCTCTTGCTGAGCTGCTGGGCTGGAGCAGGGCTGCACATCCCCTCCCTGCCCTCTTGTTTCCCTGCTGCCCTTCAGTTAGCTGCAGCAGCCAGAAGAGCTCCGAGATGAGAAGCCTTCTGCCATGTGCTGAGCCCTCCTGTAATGCTTGGCAACCAAAGCCACCTTTCTGTGCCTATCCCTGGTGCTGGCCTTTGCTGGTGGGATGAAGACAGAGAGCCTATGGTAGCCCCCATGCTCCTGCCTCTGCTAAGTGCAGTTGGCCCCACTGGTGGGTGATGGAAACAGGGTGGGAAACTGTAAGAACAGAGTGGGGAAGGAGGCTGCTGACATTTAATGTGTGCCCTGCCTTGGTTCAGTTGCTGTAATTGTATCAGTCCTGGTGACATGGTGATGAAGCTGGTGAGAGGCCTGGAAAACAAAGCCTATGAGGAGAGGCTGAGGGAGCTGGGGGTGTGCAGCCTGGAGAAGAGGAGGTTCATGGCTGAGCATATTGCTGTCTACAACTACCTGAAGGGAGGCTGAAGCCAGGTGGGGCTGGGCTCTTTTGCCAGGCAAGCAGCAACAGAAGAAGGGGACACAGTCTCAGGCTGTGCCAGGGGAGCTCTAGGCTGGATGTTAGGAGGAAGTTGTTGTCAGAGAGAGTGATTGGCATTGGAATGGGCTGCCCAGGGAGGTGGTGGAGTCACCATCCCTGGAGGTGTTAAAAAAAATACTGAATGAGGCACTTAGTGCCATGGTCTGGTTGCTTGGCCAGGGCTGGGTGCTAGGTTGGGCTGGCTGATCTTGGAAGTCTCTTCCAAGCTGGTTGATTCTGTGACATCTAAGGGGCTGTAGGCACCATCCTGCCATTGTATGCCCCTGATGCTGCAGTTCTGACTGAGTCTTGCCCTGGCTGGTTGGTTTGCTCCTTTTTGTAGCAGCTTTTCCTGCATTTGATGCTCATGGATCACAGAATACCAGGTCAGAAGGGACCCCAGGGATCATCTGGTCCAACCTTTCTAGGTAACAGTAGAGTTGAAACGAGCTGGCCCAATATCCTGTCCAGCTGAGCCTTAATATCCACTGCAGGGGAATCCACTGCTTCTCCTGGGAGATGATTCCAATCTCTTAAGTGTTCTTGCTGTGAAAAACTTTCTTCTGGAGTCTGATTGAAATCACCCCAGCAGTAACTTGTCCCCATCACCTCTTGTCTGTTCCATGTGACTCCTTGTAAAAAAGGGAGTTTCCATCTTCTTGGTAGCCACCCTTTTTGTGCTGGTGCATGAACTCCCCTCCCTCCAGCTCACTTGAGCTGTGCTTGTCCATGCACATGTGGGCAACAAGGATGTGACTGCCTCAGCCCTTGCAGCTGGGAGGAGAGCTTGTGGCCAGGGTCCAGACATGCAGGGTCTGCTGGCTCCCTTGGCAGCCTCAGCTGCTGCACTGGGAGCACAGGGCTGCAGGAGATGTTCTACAGGACTCAGCCAAGTTTATGGGACTTCTTAGATTTCACCCAAGCCTTTTTTTTTTTTTCCACTTCCCTTTCTTGCCTCATTTCTCCCCCTCCTCTTCCCTTCTGTTCTGTTAAACCAAACTTCAAGCTGGAGCCACCACAAACAGTCCTGACTTTTAAAGCTGAGCCTTGCTGCAGAGCTAAAATAAACACAGGGGCACCGCTGCTCGCGTGAAACCTCTCTCAGCTGCTGTGTAAAGAGAGTAGGGGAGGTGGTGGTGAGATTTTTGGGGGGCAAGCACGTGCCTTAAAGGTCTGAAAACGTCTGCAGAGGGGCATCTATCCAGGCAGCAGCAAGGTGAGACTGTGTGTGCCCGCAGGTGTCTGCCTGGCAGCAGTTGCTGGTGCCCTGTTTCTGATCTGCTGGCTCACAGCTTCTCCCTTCCCCAGCATTTGGGTATTTAGGGCATGATTTTAATGTGTGTTTTCACACCAGCAGTTCTTCTGCCCCGTTCACACCAGCTCCAGGTTGTGGGTCCTGGTGCCAAAGCGCACCCTTTGCTTGCCAAGGCTGTGGTGAACTGCTGCTGCCAAGGTTGTGGTGAACTGCTACCAGCCCTGGCGTGCAGTGATGAGCTGTGGGGAAAGGAAAGGTCTTATGGCTGCTCTGCTCTGGGGAGGGATGACAACTCATGTTTTGGCTTCCAGAAGAGCTGGGGCTGCTCCTGCAGTCTGCAACATTTCAGATGGACATTTTCCTCTCTGATGTACCCCTCAAAGGGACTCCAGGCTGCCCCTGAGCTTCTCATTGCCCTCTGCTTCTAGGCAGGAGGGAGAAATGTGTTGTTCAGTGTCAACAAAGTGGATGTGATCTTGGAGCACAAACCTTTGGTGAGGGCATGGGGACAGAGAGAGCCTCTGCAATTTGGACTGTTCCTGTAGAAAGCAGAGACAGAGCTCTGTGTGTGTGTGTGATCAGAGCAGGATCTCTGCTAGAGTCCCCCTGGCACAGCAATGTGGGGTCAGCAGGCAAGCTGGGATCTTAAGATACATTGATCAGGGAAGGACAAAGGGGTTGGAGGTGTTTCATGCTGTGTGTGGACCAGGACACCAGGAATGGAGGTTGTCAAATTGGTGTGGTGTTTGGGATGAAGTTTTCCTTAAGTATGTGCTGGAACATGTCCAGAGAAGGGCGACAAAGCTGGTGAGGGGCCTGGAGCACAGCCCTGTGAGGAGAGGCTGAGGGAGCTGGGGGTGTGCAGCCTGCAGAGGAGGAGGCTCAGGGCAGACCTCATTGCTGTCTGCAACTACCTGAAGGGAGGCTGTAGCCAGGTGGGGTTGGGCTCTTCTGCCAGGCAAGCAGCAACAGAAGAAGGGGACACAGTCTCAAGCTGTGTTGGGGGAGGTCTAGGCTGGATGTTAGGAGGAAGTTGTTGTCAGAGAGAGTGATTGGCATTGGAATGGGCTGCCCAGGGAGGTGGTGGAGTCACCGTCCCTGGAGGAGCTGAAGCAAAGCCTGGCTGAGGCACTTAGTGCCATGGTCCGGTTGACTGGATAGGGCTGGGTGCTAGGTTGGCCTGGCTGAGCTTGGAGATCTCTTCCAAGCTGGTTGACTCTATGGAGAAACCTCCATGGAGGAGAAGAACTTTGGGATGCCCAAGGGGAAAGAGAAGGAGCATGGCTTACAGCTGTGGGCTCAAACCTTTCTGTCTTCCCAGTTGGCACAGAGTGGATCTATGTAGCTCTAACTGGGATGGGTCAGAGGGAAGACTGGGAGGAGGCTAAGCCTGAAGTTTGGACAGTATCACAGTATCATCAAGGTTGGAAGAGACCTCATAGATCATCAAGTCCAACCCTTTACCACAGAGCTCACAGCCAGACCATGGCACCAAGTGCCACGTCCAGTCCTGCCTTGAACAGCCCCAGGGACGGCGACTCCACCACCTCCCCGGGCAGCCCATTCCAGTGTCCAATGACTCTCTCAGTGAAGAACTTTCTCCTCACCTCCAGCCTAAATTTCCCCTGGTGCAGCCTGAGGCTGTGTCCTCTCGTTCTGGTGCTGGCCACCTGAGAGAAGAGAGCAACCTCCCCCTGGCCACAACCACCCCTCAGGTAGTTGTAGACAGCAATAAGGTCTCCCCTGAGCCTCCTCTTCTCCAGGCTAACCAATCCCAGCTCCCTCAGCCTCTCCTCATAGGGCTGTGCTCAAGGCCTCTCACCAGCCTCATTGCCCTTCTCTGGACACACTCAAGCATCTCAATGTCCCTCCTAAACTGAGGGGCCCAGAACTGAACACAGTGCTCAAGGTGTGGTCTAACCAGTGCAGAGTACAGGGGCAGAATGACCTCCCTGCTCCTGCTGACCACACCATTCCTGATGCAGGCCAGGATGCTGAGCCCCACCACGGGGCAGCCACTGTGTCTGCAGCACGGTGGCCACGCTGCTGCTCAGCTGTGTGTAAATCACTGGAGTGTGTGGGTTTGGGATCTGCCTCCCCTGCCGTCCCACACCCCCAGCCTGCTGCCACAAGGGGTTATTATTCAGCCTGCAGATGCCAGGTCAGCTCCACTCCTCCATAAAACTCAGGCAGGCGCTAGGAAAACACAGCTCTGCCAGGTCCATCTGCTCTGGGCGAGGGGAGGGTGAGTGGTGTGGGCTGTGGGTGAGAGCTGTGCCTTCTCCATTGCCCCAGACAGCTCCCTTCAGTGCTACTGTGGGGAGCTTTTACTCACCTAGCAAGAGGAGTAGGAGCTGTTGCTTCCTGGTGAGTGGAGCAGAGTATTACCCAGGTTTCTCCTGGTGTGCTGGTGGGTGGCTGCTCTACAGAATCCCAGCATGGTAGGGTCTGGAAGGGACCTCTAGAGATTATCTAGTTAAACTCCCCCTGCTAAATCAGGGTCACCCACAGCAAGGTGCCCAGGATCATATCCAGACATGGACCTCTCTGAGCAGCCTGCTCCAGGGCTGCAGCACTCTCACAGCAAAGAATTTTCTTCTCATGGCTGCCTTCGGATCCTTTTGGGATCCAGTTTGTGCTTGTTGCCTGTTGTCTTGTTGCTGGGTACCACTGAAAAGAGTGGCCCCATCCTCTTGGCACTCACTCTGCTCTGAGAAGATTCCCTCTCAGTTTGCTGTTCTCAGCCATGGGTCTCTCCCCTTTCTTCGTCGGGGAAATGCTCCAGTTGTCTCATCTTTGTAGCTCTACCTGCCATGGCATGAAGTGCTCAGGGCAGGACTGATGATGTTTCACAGGGTCCCTGTCAGAAATCACCCATCTGATCTGAGTGAGCACTGTCAGCATCCCACACACCTCAGCATCACGGCTTGGGCTGCTCTGCATCCCCAGATGCATCACCTCAGTCTCTAACTTGCTGGTGACCAAGGGTGATGCTCATATTTTTGGTGGCTGTTCTCCTGGAGAGGACAAGATCTGTTGGTGTAGAATTGCAGAATTTAATGGGTTGGAAGGGATCCTTGAAGGTTGTCTTGCCTAATGCCCTTGCTCACTGCAGGGGCCTCTTTAACTAGGTCACTTGCCCAGGGCCTCCTCGTGTTGCACCTTGAATGTTTCCAGAGGTGGGACCTCTGCCACATCTCTGGGCAATCAGTTCCAGTGTTTTGCTGCCCTGGTTGTGAAGATCTTCCTCCTAATGTTCAACCTGGATCTTCCCTGCTCCAGTTCCAAACCATTTCCCCTTGTCCTATTGCTCCATGTCCTTGGAAACAGTCCCTCTGCTTTCCTCTAGGTCCCCATCAGATATTGAAATGCAGCTATAAGGTCACCTCAGAGCCTTCTCTGCTCCAGGCTGAATATCCCCAGCTCTCCCAGCCTGTCTTTGTAGGAGAGCTGTTCTAGCCCTGTGATCATCTTCAGGTGATGGTAAGACCCTGCACGAGTGGCCATGTGTGCTGCAAGTGACCTCAGCACGCAGGGACTCCTCTCCAGATGTTGCTCTGTGTTTTATGAAGAGCCATGGTTTTGGCTTGGCTGATTTATGGTTATTCATTCAAAGAGGCTAGCTGGGGACAAAACATTTTGATTCCTGGGGGAGCTGGTGTGATGCTCAGAAGGATTTCTGAACGTGAGCCAGCAGTGTGCCCAGGTGGGTAGGAGAGCCAGTGGCATCCTGGCCTGGATGAGGAGCAGTGTGGCCAGCAGGACAAGGGAGGTTATTCTGCCCCTCTACTCAGCACTGATCAGGCCACATCTTGAGTGTTGTGTCCAGTTCTGGGCTCCTTAATTCAAGAGAGATGTTGAGGTACTGGAATGTGTCCAGAGAAGGGCAATGAAGCTGGTGAGGGGCCTGGAGCACAGCCCTGTGAGGAGAGGCTGAGGGAGCTGGGGGTGTGCAGCCTGCAGAAGAGGAGGCTCAGGGCAGACCTCATTGCTGTCTGCAGCTACCTGGAGGGAGGCTGTAGCCAGGTGGGGTTGTTCTCTTCTGCCAGGCAAGCAGCAACAGAACAAGGGGACACAGTCTCAAGCTGTGGTGGGGGAGATCTAGGCTGGATGTTGTTAGGAAGTTGTCAGAGAGAGTGATTGGCATTGGAATGGGCTGCCCAGGGAGGTGGTGGAGTTGCCATCCCTGGCTGTGCTGAAGCAAAGCCTGGATGAGGCACTTAGTGCCATGTTCTAGACTGAATAGGGCTGGGTGCTAGGTTGGCCTGGCTGATCCTGGAGGTCTCTTCCAAGCTGGTTGATTCTATGACTTGTTGCTGCTCTGCACCCCTGGCAGGGCTGGTGCAGGTGTGGGTGGGCAGTGCGCGGCGAGCGCTGAGCCGGCAGGGTGGGAGCGTGGCCTCAGCTGCAGGTACGGACATGCAGATGTGCGGTTGGGCGAGGGAGGAGTGCAGATGTTCCTGGAATTCCCAAGCCGGATACGAAGCAGTGAACAGGATGCGTCGGGGGGGCGGGGAGCTTGCCAAGAGCTTCGCATAAGGAGAGGATCATTTTCTGCCCTTCCGACAGCTGCTGCTGTGCTTGGGGCAGGCTGGGAGAGTTGCAGAATGTGGGCAGCAAGTGGTGCTGCAGCCCAGCACCCAGACAGGGCATCCAGCATCGCTCAGGGGCGTGATGCTGGGCACATTCCTTTCTAGAGCCCAACCATCTCTCCCTAGGGAGCCCTGAGGAGAGGGATGTGGTGGTGCTGGTGCAAGAGAAGCTCAATAGGAGTTATCAGTGAGCTCTTGCAGCCCAGAGAGCAACCACAGCCTGGGCTGCAGCAAGAGGAGTGTGGGCAGCAGGTCGAGGGAAGTGATCCTCCCCCTCTGCTCTGCACTGCTGAGACCCCACCTGGAGTACTGCATCTGGTTCTGGAGCCACTGTTACAAGAGGGCTATGGATGTGCTGGAAGGTGTCCAGAGAAGGGCCATGAGGGTGATCAGAGGACTGGAGGTGCTCTGGTATGAGGAGAGACTGAGGGAGTTGGAGCTGTTCTGTCTGGAGAGGAGAAGGCTCTGATGTGACCTTATTGTGGCCTTTCCATATCTTAAGGGTGCCTACAAAAAAGCTAGGGAGAGACTTTTTTAGGCTGGCAGGTAGTGATAGGACTGGGGGGAAAGGAACAAAGCTCGAAATGGGTAGATTCAGACTGGATATTAGAAGGAGTTCTTCAGCCTGAGGGTGCTGAGACCCTGGAATGGGTTGCCCAGGGAGGTGGTTGAGGCCCCATGGCTGGAGGTGTTTCAGGCCAGGCTGGATGAGGCTGTGGGCAGCCTGCTCTAGGGTAGGGTGTCCCTGCCCCATGGCAGGGGGGTTGGAACTGGCTGATCTTTGTGGTCCCTTCCAACCCTGACTGATTCTGTGATTCTGCATCTCTTGTGTCAGGCTTCTCCTCTTGGTTTTTGTGCTCATTTCTCAGGAAAATAAACTCTGCTCATGCAAATGAAGCTGACCTGCCAAGCAGGCAGCCTTGTCCCAGAGCCTTTCTTGTCCCCCTTGTCTCCCTTTGCAGAATGGCAGTGGGGGGCACTGTGAGCTGGGGCTGCCCTGCAGTGGGGAAGGGGCATGCATGGATGTCTGTGCTTTCCTATGTATGCTCCTGATGCTTTCTGCTTGGCCTGTGCCATCGAGGAGTGTGATGGATTTCAGGCACCCAGTGCATCCCTGGAGGTGATGCTCTGGCTCTGCATCATCTCTGCTTACGTGGGACTGTGAGCAGAACAGTTAACAGGCTTTTGTAAAATGCAGGAAGATGGAAATCCTGCAGGTGGCAAGAACTGAGTGGGGTTGATGATCTCTGCAGGTCAATTCCAAACATGAAGAGGGCAGATTTAGATTGGTTATTAGAAAGGAAATGTTTACAGTGAGGGTGGTGAGACACTGGCACAGGTTGCCCGGGGAAGCTGTGGATGCCCCCTCCCTGCAGGTATTTCAGGCCAGGTTGGATGGGGCTTTGAACAACCTAATCTATCATAGAATCAACCAAGTTGGAAGAGACCTCCAAGCTCAGCCAGTCCAACCTAGCACCCAGCCCTGGCCAATCAACCAGACCATGGCACTAAGTGCCTCAGCCAGGCTTTGCCTGAACACCTCCAGGGATGGCGACTCCACCTGGGCAGCTGCAAGCTGTCCCTCCCCATGGCAGGGGGATCTGAACTGGATTATTTTGAAGGTACTTCCCAACCTCAACCCATCCTATGAATCAATGACTTTGCTTCACTCCTGGATGTCTTTCCAGAGCATGGTGGTGCTTGCCTGCAGCAGTGTGGATGCTCATCGTGAGGGTACAGGGCTTCAGAAATGTGTTCAGCCAAAGCCTGTGCTCAGGAGAGTTTTCCTTAGTACCTCAGGGAGCAGATTCGAGGTCCCTGCCAAGAATTCCACATCTGCACAATTGATACTTGGCAGGAAATTTTAAAATTCATGCATGTTCCCTGAGGTGAGGGGGGGGCAGGGGAGGGGGAAGTGCCTGGATCTACAGATCCATCTCCGCTCTGTCCCTAGGCCAGGATGGAGCAAGACTGAAATCCATAAGCCTGAGAGCCACAGGATGAAGAAGAGTCCCAGGGTGGTTTGGCTTTCAGATGTCCTCCTGATTTGTGAGCTGGACTTTCTCTCAGCTTCAAGTGGCAGTGATGTGTTTCAGTGCCTGAAGGGTGGTATGGGAGGCCTTTTGCTGCAGCAGTGATGGAGAATAGGCTGTGACTTGGTGCCACAGCCTGGTCATATTAACAGCTCTTGCTGAATCACCATGCTGCTCTGCTGCAGGCTCCTGACTCAAAGCCTTAGAGGCTCTCCAGGCTCCCTGAGTAGAGACAAGACCCTCCCTGTCTGTGTCCAGCTCTGGGCTCTTCAATTCAAGAGAGATGTTGAGGTGCTAGAAGGTGTTCAGAGAAGGGCAACAAAGCTGGTGAGGGACCTGAAGCACAGCCCTGTGAGGAGAGGCTGAGGGAGCTGGGGGTGTGCAGCCTGCAGAAGAGGAGGCTCAGGGCAGAGCTCATTGCTGTCTACAACTCCCTGAAGGGAGGCTGTAGCCAGGTGGGGTTGTTCTCTTCTGCCAGGCAAGCAGCAACAGAACAAGGGGACACAGTCTCAAGCTGTGGTGGGGGAGCTCTAGGCTGGATGTTGTTAGGAAGTTGTTGTCAGAGAGAGTGATTGGCATTGGAATGGGCTGCCCAGGGAGGTGGTGGTGTCACCATCCCTGGCTGTGTTGAAGCAAAGGCTGGCTGAGGCACTTAGTGCCATGGTCTAGACTGAATAGGGCTGGGTGCTAGGTTGGCCTGGCTGATCTTGGAGGTCACTTCCAACCTGGTCGATTCTGTGTTTCTATGCCTGCTTTAAACCAGCCCAGGGCTGCTGCATACTGGGGAGGGTTGGCTGCTGGGGCAAAAGCATTACCTGCCACTGCTCTTCTGCATGTAAACAGAGGCAACAACAGCCAGTGTGGCTCTGGGGCCAGGTAACCTGGGCTAGAGACTAATGCTGGTGGCATTTTGAACTCCCTGTGCAGATTTGCCATGCATGTTGACAGCTGGGGACTCTTGGGATGCCAGGAGCCTGTCCAGGCTGCTCCCAGCAGCTGCAGTGCCTTTAAGACCTCCTGTGCTCTGACCACCAGGCTGTTGGCCAAAACGGGCTCCAGGGTGTTGCAAACCAGATGTTTGAAGACCGCAGAGCTGTCCCCTCTGCCCAGCAGCAGAAACTCCTCCTTCCCAGATCAGCGTTCCCGAGGCTCCAAATGCAAATAGCAGCTTCGCTCTGTTGTTGTCTTGACCTTGGCAAAGCCTCTGGCTGAAGCGCAGCTGGTAAATACCCTCCCTTTGCAAGAGGTGATTGTGTTCCTCAGCTGGTGTCCCTGCCCACGGCGGGGGTGGGCTGGTGGAAGCAGTTAAGGTTCCCTTCTAACTCAAGTCATTCTATGAGCTTGTGCTGGACCCAACTGCCCAGTTCCTGCTCGTGGCCAGGTGGCAGGTGGGTTTTCTGCCCCTGTCAGCTGGAGATGGCCAGGGGTGATAATCCTCCCTGAAACGAAAATAGGGAGCAGAACCGGTTGGACAGAAAGTGCAGGGATGGAGGGGGAAGTGCAGAGGGCAGCTGGGGTGTGTGTAGAGCCAGCATTGCTTCTGGCTGAGCTCTAACAAAGTAGCAGGGAACTGCTACAGCATCTGATTAATAAGTGGATATTATTGTTGCTGTCATGCATGGGTTGAGATGAATCATAGACTTGGAGAGTCATAGAACCAGACAGGTTGGAAGAGACCTCCAAACTCAGCCAGGCCAACCTAGCACCCAGCCCTATTCAGTCAACCAGACCATGGCACTAAGTGCCTCATCCAGGCTTTGTTTGAACACCTACAGGGATGGTGACTCCACCACCTCCCTGGGCAGCCCATTCCTTAGTGCCATGGTCTGGTTGATTGGCCAGGGCTGAGTGCTAGGTTGGACTGGCTGAGCTTGGAGGTCTCTTCCAACCTGCTTGAGTTTATGATTCTAAGTCCATCATGCTGGCAGCTTCCCCTGCAATGAACATGCCTGAGAGCTGTGGAGGGCTGAGCTGATGGTTCTGCAGCCCTGACAACCTTTCTGGGTCTAAGGTAGGTGTTCTGCAGTTGACCATCTCCCCATGCCTCAGTTTCCCCATCTGCATGATATGGGCAGTGGTGCTGCTGCTTCTCCAGGCAGAGAGGAGCTGGAGTTTTGTCTCTTGCCCAAGTGAAAACTTAGGCAATTCAGTGACAGTGGAGGAAGGGGGGAGAAAAAAGAGAATAAAAAAAAGGCTGGATTGAATGTTTTGGAATGGAACAAGCCCACGGGTGAGGGAGAGAAGGATTTTCGTTGTATCACCTCTTAAAGCATGACAGTTGCTGGGCTGGGCTTCAGTTGTTTCTGAAAGACCACCACTGAGTGCCAGTTCACTGGGGCCCTGCCCACTTTTGCCTGCATCCTGTCTTGAAACAAAGGTGTGGAGGGTGTAAACCCTATCCTGAGAGGTGTTCTCCACGCGTGGGGTGAAGGCAAGAACAGGCTCTTTGCCACGTCTCTCCCCAAACCAGAGGTGGATGTTGCTCAGGGTGTCCCTGTGCCACCCGCATGAGCAGGGGCCGCAGCGCGGTGTGGTGGCCTCAGCTGCTGCAGCCCAGGGTGACCTATGTGCCAGGATAAACAGAGGCAAACGGCTTGCAGGGTCTGCTGATGGCTTTTCCAGCAGTAATGAAGTGGGACACAGTAAAAAGCCTGAGTACTTTTGCCATTCCTGGGCTGTACAGCAGTCTCCATGCTCTCCCCCTCATCCCGGCTGGTGGTACCCTCCTCGCTGACCTGAGGCAAGGACACCTCAGCGCGTTGGTGGCAGTTGCTTAGTCTCACTGTGGCTGCAGGAGAGAACAGTTGCATTTATTTCCCCAAGTCCACTCCTCCTGGAGCCTGTGGAGGCAGGCAGCTCAGTCTCAAAGGAGATGAGAAAGCACACAGGAGCTTCTTGGTCCTTGAAGGAACAACTTGCCGAAAGGAAAACCCCCAGTCCCCAGGGCACCCTGTCTGCTGTAGGGTGTCAGAAGTGTTTGGTTTGTCCCCCTTTTCCTAGAGAGGTGGGAGTGAAGGGACACTGTCATCTTTGTCTGCCTGCTCAGGCTGGGGAAGAAATGTGAGCAGGGCATTGTACTGTCCAGGAGAAATCCTCTTCCCCTTGACCAAACCACAGGGAGCTCAGCGGACTCGTGACTTGGATGGAGCAACAGGGCTTGTGGCTGTGCCTCCTTTCCCTCTTGCTTACCTTTCCAGCGTCTGTCTGTCCTGCCTGGCTTGTATTTTGGGTAAGGCTTGAGAACACTGAGTTTGCTTTGAGATGTGTCCCCCTGGGTGGACCCAGCTGGAGCAGGACGGTGGCTGGGGGAGAACTGAGCCTCTCCTGTTCCCAAGGCTTGTTTGAAGGTTTCTGTGGTCTGCACCGAGGCTGCCCGCAAGGACCTGAGGATGTTTGGTGTGAGCTCATCTGGCTGTTTGTTTGAGGGACCACCAGTGAGTTGCTGAGCACCTCAGGAGCTGGGCTGTGGTCACCTTTTGATAGTGCAAAGGCAAATATTGAGGCACCTTTCCAGGGTGGGGGGAGTTTAGGGCTGGGTGTTTGTTGGGTGCTGGTAGCCACCGTGCTGAAGGTGCAACCAGACCTAAATGCTTGATGTATTTTGGTGGGATGGCACATTAAAAAGGTGTGGAGTGGTCATTAAATGGGGGCTTTGGAGCCTGTGGCTGGCTCTGGGAGACCACCAGAGCTCTGTGGGGTGTTTGCTGTTAGGACAGAGCAGCATGTATTTCCCCCCCCCCCCCCCACCTCTTCCTCCCTTCAACTTTAAATACCACCCCACAGATTTCAAGGAAAAAAAATAAATGCACTTAAAATGGCAACATTTTGTGGTGCCTCCAGGACTATTTATATTTTTATTGCCCCCACAGTTTTGGCATAATGATCTTTTTCATGAGGGCATCAGTGTGTGTGTGCGTGCAGTTAATCTGCACATCACAGAATCGGGCAGGCTTGGAAGGGACCACAAGGATCAGCAAGTTCCAACCCCCCTGACATGGGCAGGGACACCCTACCCTTGAGCAGGCTGCACACAGCCTCAGCCAGCCTGGCCCTAAACATCTCTGGGGATGGGGCCTCAACCACCTCCCTGGGCAACCCATTCCAGCCTCTCACCACTCTCACGTTCAACAGCTTCCTCCTCACACGCAGCCTGAATCTCCCCACCTTCAGCTTTGCTCCATTCCCCCCAGTCCTGTCACTCCCTGATAGCCTAAAAAGTCCCTCCCCAGCTTTTTTGGAGTCCCCCTTCAGATCCTGGAAGGCCACCAGAAGGTCACCTGGGAGCCTCCTTTTCTCCAGCCTGCACAGCCCCAACTCTTTCAGTCTGTGCTCACAGCAGAGCTGCTGCAGCCCTCTGAGCATCCTCCTGGCCCTTCTCTGGACACACTCCAGCATCTCCACATCCTTCTTGTCATAGGGGCTCCAGAACTGGGTGCAGCACTCCAGGTGGGGTCTCACCAGAGCAGAGTAGAGGGGGGAATCACCTCCCTCGACCTTCAAAAAGCAAGTTTTTGGGCTGGATTTAGTGCAGCAGCACAGGGTGCTTGGGATCCCAACTGCCATCAGACCCCTCCTCTGCTCTCCCTGCCAGCTCCAGGCTGATCTTGAGCTTTTCATCCTGTTCTCAGCTGATGTGAGCTTCTGTTTTTCAGGGTGTAGTTGAGGTTCTGATCTTGCTGGGGTGAGTATCACAGTAAAAATACATATCTTGGGAGTGAAATAGGAGGAAAGGCTGAGAGAATTGGGATTGCTCATCCTGGAGAGGAGAAGGTTTAGGGGAGACCTTAGCATCATGTGCCAATACACAAAAGGTGGCTACTGTGAGGAAGGAGACTCCCTTTTTACAAGGAGTCCCATGGAAAAGACAAGAGGTAATGAGGAAAAGTTATTGCTGAAGAGATTCCTACTGGAATCCAGAAGAACTGAGAACATGTGGAGATTGGAGTCATCTCCCAGGAGAAGTGGTGGCTTCCCCTTCACTGGGCAGTTTCAAGGCTCAGATGGGCATGGTGTTGGGCCAGCTCATTTCAGCCATGCTATTGCCTAAGAAGGTTGGACCAGATGATCCTTGGGGTCCCTTCCTACCTGCTGCTCTCTGTGATACAAGGTAAATGTCCAGAATGCTGTTTCCTGGAGTGATCCAAACTGACTTCACAGAAAACTCTGGGCAGCCTGATCTAGGGTAGGGTGTCCCTGCCCATGGCAGGGGAGTTGGAACTAGATGATCCTTGTGGTCCCTTCCAACCCTGACTGATTCTATGATCCTATGACTGTGTTCTAGTAGCCTGCAGCTTGTAAGGACAGAAGGTGGCTTTTGGTATTGCTTGCTGTGGCCTTGTCCTTAGCACAGATGTGAGTCTGAGCCTGGCAGCTCTGATCTCTGCTGGCAGACTCACCTCTCCCATTCCCTCTGGAAAATGAACCAAATCTCCCCACTTCCGACTGAAAGGTAAGATGTGAGATAAGCGTTTACTGGAAGGCTCCCTGCTGCCAAATAGCCTGGAGCACCTTTCCTTCCTCCTCCTTCTCCAAACAAGACCATCCAGGTGTTAACTGCATCCCTGTGAGTTGCAGTACTTAGCAGGTTCTGGTCGGATGTGAGGTTTTCATCTTCAACACAATAGCCACCTCGGGCAGTGTAGGAGCCCCTAGCTTGTGCTGAGTGTCTTCTAGCAGCTGCCATTCCTCCTCCTGATGTTTGCTGGGAGGAGGAGCTGACAGATCTGGGTACTGCACCAGGATCTCAGAAGAAAAGGAAATAAAACAGTGGCTTCCCTGAGACAAACCAGCTCCCCAGGCCCTCGTTTCTGCATGGCACAGAAGTGTGCCCCTACCCTGAATCAGAACCTTGGGTCACACTGATGGTCCCATTTGATGTCTTGATGCTGCTCTCCTTCTTCCTGCATCCATTCTGCTGTCATAGAATCAACCAGGTTGGAAGTTACCTCCAAGCTCAGCCAGTCCAACCTAGCACCCAGCCCTATCCAGTCAACTAGACCATGGCACTAAGTGCCTCATCCAGGCTTTGCTTCAACATCTCCAGGGATGGTGACTCCACCTCCCTGGGCAGCCCATTCCAATGCCAATCACTCTCTCTGCCAACAACTTCCTCCTAACATCCAGCCTAGACCTTCCATGGCACAGCTTGAGACTCTGTCCCCTTCTTCTGTTGCTGGCTGCCTGGCAGAAGAGCCCAACCCCACCTGGCTACAGCCTCCCTTCAGGCAGCTGTGAAGCAGTGAAGCCACCCCTGAGCCTCCTCTTCTGCAGGCTGCACACCCCCAGCTCCCTCAGCCTCTCCTCACAGGGCTGTGCTGCAGGCCCCTCATCAACTGTGTCACCCTTTTCTGGACACCTTCCAGCATCTCAACACCTCTCTTGAATTGAGAAGCCCAGAACTGGACACAGTACTTAAGGTGTGGCCTGAGCAGTCCTGGTGGCTCAGGCTGGGCAGACGGGATCCTGTGCAAGCTCCCAGCTGCTCACCTTCCATAAAGCCCTACCCAGAGACACAGTGGCTCTTGTGGGGGTTTCTTCACTCTCAGTTACAAACCATCCCTCACAGCTTCGTTGGGAAGCTGCTGACAGCTCTCTGCCACCACATGGGTGGAAGAAATGAGGTGGGGATGCAGTGGTGCTGCAGGGTGAGGTGGGTAGAGCTGCAAGCCTGGCTGCTGCTGTTTAATATCTGTGGTCTAAGTGTAAATGGAGCAGGCTCCAGCTCCAGTATGTTTGTCTTGGAGATTAAATCTGGAGAGCCTCCGGTCTCCAAGTCCATGCCGGGAAGAGGGGCGAGGAGGGAGGGGAGCCCAGCCCTGCGGGTGCACACACACCTCTTTAACCCTCCCACAGCTGCTGGCTGCCTGCAAAAGGGAGGGTTAGAGAGGGAGGAGAGGGTGGAGGGAGCCCAGGCCTTTGAAATTAGCTTTGGAAAGGTTGGCACAGCCCAAACTGATGCACCTGCTGGTGATGCTTTTGTGGCTAGGAACCACCCGTTGCCCTTCCTGCGAGGTGAAGTGGTGGTGGTGGGGCCCAGTGGTGCTCCAACCAGGAGCAGTTGCTCTACCAGTGCAGAGGCAGAGCAGCTGCACCTCGCATAGGGATGGCATATGCAAGGCACTTGGGTTCCACCTGCCTTACAGGCACCTCTTGGCTTCTCCTGCAGCAGCCTTTTGTGCCTGCTCAGAGGGCACAAAACCTTTTGTGGCACCCACAGATGCAGTGAGTCCCTCTCTGCCTGCTCCACTGCATCATTTGCATCATCCAGCCCTGCCTTGGCACGGGGACTTCTTCAGCTGCACGGCCTGAACCCCTGGGGGATCAAGAGCATCTCAGACACCATCCTCCTCCTCCTCCACTTGAGCCTCAGGTCTGAGGTGAGGAGGGAACTGCTGCGTCGTGCCTGGGGTTTCCTTTAAGGCTGATGTGTGGGGCAGGCAGGAGGGAGGGAAAGCATCTCCCCCCGGGGACCCATTGCTGTAATGTTCTTAAACACTTCATCTGGTGTAGGGCAGGTACTACAAGTGTTCCTCCAGTGCTCAGGGCTGTTTTTGCAGTGCTGTTTATATAAGAGATGGTGCATGGTGCCTACATGCTTCTGGCACTTCTAAACCTAGGTAAGGCTGTGTTTATCCTGGGGATTGGCCCCAGTTGCAGTCAGCTGGGGCTCAGCCAGCAGCAGAGTGAGACTGATACATATATTATTTAAAAAAGCCCTGGCTGTTGAGAGGCCAAGCCTGCTTGCTGCACTGATGAAAAACGTGGCTTTGAGCAGTTTTACCCAGTCTCAACTGGTGGAGCTGGGCCAGTGGGCAGAGAGGAGCTGGGGGATGCACCCCCCTCCTCCTCCTCCTCCGCTGCAGGGTGTGAGAGCAGCCTGAGCAGTGCCATCCTTGGGGAGATGCTTTAAGGAGCTGAAGGCTGGGGCTGGTGTGTGTCTCCCCCTGTCATAGAGCCTGGTGAGGGGTCCAGGGTTGGGGTGGATTTCCAGTTTTCCTCTTTTGTTTCATAGAATCAAGCAGGTTGGAAGAGACTTCCAAGCTCAGCCAGGCCAACCTAGCACCCAGCCCCACCCAATCAACCAGACCATGGCACTAAGTGCCTCATCCAGCCTTTGCTTCAGCACCTCCAGAGACAGCGACTCCACCACCTCCCTGGGCAGCCCATTCCAATGCCAATCACTCTCTCTGCCAACAACTTCCTCCTCACATCCAGCCTAGACCTCCTCCAGGACAACTTGAGACTGTGTCCCTTTGTTCTGTTGCTGCTTGCCTGGCAGAAGAGACCAACCCCACCTGGCTACAGCCTCCCTTCAGGCAGTTGTAGTCAGCAATGAGGTCTGCCCTGAGCCTCCTCTTCTGCAGGCTGCACACCCCCAGCTCCCTGAGCTCCTTCTCACAGGGCTGTGCTCCAGGCACCTCACCAGCTTCATTGCCTTTCTCTGGACACCTTCCAGCACCTCAACATCTCTCTTGAATTGAGGAGCCCAGAAATGGACACCAGTTTGAGGCACCACACACTGCAGTGTGCTTCTAGCTTGTCTTAATAGGGTAGAGGGGTTTGTGATTGCCTGGTCCAGGTCTGGAATTGGGGGAGAATCTGCAGAAGAGAGGACAGAAAGCTGGATAACCATAGAGGCTGTTCCCCACATGACTCACTTCATCAAATCTTTTCCTGCCCTCAGCAACCCAACACATGGGATGGGTTAGCAGGGTTGCATGTGGGTTGCCATCAGCAAAGGGTCAATTTTCACCCATTCTCCCTGGCAACATATCCAAAGGTCTCCAGACTCCTCTGAATTCACTCTTGGATGCTGGGTGGAGCTTTACTCTGGCTTCTGCATCCGACCTGGGAGGAAGAACCCAGTGGGCTTGGGGCTTGGTGGCTGGCCAGCTCTACTCCTCCAGCCCTTGGCTGGGCAGAGTCTTCTTATTTGATCTAAGAGGAAGAATTTAATTAAATGAGATGTAGATCTCATCTGGTGGGAATTTTGCTGTGGGCACCCTGCCCTGGATTGTGCCCAAGGCAACAGTGGGAGCTGGGGGAGGAAGGCTGACCAGTGCCAGGCTCCTCTTGCCTTTCCTCTGCTGCTGGCCAGGTTTTATTCCTAACCTGCCCATCCTCATCCTGGTGTGTGATGCTGTGGGCTTGGTTGGTGTGATGCTTGTGACCCATGGGTTGAGGGTCACACCTGTGAGTGTGGGGCTGCAGGATGAATGATTTGGTTTCATGTTGCTCTGGCACTGTTTTGTCTCTAAGGCAAGGAGATGGATTTTAAAACAGCCCAGAAGTGGATGTAGCTTTGAAGAAATCATATTTTGTGTCTCTAGCTCTTGTGTGGATGGATTTTGAGTTGTGCCTTTGTTTGCAGGGGGGGTGGTTTTGTTCTTTTGGCTACGTGACCTTAGGTTGGACTAGCCCAGCTGTGAGACTTGTTTCATTCAGAGAATCAGTCAGGGTTGGAAGGGACCACAAGGATCATCTAGTTCTAACCTCCCTGCCATGGGCAGGGACACTCTACCCTAGAGCAGGCTGCACACAACCTCATCCAGCCTGGCCTTAAGCACCTCCAGGGATGGGGCCTCAACCACCTCCCTGGACAACCCATTCCAGCCTCTCACCACTCTCGTGCTCAGCAACTTCCTCCTCATCTCCAGGCTGAACCTACTCACCTTTAGCTTTGCTTCATTCATGGAATCATAGAATGGCTTCAGTTGGAAGGGACCTTAAAGATGCTCTAGTTCAAATCCCCTCTGCCCCCCTGCTATGGTCAGGGACACCTTCCACTAGTCCAGGTTGCTCAAGGTCTTGAGCACCTCCAGGGAGGGGGCATTGATGATCTTGAAGGTCTTTTCTAATCTAAGAAATTCTGTGATTCTATAATCCCCAACCTCCCTGAGCAACTGTTCCAGGGTCTCACCACCCTCACTGTGAAGAATTTCTTCCTAAGCTCCAGTCTAAACCTCTCCTCCTCAAGCTCCAATCCTTTCCTTCTCATCCTATCACAACAAGTGCCTGCCTGTGAAGGGGGTCAGTCTGTGATGACCTGAGAAGGTCCCTTCCAGCACAAACCACTCTGTTTCTATGCTGTTCAAGGGCTGGCAGCACTTCCCTGGTTGCATTTCACGTGTCAGAAATTCGCTGCCTTTTGGCTTTCTCCTCCTTTCTCTGCCCCAGGGCGTGTTGAAAACTCCAAGCTGATGATGCCCTGATGATGGGAGCTGGCACTTACTGCTCTGCTGCAATCCGTGCTTTACACTGCAGAGCAGAGTACCTGGAATGACTGGGAAAGACGTAGGAATTGTACAAGCCTGGTGTCTGCCCTGTGGCTGAGGGCAAGCTGGGGCAGGCTGAGCGTGCCCTGGCAGCAGGAGCCTCACCGCGGCGGCACCGCCGATGTCGTAGGATCGAACCATAGAATCAGGCAGGGTGGGAAGGGAGCACAAGGAGCAGCCAGTTCCAACTCCTCTGACATGCCCAGGGACACCCTACCCTAGAGCAGGCTGCTCACAGCCTCATCCAGCCTGGCCCTAAACACCTCCAGCCATGGGGCCTCAACCACCTCCCTGGGCAACCCATTCCAGCCTCTCACCACTCTCATGCTCAACAACTTCCTCCTCACCTCCAGTCTGACTCTCCCCACCTCCAGCTTTGCTCCATTCCCCCCAGTCCTGTCACTCCCTGACAGCCTAAAAAGTCCCTCCCCAGCTTTTTTGTAGGCCACTTCAAATCCTGGAAGGCCACAAGAAGGTCACCTGGGAGCCTCCTCTTCTTCAGACTGCACAGCCCCAACTCTTTCAGTCTGTGCTCACAGCAGAGCGGCTGCAGCCCTCTGAGCATCCTCCTGGCCCTGCTCTGGACACACTCCAGCATCTCCACATCTCTCTTGTAATGGAAGCTCCAGAACTGGATGTGCTCTGTCCCATAGGCACTGCTCTGCCTTGTCAGCTCCCTGAGCTTTGAGACATTTTCCAGGTGCACCTCAACATTGACCCCTCCCCAGGGGTGGCACCGCAGGGTTGGTGAGGGGGCAGGAAAAAAAAGGAGCTTTTCCCTTGGATGCTTTTTCCCCCCCCCCCGACCTACTCTTTTTTTTGTGTTCCTGCATCGAGTTGAAGTTTTAACCAGTTGGCATTTCTCTGCCAGTAACAGCTCTAAGGACAATTCCTGACTGATTCTAGGAAATGCTCAGCTGAAAGTAGATGTCTGCATGCCCTCTGCTGAGCTCACCCACATGGCTGGCTTGGCCAGAGGGTCCTGCTTGCTTTCCTTCCTGCTGGGAATGGTCTCAAGGCACTTTCAGGGCTCACCAAATCTTCTCCTCTTCAACCTTCCTCATCCCAGCCCTGAATTTTGGAGCCCTCTTGCTTGGCATAGCAGGGAAGCAGTTCTGTGTTGTCTCTCTGCTGGAGGTTAGGGATGGGTGTCACCGCCTGGGACTACCCAAGAGAAACACAATGCTGCCAAGCCAAAGTAGTCCCAAGAGTGGCCACACATGGTTAAGTTTCACTTGCAGGATGATCAGGGCTAGATTTGTGTTGGAGGGGGTGGAATAAAAGCCTTAATTAATTTATTTTTAAGTCCATTAAAATCTTGCTTTCTCCTCCTCCAGAGCATTCCTCACTTCCAACAAATCTGGATTCAAACAAAGACATTTTGCCTTTAAGCCCCACAAGGCAGGAGGTAGAAGATTCATTTCTCTCTCTGGTCGTTGTCAGTTTGAGATCTGTGAGTGATGAGGAGAGCCCAGGGTAGGGCCCAAGGCAGTGGCAGGGCTCTGGCAGCCACTGAGGGGGCACAGGAGGCTTTGTCTGTTGGGTGGAGATGAGTTTTGAGTTGCTTGCAGTGTAAGGCTCTGGCAGCCACTGAGGGGGCACAGGAGGCTTTGTCTCTTGGGTGGGGATGGGGTTTGAGTTGCTTGCAGTGTAAGGCTCTGGTGGCCACTGAGGGGGCACAGGAGGCTTTGTCTCTTGGGTGGGGATGGGTTTTGAGTTGCTTGCAGTGTAAGGCTCTGGCAGCCACTGAGGGGGCACAGGAGGCTTTGTCTCTTGGGTGGGGATGGGGTTTGAGTTGCTTGCAGTGTAAGGCTCTGGCAGCCACTGAGGGGGTCACAGAGGGCTTTGTCTCTTGGGTGGGGATGGGGTTTGAGTTGCTTGCAGTGTAAGGCTCTGGCAGCCACTGAGGGGGCACAGGGGGCTTTGTCTCTTGGGTGGGGATGGGGTTTGAGTTGCTTGCAGTGTAAGGCTTTGGCAGCCACTAAGGGGGCACAGGAGGCTTTGTCTCTTGGATGGAGATGAGTTTTAAGTTGCTTGCAGTGTAAGGCTCTGGCAGCCACTGAGGGGGCACAGGGGGCTTTGTCTCTTGGGTGGGGATGGGGTTTGAGTTGCTTGCAGTGTAAGGCTCTGGCAGCCACTGAGGGGGCACAGGAGGCTTTGTCTCTTGGGTGGGGATGGGGTTTGAGTTGCTTGCAGTGTAAGGCTTTGGCAGCCACTGAGGGGGCACAGGAGGCTTTGTCTCTTGGGTGGAGATGGGGTTTGAGTTGCTTGCAGTGTAAGGCTCTGGCAGCCACTGAGGGGGCACAGGAGGCTTTGTCTCTTGGGTGGAGATGGGGTTTGAGTTGCTTGCAGTGTAAGGCTCTGGTGGCCACTGAGGGGGCACAGGAGGCTTTGTCTCTTGGGTGGAGATGAGTTTTAAGTTGCTTGCAGTGTAAGGCTCTGGCAGCCACTGAGGGGGAACAGGGAGCTTTGTCTCTGGGTGGGGATAGGTTTTGAGTTGCTTGCAGAGGGTTTGTTTTGTTCTTTTGGCTGTGTGACCTTGGGTTGGACTGATCCAACTGTGAGTCTTGTTTCATTCATAGAATGGCTGAGTTGGAAGGGACCTTACAGATCAGCTAGTTTCAGCCTCCCTGCCATGGGCAGGGACACTTCCCACTAGCCCAGGTTGCTCAAAGCCTCACCCAGCCTGGTCTTAAGTGCTTCCTGGGGTGAGACATCCACAACTTCTCTGGGCAACCCATTCCAGTGTCTCACCTGCTTTATTCTACTCAGAGACCAACCCCACCTGGCTACAGTCTCCCTTCAGGTCGTTGTAGACAGCACTGAGGTCACCCCTGAGCCTCCTCTTTTCCAGGCTAAGCAACCTCAGCTCCCTCCTGTTGTTACCCTCCACGTTCCAGCATCCAGAAAGGACCAATGACCCAACTCTGCCCCTCTCCAAAGGCCAAATGTTGGGTGATTGTGAAGCTTCCCACCTTGCCTCAGCCACAAACCCTAATCCTGACCTAGGGGCCCCATCTCACTGTGGGTAAGAAGTAATTTTACCTCTTGCTGTGGTGTGGAGCTCCATTGTGAGAATTAAGCAGTGTTTTGCTGTGCTAATTTACCACCACAGGTTGTACAATTATCTTTTTATAGGGATGGGTATGCTCCAGGCTTTCCTGCTGCTCAGCAGAGCTGGCTCTACCTGTGTCTGCTTGTGAGAGATGTTGTGGCATACCTGGTCCTGCTCTGGGCTCACTCTGTGATCTGGGACAATTAACAGGGGATTTTTTAAGGACACTGAGGTGCTGGAGCATGTCCAAGGAAGAGCTGGTGAAGGGCCTTGAAGTCAAGTCTTGTGAAGAATGGCTGAGGGAACTGGGGCTGCTTAGTCTTCAGAAGAGGAGGCTGAGGAGGGGACGTTATCACGCTCTGTAACTCCCTCAGAAGAGGTGGGAGTGAGGTGAGGTTCTGTCTCACAAGCAGTAAGTGAAACCCTCCCCAGCCTTCCTCTAGGTCCCCTTCAGATACTTGAAGGCCACTCCAAGGTCTCCTTGAAGCCTTCTCTTCTCCAGGCTGCAGAGCCCCAACTCTTGTAGCCTGTCCTCATGGCAGAGCTGCTGCAGCCCTCTGAGCATCTCCCCTTTGCTTGGCTGATGCTGGGTGTCTCTGGTCCTGCTCTCCCTGCCTGGCTCTGCCTTGGCACTCTTTGCCAGTGGTTTCATATCCTTTTTTCCCCATGCAGAAGGAAGGAGGGGAATAAGGGGAAAAGAATTAATCAGCTTAGGGTCAGAACAGGAAAAAACACTGCTTAAATTGGTAATCCCCAGGGATAGAAATCAGCTCAGAGCCGTGAAATAAATGTGCAGCCGGATGGGTTTTCCTCCCTCGCTCCCTCCCCTTTCTGGTGAGGCTGATCTCAGAGGCCAAGGGATGGTGGCAGGGATCCTGCCTCTACCAAGGGTGGAACTCCAGTGTGAGAGCTTTTGTGCCCTTGTCTGGAATTGAAGCCTTCCAGCAAACAGCTCAACCAGCTGTGAGGACTTTGAATATCCCCAGGTTACAGGGAGCAGAGCTCATCATCAGCATGGGACCCTGTGAGCGGCATGACCAAATCCATCACCCCCCTGGAGACAAACAGGGAGGTTTTGCAGTGCTTTTCCCATCCTGTGAGCCAGTGCATCACTGCACCAGGGTGGGAGCAGAGAGAGGTGTGTGAGAATAGAGAGGACAGGACAGTCTGTAACCCCTTTTATCTAGGAGTTCCATCCCTGCTTGCCTCTACTGTGATACTTGGATGCAGAGCTCATCTGGAGGAGTGGTGCTGGCCATGTGGGGCTGCACAGGGCTGTAAGAAGCGCTCATGTCTGCTCTGGAGGTCTCCCCATAGTCAGTTGGGATGCCTTGTGCAGTTGGAGCATCCCCTTTCCCTGGGAGGCTCCAGGGTCTGCTTTTGTTGGTGGTGAGGGGGGTGGGGAAAGCCCTCCAGCTCATTTGGAAGAGCCCAGGAGTCTTATGGTTTGCCAGGGGCCCCTGCAGATGTCAGAAACCAACGGTGGCTGCTCAGCTCCCAGCTGCCTGCAGTGGGGGACTGCAGGAGTTCCAGCAGGAGAAGCAAAAATGCTGTCAGATAAACAAAGTTCATGCTCAGGGAAGATTGTTTTGCTGCTCAGGCCTATCCATCAGGCTGTCAGAGGATCATCACTTTGGGGATGCTTTTAATAGAGGAGCCACAACTGTCATCAGGTCCCCGAAACCTGCTGCCTCTCCTGGGAGTCTGTAGTGTCCAAGCCCTGACATCGTTCTGGGCTTATCTGCTTGCTGCAAGAATGAAGGAGGATGAGACTTTCTTCATTCTTTCATCTGCCTGTCAGTCTCCCTGTGACACATGGCTCTGAGTGGCCTTTTCTTGCGGGGAAGGAGGGGGCAAAATTGCTAGAAAGAGCCAGAGAAGGAGGCAGCCTCGTCCCACATGCAGAACAGGTTGGAGTACCTGGGCAAGAAAGTTGTCAGAGGTGTTTTTACTGGGGGTGGGTGGGGGGTTAAACTGCTATTTTTAGTCTTGCTTACTCTAGGGTGAGTGCCTGTGCTCAGCTTTTTGTGTGTTGATCAGGGCTGTTGTTTGAGGAGGAAACCTGCACCTGCTGCTGGGAGCTGTGGTTTGGGCTGTGGTAGCTGCTGTGCTCCAAGCACATACCAGTGGGGCTGAGCCTCTGCTAGCTCTCATCCATGGGGCACCTCCATCCTCAGCTGGCCAAGAGCAGCAAACCTTCTGGGGTGCACTGCCAATTGCAGCCATTCCCTTTTCATTTCTCTGATGGCAGAGCAGGAGGCTGCTGTGATGCTGGGTGCAGACATAGAATCCAAGACCATCCAGTCCAACCTAGCACCCAGCCCTACCCAGTCAACCAGACCATGGCACTAAGTGCCTCATGCAGTCTTTTCTTGAACACCTCCAGGGATGGTGCCTCCACCACCTCCCTGGGCAGCCCATTCCAATGGCAAATCATGGAGCCCTTTCTGCCAATTCTCAGCCCTGCTCAACCTTGAGAGACTTTTTGTGGTGTTACATCCAAGGGCCAGCTCTTTAATACCCTTTGCTGCCTTTGAGTAGCAGGACTGGGTGCCAGGATTGAGGTGGAAGGTCTTGTATAGTCTGACCCCCTTCATGGTCCAGCACTGAGCATCTGCAGTTCAAGAGGGACATGGATATACTAGAGAGTGTCCAATGGAGGCTGTGAGGATGATGATGAAGGGACAGGAACATCTGTCTGATGAAGAAAGGCTGAGAGACCTGGGGCAGTTTAATCTGGAAAAGAGCAGACTGAGAAGGGATCTTATTAATGCCAAGTGCAGGGTTCTACACTTTGGCCACAACAGCCCCAAGCAGCACCACAGGCTGGGGACAGAGTGGCTGAGAGCAGCCAGGCAGAGAGGGACCTGGGGGTGCTGGTAGAGAGTAGCTGAAGATGAGCCAGCAGAGTGCCCAGTGTGGCCAGCAGGACAAGGGAGGTTCTTCTGCCCCTGTACTCACTATTGGTCAGGACACACCTTGAGTGCTGTGTCCAGTTCTGGGCTCCTCAATTCAAGAGAGATGTTGAGGTGCTGGAAGGTGTCCAGAGAAGGGAGACAAAGCTGGTGAGGGGCCTGGAGCAGAGCCCTGTGAGCAGAGGCTGAGGGAGCTGGGGGTGTGCAGCCTGCAGAAGAGGAGGCTCAGGGCAGAGCTCATTGCTGTCTACAACTCCCTGAAGGGAGGCTGTAGCCAGGTGGGGTTGGGCTCTGCTGCCAGGCAAGCAGCAACAGAACAACGGGACATAGTCTGCAGTTGTTCTGGGGGAGGTCTAGGTTAGGGGGAAGTTGTTGTCAGAGAGAGTGATTGGCATTGGAATGGGCTGCCCGGGGAGGTGGTGGAGTTGCTGTCCCTGGAGGTGTTCAAGACAAGACTGCATGAGGCACTTAGTGCCATGGTCTGGTTGATTGGCCAGGGCTGGGTGCTGGGTTGGCCTGGCTGATCTTGGAGGTCTCTTCCAACCTTCTTGAATCTATGATTCTAGTTGAGGGTCTCCTTGCTCACTTCAAGGGGGGGGTTGGACTAGATGACCTTTAGAGTTCCCTGCCAGCCTGGGTGATGCTCTGATGCCTGGTCACACCTAGGTGAGTGCATGAGCATGTGCTGGGTTAAAGGCACCATCTCCCCAGCCATGACTCACGGTGGTTTGCACTGTGGCAGGTCGGTGACTCACAGCAGCTCTGCCGTGGAGCTGACAGCACCTGTCTGGGCTGCAGTTATTTATTAACACCTTACCAGAAAGGGTGGCCATGGGAACAGAACACTGCTTTGCTTCCTCTAGCTGAAGGAGCTTTAATGACATCTCTCCTGAGGCTGGCTGGGCTTCTGGCAAGGCTTCCTGCAGCACATGCTTAGGTCAGTGAACGAAGATAATCTCTTTGGACCGAAACTCCTGGAATTAGGTTGCCTCTTGCAACAGAGTCTGGTGGTTTAAGGAGAAGGCTTGTTTGTGTTTGCAGCCTGGGGAAGGCTTGCACTGAGCCTGAGGTCTCTTTTGTAGCCAGAGTTACACTGTGTGAGATACTGCTCCAAAGATGTGTCCGAGGTGGCAGGGTTGGACTTGATGATCTGTGAGGTCTCTTCCAACCCTGATGATACTGTGATAAGGAAATAGAAGTTTGCTAGGGAGGATGAGGCAAGGCAGAGCTGGGGTCTCCTCTTCCACCCTGCTGCTTTTCCTTCTGGGTCGCTCAGCTTTCTTATGGGAATGATCCCTCTGAGTGTGGTTTTCACACAGCTCTGGATGCTGGAATCTCATTGTATGCTCATGTGGAGGGTGGGGAGAGCATGGGGTGGGGTCACACAGCCTGGTCACTGCTAGGCTACTTTTTTCTGCTGCCTGAGGGTCTCCATGGGACCCTGGGCTGAAATGTGGCAAAATTGGCTCCTCGCTGAAGGAAGAGGCCTCGTGGGATGATGCTTGTGGGATGTTTCCATGCCTGCCCACCCATCTGCACTAGAGTGGCCTTCACCTTCCTCATGGCAGGGGTGCCTGGTGGGCCACTTCCACCAGATGGAGCTGTGAGATGCTATCGGGGGCCGAGGGGTCCCCAGGGCCAGCCTGAGGCCCTCCATGGAGCCCAGCCAGCTTGCCACTGTGTGGGAGCATAAAGCTGGAGGCATCTGTTTCAGCTGGAGGAGGAGTGCTGGATGCCTCACCACGTCAGGATGTGGCACATCTCGCAGCATCAGTGATGGAGCAGACAGCACAGGGAGAAGTTTTTCCTCAGAGTCCCACCCCTGACCATCTCCTGGGGTCACCACCTTCACTGTGCCATGATGGTGAGCACTGGGAGCCCTGTGGAGCAGGGCTGACTTGGCAGAACCAGCAGGCAGGAGGAGAGAAGGAACACGCTGTGAGGAGCTCCATGTAGGATGGGACACGTGTGGACAGGCAGGGAGTGATGGATAGGTCCTCTAGGCAGCACTGAGGTCATACCCTGCTCCAACCTGCCTGGGGGGGGACGACTGCCTGCGTGGGGAGATGGTGGTGGCAGGGGTCCTTTTGCAGGGGTCTGTCTGTCCCCTATGCAGGAGGCTGCTGAGGCTTGAGAGGGCACCACACGTCGGCAGGGGCAGGCTGTGACTCAACAGGTTTGTTTCATCTCTTCTCAGATCTTTTTGCCTTTTTTCTCTTTCATCCACTTGCCTCATTGACTTTATTTTACAATCCATTGCTGGGTTCACTGAAGAGCACTTTGGTCATTAAGCACGTTGGGGCATGTGGATAAACCTGCATCTCTAAACTCTAAATCACTTTAAAGCTGCTATCAAATCGCTGGCTGGGATGTGAAGAGCACAGCAGGACTCTCTCCCTCCTGTCACCCCTCCCTTCCATTCTCCCACACCTCCATGTTTCTGGGGGTTGGAAGGTGCAAGGCCAACCAGGGTGGGCAGGTCTGAAGCTCCATCCCTTTGCAGGGCCTTTAATGTGTCCAAGCCCCTGTTCCTCTCTGTAGATCTGGACACATCAGGGGTCCTTTGCAGGAGTTTGAGGCCAGACTGAGCCTGGGACAATGCACTGAGGTGCTAACACGGCTCTGCTGGGAATGGCTCCTGCAAACAGGCTCTAGCTCTCTAGCTGCATTTTTCTCAATCCAGCCCTTCAGATGGGAAGTGTTTCGACAGTAGAAGTGGAATTGGGGCATGTCTGAGCAGGGTGAGGGGTCTGAGGGAGGGACACCCGGGAGAGGGAGCAGCAGGGAGGGCTGAGTGCTGAGCGAGCCATAACGTGAGCACTGCCAGAATCGTTTCCCTGCCTCTTGGTTTCCTTTCCTGTTTGGCTTTCCTGCCCACACAGTTTGTGCTCAAGCTGTCTGCAGACTCGATGCTCCCATCCTCCCTAGCCAAAAGTCCTCTTCCTATTCCTGTGCTTTGTTCTACATGCTCAGGGGGACGGGGCAGGAGGCAGATCCTCATCTCCAAATGCACAGGAGATCATCTGCTGCAAGCTCAGCACCTCCTCCTCCTCCTCTGTTTGCTCTGGACAGATGCACTCTTCTTCCCAAGGCTGCTGCTGAGCTTGGAGACAGCTCATGCCCTTGTTCCAGCACCTGATGTATCCCCTCTGCTCTCCTGGGATGTTGTGGTGGGCTGGTGAAGAGAACAACAACAGTGTGGGGGCTGGTGTCCAGGAGGCACTGGTGGACTCGGGACTCGTGGTGTGTGGCCTGGTTGTGATGCTCTTGCTTGTCCTCCTGGGGCCAGAGCAGTCCAGGGCGCAGGGAAGCAGATGATGCCTGGCTGGTGAGTGTGGGGTTTGTAAAGGACGCAACTGGCCTGGGGTGATGAAATAAATTGCACCTGGGATCTTACTCTCTGTGTAGGTTTAAGTGCTGAGGGATGTGCAGGTGGTTTGGAAGGAGGGAAGTTTGTCCTGAGTGGGGTTTGTTCAGGTCACAAGGGTCCAGAGAGGATAGCCCTTCACTGGGAGTATCCCTGGGACAAAACTACATGCTCTTGTACAGCCTGGGGTTAAACTGAGACACCAAGGTGGCACTGCGCCTGCTGGGGCTCCGTTGCTCTGCCTGAAGGCTGACAATGAATGATGTCCCTAATCCACACAGTAAGGACATGCTGATGTCCTTAACATTAGGGAGGTGGTGGATGTCCCCTCCCCCAAGTGGCTCAAGGTCAGGTTGGATCTGGCCTTGAGCAAGCTGGGCTAGTGGAAGGTGTCCCTGCCCATGGCAGAGGGGTTGGAATTGGATGATTTTAAAGGTCCCTTCAAACCCAAACCTTTAGGGAGGTGATTGTCTCCTTGGACTTGGCTTTGGCGAGGCCACACCTCGAGGATTGTGTTCAGTTTTGGGCACTGCAATACAAGAGAGATGTGGAGGTGCTGGAGCAGGTCCAGAGTAGGGCAACGAAGCTGGGGAAGGGCCTGGGGGATAAATCTTATGAGGAGTAACTGAGGGAGCTGGGGATGGTTAGTGTGAGAAAGAGGAGGCTGAGGAGAGACCTCACTGCTGTCTACAGCTACCTGAAAGGACATTGTGGAGAGGCTGCTGCTGGGCTCTTCTCACAAGTAACTGGAGACAGCACAAGGGGGAATGGCCTCAAGCTGAGGCTGAGGAGGTTTATATTGGACATTAGGAAAAAGTTTTTCACAAGGAGAGTGGTCAGGGACTGGAATGAGCTGCCCAGGGAGGTGGTGGTAGAGTCACCCACCCTGGATGTGTTTAAGGGTGGTTTGGATGTGGTGCTTAGGGCTACGGTTGAAGGTGAATCTTGTAGAGCAGGGTTCTAGGTTGGACTTGGTGATCCTGAGAGGCTTTTCCAACCTGGATGTTTCTGTGATTCTATGAGTCTAACAAGGGGAAGAGGACATCCTGTAGCAGCCTCCTGGGCTGGACTCATCGCCCCCACTCCCAGCGCCCTCATCCCGGTGGCTGCAGGAAGCGGAGCTCTGCGGTGCTTCCCGCGCCAGCAGCGCATCCCACGGCACTCCGGCTGCATCCTGGCCCGAGGAGGGACCAAACTGGCCCAAAAGCTTGGGCCGGGGTGGAGCAGATCAGGAAGTGCCTTTGATGTCTGGGCGCTAACACGGTTTCAAATGAGCCGCGGCCATGCCTGCCCTGATGCCTGCCCAGCAGATAACAGATCAGAGCGCGGCGCGGAGCGGCGGTACTGAGCTTTATGGAGCTTTGATTGCTCCCAACCACGCAGCTCCTCAGGGGAACTTCAAAAGCAGCGCCTCGGACCTGCAACGCCCTGTGCAAAGAGTCCCGAGCTGGGCCTTCTGCACACTCTCTGCGTGTGGCTACGCCCAGGGCTTGGTGATAAAGCTTTTTGCCCTGTCACATCTTTAACACCAGCAGCAGGGTAAGTTTTTGGTGCTAGGTTGGACTGGATGATCTTGGAGGTCTCTTCCAACCTGGTTGATTCTATGATTCAGGGCTTGATCAGGTGGTTGTGGAGTCTGTAGAATAGGATCAGAGAATGCTTTAGGTTGGAAAGGGCTTTTAAAGGTCATCTAGTTCAGCTCTTGCTGCAGTTTGCAGGGACATCTGCAACTGGATCAGGTTGATCTGCTCTGGAATGGTTCCAGAGAAGGGGTTTCTGTCACATCTCTGGGCAACCTGGCCCAGTGTCTTACCACTCTCAGCACAGAAGATGTCTTCCTTGTATCCAGCAATAGAACAAGGGGACACACTCTCAAGTTGTGCCATGGGAGGTCTAGGCTGGCTGTCAGGAGGAAG
Source organism: Pogoniulus pusillus (assembly GCF_015220805.1). NCBI lineage: Eukaryota > Metazoa > Chordata > Aves > Piciformes > Lybiidae > Pogoniulus > Pogoniulus pusillus. The sequence continues at coordinate 6,164,374 of NC_087274.1, read as the reverse complement.
TTGTTGTCAGAGAGAGTGATTGGCATTGGAATGGGCTGCCCTGGAGGTGTTGAAGCAAAGCCTGGATGAGGCACTTAGTGCCATGGTCTGGTTGATTGGCCAGGGCTGGGTGCTAGGTTGGACTGACTGAGCTTGGAGGTCTCTTCCAACTTGATTGATTCTATGTTTCTGTCTCAGTCCCTGCTGTGCAGTGGCCCCCAGAGCCGAGCCGTTGGGGTTTGCCTTCTGCAGAGCCTGTGGTGCTCATGAGACAGGGAGATGCTCAGAGCTGGAGGGAGGCTTTGCAGCCACTCTTGGTACGCTCACCAGCAGCGCGGGAGTTAACGGGAGAAGTTGGGGGAAAGATGAGGGAAAGGGCTGGGACCTCCTCCAGACCCCCCCTGCCGTCCCCCTTGGCTGCTGTGATTTCATTGAGGCTGTGGATTGGCCTCTGGAGGATGGAGCTGGGTAACACCACAACATAAACAGAACATCTGGAAGCTCTTAAAGGCTTTTATTTTTTAACACATTTACAAGAGCCAGGGACAGTTGTGCACAGCGTTCTGCAAACCTGGAGATGCTGCACTCTTTCTGGCCCTAAAGCAGCCTGAAGCTGGTTTATCAGGCTCTCTCTTGGGGAAGGGTCAGAGGGGCTGGTTTGTTACCTCTGCATCGTACTGCTGAGGGTGTGATATCTTGGCCAGGAGGTGCCAATCTTGCTTGTGTATTCCCTCTGAAGTCCTAAGCAAACAGATAAGAGGTGCACGATAAAGGAGAGGAAACCTCTACCCTTCTTTCTGTGTGCCCCCAGGACAGGGAGCTGGGCAGGGTTTGCCTGGTTAGTAATTTTATGGAGTGAGCAGGGTGAGAATCAAAGAGGAGAGCAAATGATTAATCTCTCCAAATAGGCCAAGAGCTTGTCTGAATTTCAGGTGGGAGCTGGTGGTGCCATGCTTAATGGTGGGATTTGGATCCTGCAGTATGTTGCAGCTCAGTTGAGAGCTTTTAGGTGAAGGACCCCCCCAGGCAGAAAGGGATAAATGAGATCCGTTCCCACTCTTGTCACAGTGTTGCCATCAGACTGCGTTTCCCTTCCCCACCTCCTTCCAAACGTTTATGGCAGCTTGGGTTAAGAAGCCCTCTTCTGCCAGCTCATCTAGGGCCACCCAGGACAGCAGTGAGGGCACAGGGATGGGCATGGAGTGGCTGCAACCTCCCTAGTAGGTAGAGGGAGGTAGAGCTCAGGCAGAGCTGCCCGCTCCTCTGATGGGAAGCAGTCCTTGGTGCTAGAACTGTCACCTTGCACCCCAGCTTGGCACTGGGGTGTTGAATCAGTGACTTGCATGCCCCTTGGACCATGTAATGCAACTAACTCATGGTCACACCAGCATTGAGCTGCTGTCCCTTCCTCTGTGTTACCAGATGCTGTGGTTTTGTCTGCTGCATGGAAGCAGCCACTTGATTTCCTTCCACCAGCCCTCAGGCTACATCTCTTATCCACCCTGGTGCTATTCTGCACCCTGATCTGATGTCTCCTGATCCCCTGGGACCCCAGCCTTGGGGCTGCCACTGCTTTTGGGCTCTCTGGAGCAATGTGGTTGGTTTTCTCATGGATGTTGTCAACACATCCTCATCTCACCATCCAAATGGCAGTGCTGGTGACTCAGCTGTCACTGTGGATGGAGAGCTCCTTCTAGCCTGCCTAGATGTGAACTCTGCAACCACAGTGGGTCCTCACCAGCCCTCAAGGGCCAGGGCTTGCGAAGGGCTCCAGTCTCCAAGTCATGGGGCCATTGGTGCTGATGAGTGTAGGATAAGCTTGAAAGCATCAATGCCAAAGGTGCTTTTGGAGGGGGCACTGAAGATGCTGGCCTGTCTCCTCTTTTACATGTGCTCCAAATGTGTCCTTTGGTGACAGAAGAGGACTCACAGCTAGGTGCCTGCCAGTTTGGACCTTCCATTAACGTTGTATTTTTCCTTCACAGGGTCTGTGGTGATGGTTTGGAGTGAAAAAACCTGAGAGGAGACAGCCAAGGTGCCGCAGCACTGATTGTGGCCAGACTACCCAGAAGCACCCTTATGGGGATGGGCACTTCAAGAGGGGGACAGCAGGGACCAGCAGCTTGGCCTGAACTCACCGGGGAGCGATGGAGCATCAGCAGCTTTGGTGAACTCCTTCACCCACCACTGAAAGCAACTTCCCCACCAGCTGCCCCCTATATGCTTTCTGGGCTCCAGTTTCCTCTCAGTGCTGACCTCACTCCTGACTCCTACGCAGAGCTGAGAGGACTTAATTAGCTGCTCTCTGCTGGGCTTTGGAAATTATCCTCTTGGCTGGGAAGTGCTGGTGATGGATGGTGAAGTGCTCTTGGGTCAAACAGTAGCTTGATGCTTTTCCTTGTGAAGGACCAAGTGCTTGCCCTGTTCCAAAGGCAATCCTAGATGTGGAGTTTGATTTTTTTTTTTACCCCCCGTTTTTCACCCCTCTGCTCTTTTTTTGGATGCATTTTGGGGTCTTGGGTTTTTCTTGAGGATGGCTGGACCCAGCCTGAAGCATGTGGTGTGCACAAAGTGCCGATGCCTGTGGTGAGAGCTGGAGGGGCACAAGCTTTTGGAGGAGCCATGGGGAGGAAGCTGAGCTGGCAGTCGCCGTGCCCTGTGTTTTAAAGCTGTCTGGCAGAATCTTCTCTTGAGCCAGAGGTGTTGGATGGCTTTGGGGTGGATTCCCCTGCTGTGGATGGCTGAGCACCCCATGTTCCAGCACATCCCCTGTGGATCCCAGCCCAGGTGCATGAGTGCAGTGAGGGGAATGTCAAAACAGGGGAAAGTGTCACCCTCAAAAACAATTAAATGCCTTCATCAAGCCCTTTGCCTCTGTGAGTGCTCAGTGTTCTTTTCTGTTTGCCTTGGCTCAGCCACGCTTACATCATGGCCCTATCGTGGGGCTGCCGAGGAGATGCGTTTGATTGGACAGGAAACCAGGGCTCTGGCCAACTTCTCTGCCCCAACAAAGCCAGGCCAAGACGTTAAAGCCTTTGCTTTGCAGGAAAATTCTCCCCTGTCCTTTTCTCCTTCTCTTTTCTGCAATCCCCAACCGTCACTGCCTGACAGCATGGCCAGAGCTGCCCCTCCTGTGCCTCCTGCTCCAGAAATTGCATAGACATGGCACTATGGGATGTGGTTTAATGGCCATGGTGGTGTGAGGTTGAGGGTTGGACTCGATCTTAGAGGTCATTTTCAACTGGAACACTTCTATGATTCTCTGCAATGCAAATCAGTTTCCTTTAAATCATGTTGCTTCATGTCCCTGGACTGTGTGTTATAGAATCATAGAACTGTTCTGTCAGGGCTGGAGGGGACCTCAAGGATCATCCAGTTCCAATTCCTCTGCCATGGGCAGGGACACCTCACACCAGCTCAGGTTGCTTAGAGCCCCATCCAACCTGACCTTAAAAACCTCCAAGGATGAGGCTTCCACTACCTCCCTGGGCAATCTGTTCCAAGGGTCTCACTACCCTGGTGGTGAAGAACATCTTTCTCCCATCCTGCAGGTTTGATGCAAAGTACTGGAAGGTGCCATGTGGAAATACAACATAAAAGAGATCTTTATGTAATGGAAATGTGATTGTTAAAATAAATTATATAGATCATTAAAAGGAAACCCACCCAGTAGTGCCCTTTCATTTAGGAAGCAGAGAAGCCTCCTGAGCATGGATTCAATGTAACTGCTGTGCAGCCGTGATGCTCACTGTGGTCACTCACTGGTGTGACTGATAGGATCTCTACATAGCCCTGACTTCATTGCTCTGCACAATGACTTCCTCACTTGGCAGAAGTTTGGTCAGGAACACAGAATTTTGGGATCCTTCCATTTGAATCATAGAATCAACCAGGTTGGAAGGGACTTCCAAGCTCAGCCAGTCCAACCTATCCCCCAGTCCTATCCAGTCATCTTGACCATGGCACTAAGTGCCTCATCCAGTCTTTTCTTGAACACCTCCAGGGACAGCGACTCCACCACCTCCCTGGGCAGCCCATTCCAATGCCAATCACTCTCTCTGGGAAGAACTTCCTCCTAAAATCCTCCTCCTTTCAATCATAGAATCAACCAGGTTGGAAGAGACCTTCAAGATCATCCAGTCCAACCTCTCACCCAGCCTTATCCAATCAACTAGACCATGGCACTAAGTGAAACCCACTACTCAGCTTGTAAGAACCTCAGAGAGTGTAAGAACCAGATTATACCCTTGGGCAAAACTCTGAGAGAGCAGCAAAGGCCAGAAAGCCATGAAACTTCTCTTGCTTTGGTACTAATGAGTTTTGGGAATCCCTAACAGAAGCCAATGTCAAATTCATCTGCATCAATTCAATCACCTGCAGCAGTGCAGGTGACCAGCTGTGTGCCAGGGCAGACTGGACAGTGTGTGTGGACACCCTGGAGTGTGATGGGGTGGAGATGATGGTCTGTCCTTCACCATTGCTTATTTCAAGGTAGGTCTGAAGCAGAGGATGACTCTGCTCTTCTTTTTGTCTGGGTAGCCAGTGGATCCTGTGGATGTGGTTACTGCACCTTGTGGATGTGGTTGCTGCACCTTGTGGCTGTGGTTTACTGTGCCCTGTGGATGTGGTTGCTGCACCTTGTGGCTGTGGTTGCTGCACCTTGTGGCTGTGGTTACTGTGCCCTGTGGATGTGGTCACTGTTGCCCTGTGGATGTGGTTGCTGCACCTTGTGGCTGTGGTTACTGTGCCCTGTGGATGTGGTTGCTGCACCTTGTGGCTGTGGTTACTGTGCCCTGTGGATGTGGTTGCTGCACCTTGTGGCTGTGGTTACTGTGCCCTGTGGATGTGGTCACTGTTGCCCTGTGGATGTGGTTGCTGCACCTTGTGGCTGTGGTTACTGTTGCCCTGTGGCTGTGGTTGCTGCACCTTGTGGCTGTGGTTACTGTGCCCTGTGGATGTGGCTACAGCGCCATGGCAGTGCCATGCATGTGCCTTTGCTCTACAAGCGAAGCAGCACAGGAGTGAGTCTTGGTGTAACTTGCTGCTCTGAGCTCCCCTGGTCTCGCTCTCTCCTCAGCACTTTCTCCTCCCAGGTCTGAGAGCTGTGCTGAAGTGAGAAGTTGAGATGATGTGTCTGCCGTGCCCCAGACAGCAGCAGCACAGAGGAGAAGCCCTCAGACAGACGACAGAGTTGCCACCCATTAGTCAAACCTGGATTTTCAGGCTAGCTGTGGGACCCACCCTCTGAGCTTTGGGGAGCTGAAGTGTACCTGCTGAAAACACAGACCTTGGCTATTGGGAGACACCTCCACTGATGGCTCCAGGGAAAGTGTAAGACGTGTTGGTGGCTGACATGGCACTGCCATGTGTGGCATTCTTGTAGCCAGCCTGCCCCAGGCCGAGCTCTGTTTGCAGCTGCCTGGGAATCACTGTGATGGGAGAGCTGAGGTGCAAGGAGATTGATTGCTGTCTAGAGCTACCTGAAGGGAGGCTGTAGCCAGGTGGGGTTGGACTCTTCTGCCAGGCAAGCAGCAACAGAAGGGGGCACAGTCTGCAGTTGTGGTGGGGGAGGTCTAGGCTGGACGTTAGGAGGAAGTTTTTGTCAGAGAGAGTGATTGGCATTGGAGTGGGCTGCCCAGGGAGGTGGTGGAGTCGCTGTCCCTGGAGGTGTTGAAATAAAGCCTGGCTGAGGCACTTAGTGCCATGGTCTGGTTGCTTGGCTAGGGCTGGGTGCTAGGTTGGCCTGGCTGATCTTGGAGGTCTCTTCCAGCCTGGTTGATTCTATGAATTCTCCCAGGCTGTGAGTTGCTCAGACCTCACAGCCCAGTACCCCCCAGCAACTCCACAGCTAGTGCCATGCTGTGGCATCCTTTTGCAAAGCAATTCCCTGCCTGGGTGCTGCTCCTTGCTTAATCCCAGCCTGCATGGACGTGCTGATGGTGCTTGTTCTCCTGCTCCGCAGCTGCAGGCTCTGCTCTGGGGATGAAGCATGTGTATGTGTGGGAAGCTGAAGGCTGAGGTGCAGAGCTTTTGGAGTTCATAACTAATTCTCACTTCAAAGGCCCTTCCTGTGGGTCAGTCACACAGCCCTGGCTTGTTCAGAGACGGTGAGCAAACAGAGAGCCAGGCCGTTACAAAGGGGAAGGGTGTGGGAGCTGTATTGCTATTTACCTGTGTACCCAGGAGGAAAACCTGCCTGTCATTCTTCCTAATAAATACAAACTGGGAGCATGGATAAACTCAGGGGGATTTATTAGTTTGCTTTACCAAATGCAAATATTAAGCCTCGTTGGCTGGGCCCAAAGGGCTGCCTCTTGCCTTTTGTGTGCGCTGCAGCGGCTGGCGCCTATGGGTGCTGATAAGGCTGTGCTCTCTGCTTAGCCAGTTGGGCTCAAGGAGTTTCTTTTGAACTGCTCATGGCTCCCTTTTGTGTTTTTTTTTTTTTGCTCAGGTCTGATCCCCAAAATTCTGTGGCTCTAACCAGATTTCTGCAAGTGAGGAAGTTATTGTGCTGATCTGCTGGGCTGAGCAGCCAGCAGGGAGGCAGGGTGCAGCGCTGGCTGGGATTGTGGCGCTTCAGCCTCCCCAGCCCTGTTCTGCAGCATCTCCATGTGCAGGGTGAGCTCCCCACTGGCATGCCCTAACTCACTGTATGCCCTAGGATGGTTTTCAGCTTGTGCTTGGATTTGTATTCATAGAATCAAGCAGGTTGGAAGAGACCTCCAAGCTCAGCCAGGCCAACCTAGCACCCAGCCCTAGCCAACCAACCAGACCATGGCACTAAGTGCCTCATCCAGGCTTTGCTTCAACACCTCCAGGGACAGCAACTCCACCACCTCCCTGGGCAGCCCATTCCAATGGCAAGGGCTCATTCCAATGGTAGGGCCCATTGGCACTTGGAGCAGGTGCAAGCTCCCTGGTTGGAGTCTGTTACAGACCACCCAACCAGGAAGAAGAGGTTGATTTATTACTCTTTAAGCAACTGGAGGCTGCCTCAAGATCACCTGCCCTTGTTCTGGTGGGTGACTTTAACCTACCAGACATCTGCTGGGACTTAAACACTGCAGAGAAGAAGCAGTCTAGAAGGTTTCTGCAATGTGTGGAAGACAACTTCCTATCCCAGCTGTTACGTGAGCCTACCAGGGGGGCAGCCCTGCTTGACCTGCTGCTCACAAATAGAGAGGGGCTGGTAGGGGATGTGGTGGTTGGAGGCTGCCTGGGGTCCAGTGACCATGAAATTATAGAGTTTTCAATCCATGGAGAAACCAGGAGGGGCATCAACAGAACCTCCACACTGGACTTCCGAAGGGCAGACTTCAGCCTATTTAAGGAACTAATTCAGAAAGTTCCTTGGGAAATAGCCCTTAGAAACAAAGGGGTCCAGGAAGGTTGGACCTGCTTCAAGAAAGAACTCCTGAAGGCACAGGAGCAGGCAGTGCCACTGAGCCGGAAGATGAGCCGACGAGGGAGGCAGCCAGGCTGGATGGGCAGGGAGCTGCTGAAGGAATTAAAGATTAAAAAGAGAGTGTATCACCTCTGGAAAAGAGGGGAGCTGTCCCAGGAGAAGTTCAAGGAAGTTGCTAGGTCTTGTAGAGGAAAAATTAGAGAGGCAAAAGCCCACTTGGAGCTCAGGCTGGCCACGGCTGCCAAGGAAAATAAAAAGTGTTTCTTTAAATATATGAATGGCAAGAGAAGGGCCAAGGACAACCTCCAGTCCTTACTAGATAGAGATGGGAACATAGTGACAAAGGATGAGGAAAAGGCAGAGGTGCTTAACACCTTCTTTGCCTCAATCTTCACTAGTGGGACAGGTTGTCTCCAGGACAGCTGGACTCCTGAAGTGGTGGATGGAGTCAGGGACCAGTACAGTCCCCCTCTAATCCATGAGGAAGCAGTAAGGGATCTGCTAAGTCACTTGGATCCTCACAAGTCCATGGGACCGGATGGGATCCACCCTAGGGTGCTGAGAGAGCTGGCAGCTGAGCTGGCCAAGCCACTCTCCATCATTTATCAGCAGTCCTGGCTCACTGGAGAGGTCCCTGAAGACTGGAAGCTGGCCAATGTGATTCCCATACACAAGAAGGGTCGTAAGGAGGAGCCAGAAAACTACAGACCTGTGAGCCTGACCTCAGTGCCAGGCAAGGTCATGGAACAGGTCATCTTGGGTGCCATCACAAAGCACCTACAGGATAGCCAAGGGATCAGGCCCAGCCAGCATGGGTTTAGGAAGGGCAGGTCCTGCCTCACCAACCTGATCTCCTTTTATGATCAGGTTACCCGCCTGGTGAATGTGGGGAAGGCTGTGGATGTAGTCTACTTGGACTTCAGCAAAGCCTTTGACACTGTCTGCCACAAGAAGCTCCTAGCCAAGCTGGCAGATCATGGTTTGGACAGATTCACTCTGTGCTGGATCAAGAACTGGCTGGATGGCAGAGCTCAGAGAGTGGTGGTGAATGGTGCCACATCCAGTTGGCAGCCAGTCACAAGTGGTGTTCCCCAAGGATCAGTGCTGGGCCCAGTCCTGTTCAATATCTTTATTGATGATCTGGACGAGGGCATTGAGTCCAGCATCAGTAAATTTGCAGATGACACCAAGCTAGGAGCAGGTGTTGATCTGTTGGAAGGTAGGAGAGCCCTGCAGAGGGACCTGGACAGGCTGGATGGGTGGGCAGAGGCCAATGGGATGAGATTTAACAAGGCCAAGTGCAGGGTTCTGCACTTCGGCCACAACAACCCCAAGCAGCGCTACAGGCTGGGGACAGAGTGGCTGGAGAGCAGCCAGGAGGAAAGGGACCTGGGGGTACTGATAGACAGTAAGCTGAAGATGAGCCAGCAGTGTGCCCAGGTGGCCAGGAGAGCCAATGGCATCCTGGCCTGCATCAGGAACAGTGTGGCCAGTAGGACAAGGGAGGTTATTCTTCCCCTGTACTCAGCACTGGTCAGGCCACACCTTGAGTACTGTGTCCAGTTCTGGGCCCCTCAATTCAAGAAAGATGTTGAGGTGCTGGAGCATGTCCAGAGAAGGGCAACGAAGCTGGTGAGGGGCCTGGAACACAAATCCTATGAGGAGAGGTTGAGGGAACTGGGCCTGTTTAGCCTGGAGAAGAGGAGGCTCAGGGGTGATCTTATTACTGTCTACAACTACCTGAAGGGGCATTGTAGCCAGGTGGGGGTTGGCCTCTTCTCCCAGGTAACCAGCAATAAAACAAGGGGACACAGTCTCAAGTTGTGCCAGGGTAGGTATAGGCTGGATATTAGGAAGAAATTCTTCACAGAGAGAGTGATTTCCCATTGGAATGGGCTGCCCAGGGAGGTGGTGGAGGCACCGTCCCTGGGGGTCTTCAAGAAAAGACTGGATGAGGCACTTAGTGCCATGGTCTAGTTGACTGGCTAGGGCTGGGTGATAGGTTGGACCCGATGATCTTGGAGGTCTCTTCCAACCTGGTTGATTCTATGATTCTATGATTCTATGATTCTATGATTTTGCTGGAGACAGCAAACAGACAGCTGGGGTTGGTCTCTTCTGCCAGGCAACCAGCAATAGAACAAGGGGACACAGTCTCAAGCTGTGCCATGGGAGGTCTAGGCTGGATGTGAGGAGGAAGTTGTTGTCAGAGTGATTGGCATTGGAATGGGCTGCCCTGGGAGGTGGTGGAGTCACTGTTCCTGGAGGTGTTGAAGCAAATCCTGGATGAGGCACTTAGTGCCATGGTCTGGTTGACTGTCTAGAGCTGGGTGCTAGGTTGAACTGGCTGAGCTTGGAGTTCTCTTCCAACCTGGTTGATTCTATGGTCTGGTTGATTGGACAGGGCTGGGTGCTAGGTTGGACTGGCTGATCTTGGAGCTCTCTTCCAACCTGGCTGATTCTGTGATTCTGTGATTTTCACTGTAAAGGATAACACAGAATCCTGCCCTATTTGTTATGGCCCTTTTAACCTCTGCACTGAAAGCAGCAAAAAGAGGCTTCTGGTCCTGCTTAGTTTGTACCTGCAGCTATGCAAGTCCAGCTATAAAGAGCCTCTTTTTGCTAGTCTAGTGCTAAACTGCTGCTTCTTTCTCCTCCCCATCTGTCCCCCATCTAGCACCAGCTTCACTTTCTTTCATCCTGAGCATTGCTCAGAGCACATTTCCAGCTGCCTCCCTCCCTGGGTGCACCAGAGGCAGAGAGAGACTTTGCAGCTGGCTCCTTTGCTGGGAAAACCCAACCTGCAGCTCAGTAATTCCCACAGGGTAATAAGCCCTGAGCCTATACCAAGTCTTTCTATAGAGAAGACCATCTGCACCCACACCAGGAGCAGTCCAAAGTGCAGATGCTTTTAGGAGCAGGGATAGCTCAAGGCAAGGATGTGCCCCAGGGCTTGGGGTATCAGGTTTGTCAGCCATACTGCTGGGACCAAATGGACATGAGTGATGGCCTGGAGAAGATGGATTTGTTTCTTCTTGGATTGCTAACCTGGGGATCCTATTCCAGAGGCCCATTGAGAGGAAAGCCTCTTGCTTGTTTTCATCCTACTGTTTGGGGAAAAGGGGCAGCAGAGTCCAGATGGGATGGGGAAGGGCCTAGGGATGGGGAAGGGCTTAGGGATGGGTGGTTAATTTTGTCTGCTTCACATTGAAAAAATAGAGAGATAGAAGCCAGGAGCCATTGCAGAGAGGAGGAGGTGGAAGCCAGGTTGAGCAGGCAGAAGGGAGCAAAAGCCATCCCCAGCCACCCCCTTCCTCAGTTGCAGTTTTCCATTCTCATCCCTGTGTCTGTCCCATTTCATCTGTCCCAGCATCATCTGGTCTGTATTTACAGGCAGTTAGAGATGCTCATCTAGATGTTATTTCTCCTCTGGGGCTTGTAAAACCCATCTGCTGGAGCTGCTGGCCAGCTCGGGGGGAATTTCCAGGCCCTGCTTGGGTCCTGGAGGCGACGATATGCAGATTTGGAGGCTGCCTGTGCTTCATTCTCATGTTTGTTTTGACAGCTTAGCAGTGTCAGACCATGGCTGCAGGTGTGTGCAGGATGTGTCCCACCCAGGATGTGGACAGGGACCCGTTGTCACTCTGAGCAGAGTGCTTGGAGGCTCCTAGTAAACAGCCTCCTGGCTGGAGCGTGGGTGGTTGGGTTTTCTGAAGATGTGGTTTGTTCCCACTTCTCAATTTGGTCAGATTTTCTTGCCTTCCCTTCAAACAGGCAAACACTCCCAAGCCATCAGGGTAGTTTTAATTTCCTACATGCTTTTCCAAGCATGCTTGTGTGTGACAGATGTGGACCCTTTGCTCGAGCAGTTGACAGCCCCTCAGCATCCTCCAGCATTCAGCCTTGAAACAGAGGGGAGAACCCAGGGGTGAAATAGCTGGTTGTTGGTTCTCGCTCTTCAGACAACACAGCTGAGCAAATCCAAGCCTGCTGCCTGTTCATTAAGGGGATAATCCTTTGTTTTCCCCTGGAAAAATCCTTCCCAGGGATCCTAAGATTTTCTAAGTAGGGCCAAGCTCAGACAATGGAGGAAAATCTGTCCCTTTCCCATTGCATCAGGTATTTCTCAGCTACCTCTGCAATTATTTCCTCCTCTTCTCCACCTTCCACACAGAAACTCCTCTGGGGAGCTCTGGTGTCCTACAAGGGACAAGCTGATGTTTTAGGTGTCCCTTGGGCAGCTCTTTCACCTCTACCTTGCTGGAGACTTCCTTGAAACTCATAAAAATGTCTTTGTCAGGGGGTGTGGAGTTGGGAACTGGGATGATAAAAGATCCTTGCCTTGGCTGCAGCCAACCTAATCAAGGCTTCCCTAAAGAGTTATGGGCTGGAGGGGATGGTCCATTCCCATTCACCTCTGGATGGCACTTGTTTTGCCACATGCTTTCCTCCATCACCTACCAGAACAACCAGAGCCTGAGCAGTCCGTGGTGCTGCTATGTGGATGCCTCTTGGTTATTTATGCCTCTTGTTTATTGTTTGGCATTGGAATGGGCTGCCCAGGGAGGTGGTGGAGTCACTGTCCCTGCAGGTGTTCAAGAAAAGACTGGATGAGGCACTTAGTGCCATGGTCAGGTTGATTGGACAGGGCTGGGTGTGATAGGTTGGACTGGATCATAGAATCAGGGTTGGAAGGGACCACAAGGATCAGCCAGTTCCAACCCCCCTGCCATGCCCAGGGACACCCTACCCTAGAGCAGGCTGCCCACAGCCTCAGCCAGCCTGGCCTTAAACACCTCCAGCCATGGGGCCTCAACCACCTCCCTCGGCAACCCATTCCAGCCTCTCACCACTCTCCTGCTCAACAACTTCCTCCTCACCTCTACTCTGAATCTCCCCATCTCCAGCTTTACTCCATTCCCCCCAGTCCTGTCACTCCTAATAGCTTAAAAAGTCCCTCCACAGCCTTTTTGTAGCCCCCTTCAGATCCTGGAAGGCCACCAGAAGGTCACCTGGGAGCCTCCTCTTCTCTAGACCGAACAGCCTCAACTCTTTCACTCTGTGCTCATCCTCGTGGCTTGTGGATCATCTTGGAGGTCTCTTCCAACCTGTTTGATGCTGTACCATGATTCTATTTGAATCCCAAAGTGCCTTCCTAGGGAGATGCTCCCCAGTCATGTTTTGACTTGCAATAACTATTGGGTTTTAAAGCCCTAAGCACCATGTGTGTGGTACACAACTGGTCCTGCTCCATGCTCTTGGGCTACCCTGGCTGGGGTGTCCCTGCCTGCTGCGTGGCTCTGCTGGGATGGCCAAAGCAAAGAGAGGTAAATAGAGAGGCAATGTGTGCACTGAGTGAGATAAGGGGTCCCTGTGCTGTTTTATCTTGGCTTTCCTTTCCTAGTCAATGGGAAGTGTTGTTCCAACTGGAGACCTGACATGCAGTGGAGCAACCTGTGCTCAGCTCTTCAGCCACTGGAAAGCAGAGGGAGGGCAGCTCAGGGTCTCTGCCAGTTGTTGGGTGGTGCCTTGTGTCCTGCTCCCACTGAGCTGCTGGCACTGCAGTTGGCTGCAAACCAGGACACACAGCTGAGGCTGCAGTGCCATCCATAACCCTTTTTCTCTGGGATACTGTGGGACTGGGTGAGCTGCAGCCCAGTCCTACCTTCTTGTTCCTCCTGCTGTGGTGAAGGACACAGCCACAAGCTCCCTTCTGGCTCAGGTGGGTGTATTTTGGGACCACATCTTCCACAGTCTCCTCTAGGGCTTGCTATGTGTTTGCTGTGCATCTCCATGAATCCCCTCTGTGGGAGGAGCAGGACCACTGGGGTGCCTCCAGACCCAATCCCATAGGAATGCTGATTAGCCCCAAAGCTGCTTGGTAGCAGCTGTTGCAGACTAAGCTAGTTTTCTCCTCTAAGCCTTCATGTTTCAGGTGCCTTCAAGGAGAGGAAAATCTCCTGCTGGAGAGATTCCTATTCCCTCCTTGCAGACCAGCGTTTTGGTGCAGAGAAGTCAAACCTTCCCCCTCTGAGCAGGATGCATCACCCTCAGTGACAGCAGCTTGTTACCTCTGGGGGGAGGCTGCCTCAGCTCCCCACAGATCACACAGAGCCTGGTTACACGAACTGCCTGCTTGTAAGGAATCACAGAATCATAGAATCAAGCAGGTTGGAAGAGACTTCCAAGCTCAGCCAGTCCAACCTAGCACCCAGCCCCACCCAATCAACCAGACCATGGCACTAAGTGCCTCATCCAGGCTTTTCTTGAACACCTCCAGGGACAGTGACTCCACCACCTCCCTGGGCAGCCCATTCCAATGCCAATCACTCTCTCTGACAACAACTTCCTCCTCACATCCAGCCTAGACCTCCCCTGCCACAACTCGAGACTGTGTCCCCTTGTTCTATTGCTGGTCACCAGGCAGCAGAGCCCAACCCCACCTGACTACAACCTTCCTTCAGGTAGCTGTAGCCAGCAATGAGCTCTGCCCTGAGCCTCCTCTTCTGCAGGCTGCACACCCCCAGCTCCCTCAGCCTCTCCTCACAGGGCTGTGCTCCAGGCCCCTCACCAGCTTTGTCTCCCTTCTCTGGGCACCTTCCAGCACCTCAACATCTCTCTTGAATTGAGGAGCCCAGAACTGGACACAGCACTCAAGGTGTGGCAAAATGGCCAAACCTTCCTGGTTTGTTACCTTTGGGGGGGAGGCTGCCTCAGGTCCCCATGGCTCATGCAGAGCCTGGTGACACGAGCTGCCTGCTTGCAATGGCCAAACCTTCCTGGTTTGTTACCTTTGGGGGGAAGGCTTCCTCAGCTCCCCATGGCTCATGCAGAGCCTGGTGACACGAGCTGCCTGCTTGCAATGGCCAAACCTTCCTGGTTTGTTACCTTTGGGGGGGGGGGGAGGCTGCCTTAGCTCCCCACAGCTCACACAGTGCCCAGTGACACAAGCTGCCTGCTTGTAATGGCCAAACCTTCCTGGAGCATGGGCTGAAGTTCTCCCCCTCCTCTTTAAATTAACGTGCCAGCCGTGTCTCACCCTAATTAAAACCAGCAAGGAGGACTGGTCCAGGACATAGCTTTGGAGGCTGTAAAAATCTAGGACAGTTTTATGTAGTGCAATTAAAACCGAGGTAAAAAAAAATTGTTAAGAAATTAAACACTAATTACTTTTTTTTTTTTTCTTCCCTTCCAGCTGAACTGTTTTGGCAGTGGGGGAGAAGGGAGGGGTGGGGGTGGGGTGGTGCTCCAAGTGGGCTGCAAGGAACCTGGGATGGTTGGTTCTCAGCTGCCATAAATCAGGTTGCTGAAATGTCCCCTTGCTTTTTAGCAGTGGAGCTCATCTGCTGTCAATTAGCCTAAATCACATTTTTTCAATTAAACAGGCTTAGAGGCCTGACAGTGAAGTCTGGTGGGGAAGGGGAGGGGAGGGGGAGGGCAAGGCCAAGCCTGGCTGTAGGCAGTGAGGTGGAAATATCTTTTTAAAAGGTGTGATCCCATTTTAGTGTTTTCCATATAAAATGTGATATTATCGTCGGGGGCTCCGGGGAGCAGTAAGGGCTGAAGGCTGAGGAGGAGCCTGAGAGGTACCACAGGGGTGGCAGGCTCAAGGCAGTCACAGAATGGTAGGGGTTGGAAGGGACCTCTGGAGATCCCAGTCCAACCCACTTGTCAAAGCAGGATCACCCAGGGCAGGCCACACAGGAATGCATCCAGGCAGGTTTTGAAAGGCTCCAGAGAAGGAGACTCCAAAACCTCTCTGGGCAGCCTGCTCCAGTGCTCTGCCACCCTCATAGTAAAGATGTTTTTTTTTCCTCATCTTGAGGGGGAACTCCCTGTGTTCCAGTCTGTGCCTGTTGCCTCTTGTCCCATTGCTGGGCAGCAGGGAAAAGAATCACAGAATTAAGCAGGTTGGAAAAGGCCTCTAAGATCATCGAGTCCAACCTATCACCTAACCCTTCTCATTAACTAAACCATGGCACTAGAATCAAGAATCATAGAATCAATCAACCAGGTTGGAAGAGACCTCCAAGCTCAGCCAGTCCAACCTAGCACCCAGCCCCACCCAGCCAACCAGACCATGGCACCAGTCATGCCAGAGAAGGGCAACAAAGCTGGTGAGGGGCCTGGAGCACAGCCCTGTGAGGAGAGGCTGAGGGAGCTGGGGGTGTGCAGCCTGCAGAAGAGGAGGCTCAGGGCAGAGCTCATTGCTGGCTGGATGTTAGGAGGAAGTTGTTGGCAGAGAGAGTGATTGGCATTGGAATGGGCTGCTCAGGGAGGTGGTGGAGTCACCATCCCTGGAGGTGTTGAAGAACAGCCAGGATGAGGCAATTAGTGCCATGGACTGGTTGATTGGTTGGGGCTGGGTGCTAGGTTGGACTGACTGAGCTTGGAGTCACTGTCCCTGGAGGTGTTCAAGAGGAGGCTGGGTGAAGCACCTGAAGGGAGGCTGTAGCCAGGTGGGGTTGGGCTCTTCTGCCAGGCAAGCAGCAACAGAACAAGGGGACACAGTCTCAAGCTGTGCCAGGGGAGGTCTAGGCTGGATGTGAGGAGGAAGTTGTTGGCAGAGAGAGTGATTGGCATTGGAATGGGCTGCCCAGGGAGGTGGTGGCGTTGCTGTCTCTGGAGGTGTTGAAGCAAAGCCTGGATGAGGCACTTAGTGCCATGGTCTGGTTGCTTGGCTAGGGCTGGGTGCTAGGTTGGACTGGATGAGCTTGGAGGTCTCTTCCAACCTGGTTGATTCTATGATTCTATGATTCCTGGATGCTCTGGAAGAGGGGAGGACACTGATGGTCCCTTCTGCCTTTCCCTGGATGACTCTCAGGACCTCTGGAGCCTTCCATGGTCTCATCCCACAGTGCCAAGGATTCACCTATCTGCTGCAAAAAGGGTTCATGCCACCCAGTTCTGCCAGCAAGCACCTGCAGGTTATCCTGTTAGGAAAAGCAGAGCCATTTATTAATACACATAATTTTAATTGCTGTAATTTGAAGAGTGGCTTCCCACTCCCAGGGCCGTGGGTGTGTGCTGCTGGTGTGGAGAAGCCAGAGGAATGTTTCCCTGCTGAGCCCCTGCGGTGAGGGGAGGATGCTCCTGTGGTTACAATGGTGATGGCTGGATTGTGTTGTGGGTTTGGGTTCAGGTGCTAGAAGAACAATGAGAAAAGCAAATGCATCCCCTTGTTGTGGGCTAGAAATGCAAGCAAATGGATATTTAAGTGGTAATTAGTATATTTACACACAAGTAACATCCCCAAGCGAGCCTGGCAGGTGAGGAGAAGCTTTGTTGTTGCTCTCTGCCCTCAGTCTCCAAAGCCAGCCCTGCTGGCCACCTGGAAGGGCTTGAGCCAAGGTGGTTCAGGCTGGGGTGAGACCCACAGCCTGTAGGAGGGCACCCCACCACCAGTGCCAAAGTTGCTGGACGTATGGGACCAAGATGGCTCTTGAAACACGAGACTGGTCTTTTTCAGGCACAGTTGTGTTGCTGAGGAGCAGTGGGAAGGAGAAAACTCGTCTCTCACTTCTCAGCAGGGCTAGACTTGGTTTTTCTGACCCATTAGTAGAGGTTATGGGATGGGGCAGGACTGCTCCTGAGATGTTCCTGGTCTCCCTCTTGAAGCAGCTGTTGGACCCAGCTCTGTCCACATCCAGATAGCTGTAGAAAAAGTAAGTCCACAGGTCTGCTGAAGATAAATTAGGCAGCAGGACCTTGGCACCCTGAGGTCCAGGAGGACTCCTGCCCATGGCGGGGGGTTTGGAACTAGATGATCCATGTGGTCCCTTCCAATCCTGACTGATTCTATGATTCCTGGCTTTGTAGTTTGCACCTCAGGAAAGAAAAGAAAGCTGTGGTCTTTATGGTCATCTGGCAATGCCAGCAGAAAGCCTGGCTCCGGGCCTCTGTTCCCACAAAAGCAACAAGTGGAGCTGCCTCAGAGCACAGGGGTGTTTGGAACTGCACTGGGGCAGCAGCTCCTCTGCCAGGAGCCGCCTGTGTCCTCATGAGACAGATCTGCTCTTCCAGCTCTCCTGCCCTGTACCAGTGTTTGCTTTGGAAAAGGAGCACTGGTGGTTTCTGGAACGTGAGCCATCTAACCCACCATCAGAAAACAACAAAACCAAACCCATAATTGCCTTTGGTCTTGAGCAATTTGAGCTGGGTGTGAATTGGCCACGAAGGCTTGAGAAGCGCTGCTGGGCTGCGGAGCTGGGCAGAGATGCTGCCCTCAGCCGTGGGAGCGAGTGGGTGGTGTATGTAACCCAGGAGCAGTCACCACCACCCCCCCTCTTTCAGCATCAACCTTTTGTTTTGCAGCCCACCTTTGCTAGTCCACCTTACCCTGAGTCCCACAGCAACCCTGCTGGTGTGCTTGGGACTCTGCTGGCATCAACCCTGGTGTGAAACCCCAGCTTGGCAGGAGCTGCTGCTGCCTGCGTTGGTGGGTGAACGGCGCCACGAGTCCTGGACCTGCCTGGGAGATTTTAGCTCTGGTGGAGGATTATCAGAAGTGGAGAATTAAGCACTGCATTTCCTGATTTCTCCCCTTTCAGCAAGCGGCTGCGATGCAGGCAGCTCTTCCCTCCCCCCTCCCTCCCTTGCCCAGCCTTGCCCAGTCATTAGAATTCCTTTTGGGAAAGGGGAGAGGTGAGAGGTGTGTGCGTGTGTGCGGTGGGGAGTAAATCTGATTTAATTACAACGACACAACCTGCACGGCCCCGGCAGCTCGGTGGGTTTAATCTGATTTGGAGCGGGGAGGAGGCGCAGCGGCTGCCGCTGGCATGAGCCCCTGCCGCACATGATGGGCTTAGGGCAGCGCCAGGCGCGGGCTGGCCCCGCGTCCGCGGGCGGCACCGGGAGCCCTGGGCTGCCCCCCCGGCCTGGAGGGTCCTGCCAAGTGGGGTCCTGAGCTTGTCACTGCAGAGAGCTGCTTGGCAGAGGTGCTGGAAGGTGTCCAGAGAAGGGAGACAAAGCTGGTGAAAGGCCTGGAGCACAAACCCTATGAGGAGAGGCTGAGGGAGCTGGGGGTGTGCAGCCTGCAGAAGAGGAGGCTCAGGGCACAGCTCATTGCTGTCTGCAGCTACCTGAAGGAAGGTTGGAGCCAGGTGGAGGGTGGCCTCTTCTGCCAGGCAACCAGCAATAGAACAAGGGGACACAGTCTCAAGTTGTGCCAGGGGAGGTCTAGGCTGGATGTTAGGAGGAAGTTGTTGTCAGAGAGAGTGATTGGCATTGGAATGGGCTGCCCAGGGAGGTGGTGGAGTCACTGTCCCTGGAGGTGTTGAAGCAAAGCCTGGCTGAGGCACTTGGTGCCATGGTCTGGTTGATTGGCCAGGGCTGGGTGCTAGGTTGGACTGGCTGAGCTTGGAGGTCTCTTCCAACCTGCTTGATTCTATGATTCTATGATTCTATCTGTTTCCATTGTGTGCTGCTCCGGAGATGGGAGGATGTGGGCAAGAGCAGTGTGGGCAGCAGGGCAAGGGAGGGCATTCTGCCCCTTGGCTCTGCTCTCCTCAGACCCCACCTGCAGTCCTGGGTGCAGTTCTGGAGCCCCCAACACAAGCAGGACATGGAAGTGTTTGAGCCAGTCCAGAGGAGGGCCACAAAGATGCTCAGAGGGCTGCAGCAGCTCTGCTATGAGGACAGGCTGAGAGAATTGAGGCTCTGCAGCCTGGAGAAGAAAAGGATTCAAGGAGACCTTGGAGTGGCCTTTCAGTGTCTGAAGTGGCCTACAGGAGGGCTGGGGAGGGACTATTGACAAGGTCTTGTAATGACAGGAGGAGAAGGAATGGGTTTAAACTGGCAGAAGAGAGATTCAAGCTGGATGGCTGAACTTGATTATCTTGGAGGTCTTTTTCAGCCAAAATGATTCTATGATTCTAAGAAGTTGTTTGCAGTGAGGGTGGTGAGACACTGGCACAGGTTGTCCAGGGAGGTTGTGGCTGCTCCCTCCCTGGAGGTGTTCAAGGCCAGGTTGGATGAGACCTTGAGTGACCTGTTCTAGTGGGAGGTGTCCCTGCCTATGGTGGGAAGTTGGAACTGGATGAGCTTTGAGGTCCCTTCCAACCTAAACCATTCTGTGATTCTATGATTTCATCTCTTGAGGATGCTGGAGAGCTCTGATCTGGTCAGAAGCAGCTGTCCAGTGTGGAGATGATTAAATGTTATTAAACCCAAATGAATGAGCTGCTTTTAGCTGCTGGAGTGGGCCCAGAAGAAAGCAATGAAGCTGGTGAAGGGCCTAGAGAATAAATCTTATGAGGAGCAACTGAGGGAGCTGGGGATGGTTAGTGTGAGGAAGAGGAGGCTGAGAGGAGACATCACTGCTGTCTACAGCTACCTGAAAGGACACTGTGAGAGGCTGCTGCTGGGCTCTTCTCACAGGTAATTGGAGACAGAACAAAGGGGAATGGCCTCAAGCTGAGGCAGGGGAGGTTTAGATTGGGCATTAGGAAAAAAGTTTTTCATGGAGAGAGTGGTGAGGGACTGGAATGAGCTGCCCAGGGAGGTGGTGGAGTCACCCACCCTGGATGTGTTTAAGGGTGGTTTGGATGTGGTGCTTGGGGATATGGTTTAAGGTGAATCTGGTAGAGTAGGGTATGGGTTGGACTCGGTGATCCTGAGGGGCTTTGCCAACCTGCATGTTGCTGTGATTCTGTGAAATGACTTCAAAGAACACACAATATTAGCTCCAGACATCCCAAAATAGTTGAGATATAAGTGGGTCCTGGCTCCTGCAGCTTGTGCTGTCTCTATCGAGGACAGGACCTCTCTAGGATGCCAGTGCTCCCTGTTGTGATGGTTTGAAATGTGTGCTCTGGTGCACCTCCAGCTGCAAAGCTGCTCTTGGCAACTGTGCCCTTTGGGATTCTTTGTCCTGCTGCTTAGCAGCTTGCTTTGGGCTTTGAGCACAACCCTCACTCAGCTTCCTCATCACAGGTCTCCTCTCACAACTGAGAAAGGTCATTGCTCCAGGGAAGAAACTTTCCCACGTGCTGGCACCTTCTAGATGCTGCTGTCATCCAAGAGAAGGTGATGTGGTAGTGTGGAGAGCTACCTTGGCTGCAGGTGACCTTTTCCTCTCCTATGTGACTTTACATAAAGTGGAAGGCATAGGTGGTTGGGAGAATTGTGGTTGCCTCTGGTGTGGCAGCTTTGGGGAAGGAGAGGCACACCTCAGGTTCACCTGGTATGGTCTGCAGCCTACCCATGGCAATGTGCAGCATGTGGGGTTCCAGTCAGTAGGATGTTTTGGCCTGGGCAGGGAGAATAAAAGATCCCAAGGATGCCACAATTAATTGCAACCTTCTTATCAGTGCCTTGTGAGGACCTATTGGCTGCCCAGCTGATTAATTTCAGCCTGTATCTACCCAAAGTAGGCTTCTCCTCTCGCCAGTGCACAAGGACATGCTCCTTGGGGGCACTGATGCCTTTCAGGATATTAAGGTTTAATGGTCCACTGACCATGCTGGCCTCCCTCAGTGTTCCCATACATCCTCCCCTCTCGAGGAGCTGGCTGCTCTGCAGCTCCAGTGGCTGCAGAGAGGACGAGAGCAGGGGACCTGAGTAGAAATGTCACCTCCCACCCTTTGTGAGAGTTCTGTAGAAGCAGGTTGAGCAGTGCTGGGGTTAGGACTCTGCTGAGACCATGGTGAGTGATTTCAGGGAAGGAAAAGTGAGACAGCAGATTCCTCATGGCCTTTTTGAGTTGAGCCATGTCCTGTTTGCAAAGCGATGCAGTGCAGCAAGTGCCATGACCCAGTGCAAGCCCGGTGGCTCAGACCACTGGAGGTTTGCATGGCTGCTTTAAACATGCTCATTTCAGTGTCCTCCTGAGGGGTAGCACCCTTATCCCACCCCTCTCTTTGAGTGCCAGGAGGTGGGAAATGTCCTCTTATACTGGAGAAACAGTAGCTGATGCCGGAGCATCCCTGGGGTGCAAGTTGTGTGCTTGAGGAGACTTCCCTGGGACCTAACCCAGACTGCAGCAAGGTGTTTCTGCTGACACAGGTACCACTGCTTTAATTGGGGATTATGAAGAACTGCTTTTATTTTAAGAGGATGGCCTCTCATTTCAAAGGAGTCCCCCAACCCTTTTCCCTCCAGGAGGAGGGGTGTTGGGGCTCTTACTTCTCGGCAGCATGAGCTTTAATTTCATCTCACAACCCTGCCTGTGTGATCTAGAGGCGAGGGGGAGCTTTCCAAGTGCTCTCACTCAATAACTCAGCCCAGCCTACAGCACTAGTGAGGTATTTTACACTCTGCCAAGGCAGAAAATTAATCATTAATGAAGAATGAAGAAAGGCTTCTGGACTTCTCCTCCTGTCCCCCTTCCTTCTTAAAGCAGGCAGGGACTTTGAAAAAGTGATGCCCTGCCGATGGGATGTTGTGGGTTGGAGCCTCCCAAACACCCTCTCGTCTTGTGTGTGTTCTCCCCTCTATCTGGCAACGAATCTTGGAGCTCACTTTAGTAACATGAGGTGATGCTGATGGCCCTCAACCCTGTGAGGGAGGCTGAGGGAGCTGGGGGTGTGCAGCCTGCAGAAGAGGAGGCTCAGGGTTGACTTCATTGCTGTCTACAACTACCTGAAGGGAGGCTGTAGCCAGGTGGGGTTGGTCTCTTCTGCCAGGCAAGCAGCAACAGAACAAGGGGACACAGCCTCAAGTTGTGCTAGGGGAGGTCTAGGCTGGATGTGAGGAGGAAGTTTTTGTCAGAGAGAGTGATTGGCATTGGAATGGGCTGCCCAGGGAGGTGGTGGAGTTGCTGTCCCTGGAGGTGTTGAAGCAAAGCCTGGATGAGGCACTTAGTGCCATGGTCTGGTTGCTTGGCTAGGGCTGGGTGCTAGGTTGGCCTGGCTGATGTTGGAGGTCTCTTCCAACCTGGTTGGTTCTATGATTCTATGGATTGCTCTCAGCTTCCCATGTTTCTGAGAAGCTTGCAGGCTAGAGTACAAAGGGGCATGAAGCTTTTCCCTGTGGAAAAGATTTCTGCCATGGGAGGTTGTGGAGTTTCCCTCTCTGGAGCTACTCAAGAACTCCCTGGATACATTCCAGAGTGATCTGCTCTAGGTGATCCTGCTCTGGCAGGAGGACTGGACCAGATGATCTTTCAAGGTCCCTTCCAGCCCCTGACATTCTATGATTCTATGTTTTCAGCATTCTGGATCTCCAACATCAGCATCCAGCTGGGTGCTGGAAACACATCACCTCTGCTGAGAGCAAGCCAGCCCTTGAAATGATATTGTGGTTTACTTAATTAAAAAAAAACAAACAGAGCACTCTTGTGAGAATGACAACAGACTAAAAAGATTAGATCTGGGGAAAGACCTATCTGGCCATCTAATCCAGCCCAGCTCTGCTGTACTTTGAGGTATCCTGCTTCCTTATGCTTTGAGGTGCCTCAGGTGTTGTGTTTGCTCCCTGTTCCCCAAGTAAATCTTTCTGTTGTCTGTCAGAGAGCTCTTTGTAGGAAGGAGCAGCCAGCAGCCTGCTTTCATCTCCAGTCTCCTGCTTACTTCTTCTCCCAGCTGTGTTTGCACCCAGCACTGGGTTGACTAACAAGCCTGGTCAGCCCTGGCAGAGGGTTCAGCTCCTCCTTGCTTAGACTTTGGTGTTGAGTTGATGGAGAGGTGGGCACAAGCCAACCTCAGGAGGATCAACAAGACCAAGTGCAAGGTCCTGCAGCTGGATTGAGGCAGTGCCAAGCACAAATCCAGGCTGGGCAGTGAGTGGCTGGAGAGGAGCCCTGAGGAGAGGGACTTGGGGGTGCTGCTGGATGAGAAGCTCAACAGGAGCCAGCAGTGTGCACTTGCAGCCCAGAAAAGCCAAGCAGAGCCTGGGCTGCAGCAGGAGAAGTGTGGCCAGCAGGGCCAGGGAGGTGATTCTCTTCCTCTACTGCATTCTGCTGAGACCCCACCTGGAGTACTGCATCCAGTTCAGGAGCCCCTATGACAAGAGGGATGTGGAGATGCTGGAGTGTGTCCAGAGCAGGGCCATGAGGATGCTCAGAGGGCTGCAGCAGCTCTGCTGTGAGGACAGACTGAAAGAGTTGGGGCTGTGCAGGCTGGAGAAGAGGAGGCTCCCAGGTGACCTTCTTGTGGCCTTCCAGGATCTGAAGGGGGCTACAAATAAGCTGGGGAGGGACTTTTTAGACTCAAGGAGTGCCAGGAGTGGGGGGAATGGAGCAAAGCTGGAGGTGGGTAGGTTTAGACTGGACATGAAGAGGAAGTTGTTGAGCATGAGAGTGGTGAGAGGCTGGAATGGGTTGCCCAGGGAGGTGGTTGAGGCCCCATCTGGAGGTGTTTAAGGCCAGGCTGGCTGAGGCTGTGTACAGCCTGCTCTAGGGTAGGGTGTCCCTGCCCATGGCAGGGGGGTTGGAACTAGATGATCGTTGTGGTCCCTTCCAACCCTGACTGATTCTATGATGTGCCCAAAGACAATGCCCTTGGTCAATCTGAAAGTGAGATCCTTCCTCCTCCCTTCACAGCTGCTTCTTCAGGAGCTTCACATTAGCAGGGGTTTGGGCTAAACTGGAGAATGTTTGCTTGAAGGCCAAGCAGCTCTCCCTACCTATGAATGTTTAAATTGGTACTTTAGGATATCTTGCATTTGCTTTGTGACTGCTTTCTTCTTTGGTCTAGAAGTTCTCAGGGAGGTGGTGGAGTCATTATCCCTGGAGGTGTTCAAGAAAAGCCTGGATGAGGCACTTAGTGCCATGGTCTAGATGACTGGATAGGGCTGAGTGATAGGTTACTCTGGATGATCTTGGAGGTCTCTTCCAACCTGGTTGATTCTATGATTCTATGGCAACCCTTATGGTGTGCTCCAGTCACCCCAAAAAGAAAAAAGAAGACTGTGAAGAGGAGGATCTTGGCTGGTGGCAGAAGACTTCATTTCTACACCCCTTTACTCTGCCCTGGTGAGACTTCATCTTGAGTACTGCATTCAGTTTGGGGCTCCCCAGTTTAAGAGGGTCAAGGATCTGCTGGAGAAGGTCCAGCAGAGGGCTAGGAGGATGATGAGGGGACTGGAGCAGTGCCTGATGAGGAGAGGCTGAGGGATCTGGGGCTGCTTAGTCTGGAGAAGAGAAGACTGAGAGGGGATTCAATCAGTGTTTGTAAACACCTGAGGGCTGGGGGTCAGGAGTGGGGGGACAGGCTCTGCTCACTGCTGCCTGGGATAGGACAATGAGCAATGGGTGTAAGTTGCAGCGCAGGAGGTGCACAAGGGGGAACTTCTTTCCTGTGAGGGTCACAGGGCACTGGCACAGGCTCCCTAAAAGAAGTTGTGGAGTCTCCTTCTCTGGAGCCTTCCAATGCCTGTCTGGATGTGTTCCTGTGTGACCTGAGCTAGATTGTGTGGTCCTGCTCTGGCAGGGGCATTGGACTCTACAATCTCTTTGGGTCCCTTCCAACCCCTGACATCCTACGATCCTGTGTTCCTGCATCCTGGCTCATTGCATGGGACATGCAATGGCTGCTGTGATTACAGAGCAGTGGGAAGAGTCCCACCATGCTCCATGAAGCCACATGGCTTCAGTTCTGCAGCTAACACTGTGGATGTGCAAATATGAGCAGGTGCTGCTTAAGGCAAAACTGCCCAAGGGAGGTCCTGCGGTTAAGTGCTGTGAGAAAGAAAACAGCACCACCACCATTCCCAGTGCCCCAGGCCCCTGTTTGACCTTGGGCAGGTTGCCTTGTCTCTCTGGCTGCATCCTGGAAGGCTGTTGTTGAGCTGGGTCCTGCCAGGATGTCTGGGTGTGGGAAATGTGCCTCCCTGCACTCCACACGCCGCCGCTGCTGCCTATTAATGCCTTGTTAAACACTGACTGTTTGCTGTGCCTTGTCCCCATGAGCTGTGCTGGGAGGGGGCTGGCTGCTTTGCCAGGTGGTCTTAGCAAAAATTGGGATTTCATTCCATTTCCCTCCCCCTTCCCCTTGGGAAGAGCCTTTCTCCCTGCTGTGTCCTGTCAGTGGGTGTCTGTGTGTTGCCCCATGCTGAGAACTGCCAAAACACAAATCATTACCCGGGTTACGAACTGAGGTTTGAAACCTCACCTGCTGAGTGACACAAATCCTGCCGTGGTTTTCTGCACACTGAGGAGTGAATGTTAGCTCTGAGGTAGGAAGTGAAAACCTTGGGAGCTTCCTACTGAAAATATGCCCTTTGCAAACACTGTCAATGCTCTTACTTGACAGGTCCTTGCTTGGCTGCAGGAGCAAACACTGCTGCCCTGCAAAGCTTTCCAACTCCATGTGATTTATTGTGTATGAGATGAGCACAAAACCCAACAGCACTGCTTCCTGAAGGAGAACTCCTGGAGTTCTTGACTTACCATCCAATGGCATCCTGGCCTGGATCAGGAGCAGTGTGACCAGCAGGACAAGGGAGGTTATTCTGCTCCTGTGCTCAGCACTGGTCAGGCCACACCTTGAGTACTGTGTCCAGTTCTGGGCTCCTCAATTCAAGAGAGATGTTGAGGTGCTGGGACGTGCCCAGAGAAGGGCAACAAAGCTGGTGAGGGGCCTGGAGCACAGCCCTGTGAGGAGAGGCTGAGGGAGCTGGGGGTGTGCAGCCTGCAGAAGAGGAGGCTCAGGGCAGAGCTCATTGCTGTCTGCAGCTCCCTGCAGGGAGGCTGTAGCCAGGTGGGGTTGGTCTCTTCTGCCAGGCAAGCAGCAGCAGAACAAGGGGACACAGTCTCAAGCTGTGCCAGGGGAGGTCTAGGCTGGATGTTAGGAGTTCTTCACAGAGAGAGTGATTGGCATTGGAATGGGCTGCCCAGGGAGGTGGTGGAGTCACCATCCCTGGAAGTGTTCAAGACAAGCCTGGATGGGCACTTAGTGCCATGGTCTGGTTGATTGGTTAGGGCTGGGTGCTAGGTTGGACTGGATGAGCTTGGAAGTCTCTTCCAACCTGCTTGATTCTACGATTCTATGGCAACCCTTCATGGTGTGCTGTAGTCATCCCAAAAATAAAAGAGAACTCATCCTGGCAGCTCTGTCACTGCTGAAATGGCAGCTCCTAAGCTGAGGCTCTTGCTCCTTGCCAAGGCTCCAGGAGTTGAGACTTCCAGGAGAGCTGCTGTTTTTTTCCACAGCATTCTCTTAGTCCTGGGAGCTGGCAGTTTGGAAATTCATATTTGCAGACCCTCCCCTGCTCTCTCCCTAACGTGAAAAAGAACCTCTCACCTCCAGCCTGACTTCCAAGTACGTGATTGAGAACATGTGAATCCACAACGCCTGAACTGTGAGTGACCTCCAGGGACTAAGTGGGTTAATCAGAGCTGGGCTCTTCCCCACACTTCAGTCGCTAAAGCTCCTGCATTTCCTCCTGATGACTGATAAGGAGGGATTGAATTTATGAAAGAGATGAAGATGTTTGGATAAGCTACAGCACCGAAGCAAGGCTGCCTGACAAGTTGGGGCCTGAAGGAAGACCATGGAGTTGGAGGCACTTTGGGTTGTTCCTGGGGTGTTTTTTTCTCTTCCCCAGGCCTGTTCCCCCAGCTGGGATTGTGTCTGTGGGGATCCATCCAGAGATGTGGCTGAGTGCCCTGAGTATCCTGGCTGAAAGGATCTGCTCAGAGTTTTGGCTTGGTCCTGGGCTCTGTGAGGCACAGCTGGGATGTCTGGCAGCTTGCAAAGCCCCAGCCTGGTCTCGCTGCCCTCCCCTGGGGCCATGTACAGTAAATAGCATTTGCCATCTCCCTTGTGTCACTGCTGACTGTGCTGCTCCTTATGGCAGAGATGCTGCTGTACTGCTGTGATGGGCACTCATGCCATGAGACCTGGGGGCCTCACAGAAATGCATCACAGAACGTCAGGGACTGAAAGGAACCTCCAAAGATCATCCTGCCAGAGCAGGATCACCACTACTGTCCTTGCTCTTTTTCCACTATCCCCACTTCTGAGCAGTTTTGAGGCACACTTGGCCAGCTTGGTACTGTCCCATGAGCTACAAGCAGCCTGCTGCTGGGGTGTTGTGATAGTTTGGGTGCCAGCTGGTGTGGCTGTGTCTCTCTTTCCAATCCCAGCTCCTAAATGAGAACTGTGGGTTCAGGTTATTGAGCACAGCTTTCGGTTATTTCCCTGCTGCTCTGCTGCTGCGCCAGAAAGGCCAACACCTGTGTCTCAGAGATGTTTATCTCTGGGTATTTTTAGACATGCCTTATCAATGCTGAAAGAAGGTGAATCATGTTTGGGAAAGAGAGCTGCTTCTCCTCCAAACGTGTTTTGGAAAACAGAACCTGAGCTGCAGAGGGAGGGGCTGGAAAGCAGCAGCGGGGAATGACCCATGGGAGGAACGCGGCATCTCTCCAGCTGCCCGCGGGGGAGGACAGCCTGTCCCCTGTGGCTCACTGCTTCATTGCTGAGATGTGGTGGCTTCTCATGGGGCACTGAGCAGCCTGGTTCCTGCAGTGGGAAAGGAGGTGACAGCTCGAAGGGTTTCCCCAGAGCTTACATCTCTGGTCCTAGACCAATAGCCAGTACAACGGTGGAGCCAGGAGAGGTTGGCCACCTGCACATTGTGGCTCTGCCTTCAGTGCTGCAGAGTCTGTGGAGCACCTGCTGCAGCTTTGCTTATGGTCATAGTGCCTTGGCTGTCCTCCTGGAACCACCTGCAGAGTTCTCCACTTATCCTCATCCACAGATGATCAGGGGGCTGGAGAGACTCCACTGTGGGGACAGGTTGAGAGAGCTGGGGCGGTTCAACCTGGAGCAAAGAAGGCTCTGGGGAGACCTTAGAGCAGCCTTCCAGTACCTGAAGTAGGCTACAAGAAGGCTGGGAAGAGACTTTTGATTGTAGTGATAGGGTGAAAGGCTGTGCCAGGGGAAATTTAGGCTGGAGGTGAGGAGAAAGTTCTTCACTGAGAGAGTCATTGGACACTGGAATGGGCTGCCCGGGGAGGTGGTGGAGTCGCCGTCCCTGGAGCTGTTCAAGGCAGGATTGGACGTGGCACTTGGTGCCATGGTCTAGCCTTGAGCTCTGTGGTAGAGGGTTGGACTTGATGATCTGTGAGGTCTCTTCCAACCCTAATGATGCTGTGATACTGTGATACTGTGGAATGGATTGAAGCTTGAGGAGGGCAGACTGAGACTGGAGATGAGGAAGAAATTCTTGACAGTGAGGGTGGTGAGACAGCGGCAGAGCTGTGGAGCAATGAAACCACAGCAGAACTTGGCTTACTGCTGCTCTTTGGACTGCCTTCCTCCTCCTAAAGGGCACTGCTAAAGCTGGACACCCTGGTTGCAGGGCAGCTCTGTGAGTGGCCACAAAGCTTTCCTGCCTTCAGAAGGCTTGCAGGTGGGGTGGGGAAGGTTAAACCATGGGGAGCTGCGGGCACAATCGTTGCCCCTTCCTTTGATATCCTCCCCCCTCCCCAGCCTCCGCAGGAAAAGAAAGTAATTCGGGTTGATGTCTCCATTAAAAAGCTGCAGCAGTAAAGTGGTTGTTTGTGCTGAGAGGGGAATGCCCAGGGGTAATTTATCTTGACATTTATAGAAAGCATAAGGGTTTACTCATTCATAAAATGAAGGCAGAGGCTGTTGTGCTGCGCTGCCTGCGCTCTGGAGCTGCTCGAACATTATTGTAGCTGATCGTAATCGTTTCCGGACGTGCCCCAATATGCCTACGGGGGGTTGCATGGGAACAGTAACAATGTGGGACAGGAGAGCAAACCTGTTGGACAGGAACGGGCCCGACTGGAGCTAACAAATCCTCTTCCTCCCAGGGCTTTTCTGAATGGCAGGCGAGAGCCAAGGGGAGGACCTGCCGGTGGCTGGCACCTTGGAACCGGCTGTGCGCTGGGCTCTCGGCTTGTTTTAGCTGGAGGGAGTCCTGGTGCTGGGGGTTCTCTGTGCTCTGTAGCTCTGAGGAATGCTTTGTTTTCAGAACAAGATGGTTTCAGAAAATTAGTTTTGGTGCTTTGTTCAAGCACAGATAGAGAGAGCTGCTCTGGTGCAGGATGGAGCAGAAGTGGAGGGTCTTGGAGCCTGGCCTTGGAGCAGAGAGTGCCATTAGATGCATCTCAAGATGCCTTCCGGTGTTGATAGCTGTTTGTAGCTTCCCTTAGAATCATAGAATCAATCAGGTTGGAAGAGACCTCCAAGCTCATCCAGTCCAACCTAGCACCCAGCCCTAGCCAGTCAACCAGACCATGGCACTAAGTGCCTCACCCAGTCTTAAGCTCAGGCCTGCTTGCTGTGTGGACAGCAAACTTATTTGTGTGGTTGGATCACGTTGGAGCACCCAGACTGGCTGTTGGTGCTTCGGAGAGGTGCAGGTTTTGTGTGCAAATGCAGTGGCTTGCAGAGCTTTCCTCTTCCCCACAGTGCATCCCCAGGCTGCCCTTGGCAAACCTTATTTAGCAGGTCAGGAGATTGTGGAGGTGCTTCAAACCATCTGTCTTTGCTGTTGAGATGCTCATATCTCTTCTCTTGGCAGAGAACCAGGTCTGTTAGGTTCTCATGGTCTGTGATGATATTCCAGCTTTTTATGACTGACCTTGTGGCACTGGGCTGCTGCACAGCCGTGGTATCAGAAGCGTTATCATTGTTAATCCCCTGTAATCCAACTTGCTAACAAGCCCCACTTGCTAAATTAGCAACTGTGGCAAAACCATCTGTGAAGGATCAGCAGGGGACATGTGGTGGAAGACCTGCAGATGTTGCTTTGGACAGCAGAAGCACTTGAAGTCCTCAGGGGCTGGAGGTGGCCCTTGGGTGACCATGAAGCAGTGGGCTTAGGATAAGGAGAGCAAGATGTTTCCTTGGAAGACCTCTTGTTGTTTCTGAAGGCTAGAAGATGTTAAATAGACCAAGCTGCAGTAAGTGTGACTGGTCTCAGCTGGTGGAGAGCCCAGGGCTGTACTGCAAGCAGCAACATCCTCCCCATGAGCACATGACCTGCCCCATGCTGCCCCAGCAGGGATATGCTGAGGACTCTGCAGCCTGGGGCAGTGGCTGCCTGGCTCCTAAAACTCTGTTCTTGGCTCTCACTGAGTTTCCTCCTCTCTGCTTCCCACCAGCAAGAAGTGCCCAGCTTGGGACTGATTTTTAGTGTTGGGCATCTGGTGCTTATCGATCCATGGTGGCCAGCAGCCTGGAAACTGTGGAGGCCAGGAAAATATGGTGATACTTTTCCTTGGACGAGCAGCGGAGGAAGCAGCTTGAGCTGCGGCACGGCTGTGCTCAGCCAGGTGCTGCTGGCATCTAGCAGCTGGGGAGGACAAAGATGGATCCCCAGACCCCTCCCTGAGAACTGGAGGAGAGCAGACTCACCCGTGCTTTGCTGGCCTGCCTGGGTGTTTAATAAACAGTGGGACTGAGGAGGAGAAACCTGCCTGGAGTTGTCTTAAGGTGATAAAATTCCCGTGCCGCTTGAGCGCGCTGATTAGCGCAGCGTGATGCAAGGTGATGCTGGCTTTGGCTCTGGGCCTCTCCCTCCTCTCACTGTGTCTCCTCTGAGCACCCCAGCAGCTTTTTGGCCACGGTGCCCCACCTGCTTTCGTCACCCCTGGGATGCCATGTGGGAGATGGCTCCAAGCGCAGCTTTTCTGTCCCCCCGGCTTCAGGGTAGCTGAAGAGGGGTGAAGAGGTTGGGTGGTGCAAAGAGAAGCAGCTTGGCTCCCTCCTTGCACCCGTTCTCTGCACCCAGCCACGTTTTCCTCCTGTCTCTTGGGAGTGGCTGAGCTGCAGTTTTGGCAACAGCATCTCTTGGGGCATGACGTGCCCAAGTGTTTGAGCAGGTGAGCCTGAGCAAGCGCGGGCCGTGGTGACTCAGATCCACCCGGCTGCTGCCGGCACTCTGCCAAGGCCACCCGGGGAACAGGGGTTGCTGCCAGGCTGGGGGGAAGGGGGGGTTTTATGGGATCCTGAGCCTGCTGTGGGGGTATGGTGCCTCTCACTGCATGGCTCTTCAGGAGTCTGGGTTAATCTAAATGTTAATTGAAGTGTTTCAGCAGTGGCTTGGCTTGAGGTGAGTGAGTCACCCACTGAGTCACACTATTCCCATGCCAGCCAGGGGACATTGCCTCTGCTCAAGTGTGACTGTGGACAACCAGAGTGGAGACACAGCCTGGACTCAGGTGTGACTATGGGGGATCAGAGGGGACACTGCCTCTGCTTGGGTGTCACCAAGCTGCTCACCAAGAGCTCTCCTGACACTGCTCTCCTGCTCATCTCCTTCCCCATGTGTTCCTAGGACTGATCACCTCTGCCCCCTACTCCTTTTGATCTATGCTTGGGACAGTGACATGGTAGCAGTAAATCTGAGCCCCTAAAGCTTGGCGTGGACCCCGTGTGCAGCTCTGGTGGCTGCTCCCACCGTGTCACTTGGGACTTCCCTCAGTTTCATGCTTTTACACGCTCACAGCCCGTGGCTGAACATAATCATGTGTTGGTGGGGATGGCTGACCAGGGCTGCTCACAGCCTTGATCCCAGGTTGGACTAAAACTGAACGGCAAAACCAAAAGCTTGGCATTAACCCCTACCGAATCTCGAGGTGCTGAAGCTCCCTTGCTGCAAGACCTCCAGCCCAGTGAGGAGGGTATTCAGCTGTGCAGTTTGTATGGGTTTGCCCCTCCAAGCTCCCTTTCTGCTGGCTGAAATGCTCCTGCCCACTTCCCGAGGCTGTCCCCGCAGCCTGGCCTCCCCAGTGGCACTGCGTGAGACACTGCAAAGGGCTGCTCAGAGAAGCTGTGGATGCCTCGACCGCTGGAAGTGTTTAGGACCAGTCTGGATGAGGCTTTAAGCAACCAGGTTCTAGAGAGAGGTCTCCCTGCCGTTGCAGGGGACTCGGAACTAGATGATGTGTAAAGTCCCCTGTAACCCAGCCCGGTCTGTGATTCAGTGACATCCGCGTGGGTGCCCCGAGCTGAGGCTGTCAGGGTCACCCTCTGATCCCCACCGCGATCCTTGGAGCTGGGGGCGAGGCCATGACATCACCACGGCCGCTGCCCGTTGGCTGCCCTGTCGGTGACGTCATTGCCACTCCTGCTCGCCGTCCCGGCCAGACCCCCGCAGGGATGCGGCGGGGTGGGGGTGGGGTTGCCATGGAAACGTGTGGAGCATTCCCAGCCCATGGCCATATCCCCAGCGCAGGATCCGTGGAGATGTCCCTGCTTCAGCCGGGGCAGAATAACCTCTGCGAGGAGTTCCTGCACTTAAGAGACATATTCACACATTTTGGAATCATAGAATGGCTTCGACTGGAAGGGACCTCAAAGATCATCTAGTTCCAACCTCCCTGCCATAGGCAGGGACACCTCCCACTAGAACAGGTCATCCAGGAGCTGTTCTGGAACCATCCAGCCTGGTCTTAAAACGCTTCCAGGGGTGAGGCATCCACAACTTCTCTGGGTAACCTGTTGAGTGTCTCAACATCTTCATAGTAAAGAATTTCTTCTTAAAGCCTAGTCCCAGGTTTGAAACCATTGCTCCTTGTCCTAGCACCACAGGCCCTTATAAAAAGTGCCCCGTTAGGTAAAGCAAAATGATGTCTGGATGCATTGAATCCCCTTCACTGAGGAGAGGCTGAGGGACCTGGGGCTGTTTAGTCTGGAGAAAAGAAGACTGAGAGGGGATTTGATAAATGTTTATAAGTATCTGAGGGCTGCCAGGAGCAGGGGACAGGCTCTGGTCACTGCTCCCTGGGATAGGACAAGGAGCAATGGGTGTAAGTTGCAGCAAAAGAGCTTCTGCCTCAACAGAAGGGGGAACTTCTTGACTGTAAGGGTCACAGGTCACTGGAACAGGCTCCCCAGGGAGGTCATGGAGTCTCCTTCTCTGGAGCCTTTCAAGGCCTGTCTGGATGTGTTCCTCTGTGATCTGTGTTGTCCTGCTCTGGCAGGAGAGTTGGACTCAATGATCTCTTTGGGTCCCTTCCAACCCCTAACATCCTATGAACTCCTTGCTGACACCTGAAGCAAATCAGTGGGAGTAGCTTTTCCCATGCTCTGAGTCTCCAGGGAGTCAAACCAAGTTGTGTTCATCCCATCTAACCAGACTTAATCTTTCACCAGCCCAGGAAGAATAGTTATGAAAGACCTGGCTGCTGCCTTGCCAGAAGGAGGAAAGTTTAAAATACATCTTTAAATGTTACCAAAGAAACATGTTTTAAAAGCAAGCACAGATCAGAGGTTTCAAAGGCTGGGTGGTTGGAGATGTCTGTTTGGAAAGTGAGCTAAAAGCAGCTGGTCCCTCTGAAGCAGCCCTGTGGGCGTGCAGGCTGCCCTGCTGCCCTGCTTCAGCCCACACTCCCCATCTCTCTGTCCTCTGCTGCTGGCTGCACACTCTTTCCAAGGACAGAACAAAGCCTGTTACCCCAGAGTTCAACTTTGACCTTGCTGTGGCAGGATTAAACTCTCATGAAGACGAACAACTCGATTTGCAAAGAGTTAATTTCCCCCCCTCTTTCCCTTTCCACTCCCTTCCCTTTCCCTCCCCTCCTCTCCCCTCTGTGTTTTACTCCTTTTCTTTCCAATTGGCCTGGTTTGCTGTGGAGAAATTGGGAAAACAAACAGCAAAGAGACCTCAGCCTTGTGGGTGCTGCTGTCTGGGGGATGACGCAGGTGACCCAAGTGCTGCTGCTGCAGCACTCAGAAGGGTGCACAACTGGGGCTTTATCTTCTCCCTCTTAGGTCTGTGGCTCTGCACTTTGCTCTCAGGGTTCATTTGGTGGTTTTGGGCTATCTCAGCAGAAGCCACTTGTAGGGAGCCCCACAAGCTGCAGAGGAGCTGTTTGCAAGTGCAGGGAGGAAATGCATCCTGCTGTGGATGTATAGTGCAGGCTGTCAATCCTCTGGCTAGCTGGCACTGCCAGCTGATGGCACTGATCCCTAATTTAGCCCACGGGCCAGGGTGACTTGGTCTGCTCTATAAAGGGCTGCACCTCCAGTACCACCACCTGCTTAAGTGGGTGCACCTGTGCCTGCCATGGCCTCATTTCCACCCCCTGACTGCAATTGCTGCTTGTTTCTCATAGCAGAAGGGAGGCTTTGTCCAGAGGTTTGTGTTCCTGTCCTGAAGCCAGTTGCAGCTACTGCTGTGGAAGCAACATCAATGCCTCTTCTCAGGGAAGAGAGGTTTTTCCCTAATGCAAGCAAAAAAGGTATGTTCTTTGGTTATATTTTGTACTGAGAGATGGGTTTAGTTTTGGTGAAAAGCTGAGTTTTTCAAGGGTTAGGATTGCTTTGTTTTTACATTCCCAACCCCCCAACAACAACCTAAGCCAAAGTACTACCTCCTAAAATTTGAAGTGACTTCAGCAGCAGCTTTCTAAGCATCTGCTGGTTCCTTTTCAAGTTGAAATGTTGTCAACACCTTTCCTCAGCTAACTCCCAGCTCACTGAGTTGGAGAAACATGAAATGTGCATGTCCTGGTGAGCTCAGACCTGTGCTCCATGTTGCTGCATTGCTGCTGGGTTGGTGTGACCCAGGGAGGTTGGTACAGAGGATGATTTGAACAGTGTTCTAAAGAAGCTGATGGCTGACCAGCTTTGGGCATAAAGACTACAGCATCACAGGGTGTCAGGGGTTGGAAGTGACCCAAAGAGACCATCGAGTCCAAATTTAAATGGAGTTTGCATAGGCTGAAATGAGTGAAAGCAAAATCTTGTCTGTGCTGTGAGGCAGCCACCTGTTAGTTAATAGATGAGGAGAGAGAAAACAGAAAGGACTTCTGCTGCTGGTGTGGTCTTACCCTTAGTGGGAAGCTGAGGGGTGCAGCTTTGCTTCCTGCCAGCCCTGGCTCCTGGCAGTGCCCTCTCTTGCCACCCAGGCAAAGGCATTTTTCATTCATTATATAACTGCTGAGTGTGACTGACAGAGCTAGTCAGGAGTTGGAGCAAGCCCCAAATGGAGAGGCTCCTCCAAGCTTCCCGAGAGGGAGGGTGATGCAGCCGGACAGCTTCCCATCTCTTTGCCAAACTCAACTGGCCCTTGCCAAGAAGCAAGGCTGTGAGGGCTCAGGAGAGCGGGTGGGTGCCCAGGATGCTGCTTGCAGGGCTTGGGTGTAAGTGGAAGCAGATGTTGGTTCTCCAGGCAGGCCACGAGCATCACCAGAGCTGCTCAGACTGGGTGTCTGGGAGGACGCTGTGAAGTTGGGGCCAGCTGTACTTAGGCGCCTAACTCCTGTTGTAGTCAGTGGGATCTGGGCTTTGGAAGCAGAGGCTGTGCCAGACCATGGGACTGTGGAAGGCTTCTGACCCGTTTAAGGCCAAGCTGAGGATTACTGTTTGCCTGCAAGCAAGCTGCCAGGAGCTGTTCCAGGCGCCTGTGCTAGCCCTCTCCTCGTGGGTGCTGCTGGGAACCCATGGCACAAAGAGGCCTCACATTTGTGGTGCCCAGGCCAGGAGCATCAATGTACCCTCCTAGAGCACCCCTGAGGTTTAAGTAGGGCAGGCAGGGTGGATGTTTTACTCACTGCTTGTCCCACAGGACAGCAAGGCTGGTGCAAAACACAAGTCCTGTGAGGAGAGGCTGAGGGAGCTGGGGGTGTGCAGCCTGCAGAAGAGGAGGCTCAGGGCAGAGCTCATTGCTGTCTACAGCTACCTGAAGGGAGGCTGTAGCCAGGTGGGGTTGGTCTCTTGTGCCAGGCAACCAGCAACAGAAGAAGGGGACACAGTCTCAAGCTGTGCCAGGGGAGGTCTAGGCTGGATGTTAGGAGGAAGTTGTTGTCAGAGAGAGTGATTGACATTGGAATGGGCTGCTCAGGGAGGTGGTGGAGTCACTGTCCCTGGGGGTGTTCAATAAAAGCCTGGATGAGGCACTGAGTGCCATGGTCTGGTTGATTGGCCAGGGCTGGGTGCTAGGTTGGCCTGGCTGATCTTGGAGGTCTCTTCTAGCCTGGTTGATTCTATGAAATCTGTGCTCACCCATGGGGGCAATGGGGCTGTGCACTGTGGTGCAGTGCACTTGGTGACTCTTGGCCACCTTCTCACCTGTACATTGTGGCTTTCCTGAAACGAGTGTGGAGAATGCTCAGGCACACAGGCTCCATCACTTCCATCTTGTGCACGTCCTTTGTCTCCCACTCTGGTCTGGTGCCCCTAGCTTGTTCTCCCTGATGCAGTGTGGAGGATGCTTGGAGAAGGAGCTGCTTCATGGGAAGGGAAAGAACTGAGCCCTGATCTTGTTTCACGGCTGGCATGGTTCAGAGCATGTGGCTTTCAGGGGAAGGGTAACTGCTGGGCACCAGCGTGGGTGTGAAGGGTGTGGGATGGTGCAACTGACCCCGGGGAAAGCAGAGGTTATGGAAATACAGGCAGGGAGGGCACAGAGAGCCCAGGGGTTTTACACAGGCATTGCCCCAGGCAGGTGGGCTCAGGGGCAAAGCTGCCTCCAGCACCTGGGTGAGTGGGACAAGATCTGGAACAGTACCCCGGGGCAGCCCTCGCTTTGGCAGGGGATGTGGAGCCTGCGTTTTGGGCGTTCAGCATCATGGCATTTGGGAGCATGCCCAAGAACAAGGGCAGACAAGTGAAGCTGGCTGCTGGGAGAGAGACAAGGAGAGCCCCTCCACTACACACAAATCCAAACCTTCAGGAGCAAACCTCCTCTTCAGGTGGTGTAAACAGGCAGCTCTGTCCTGCCTCAGGACTCCAACAGCCTCTTATTATTCTCGTTTTCCATTTTTAATAAACCCTTTTGCTATCCTCCGAGGAGCACAGAGTGGGAGGACAAACCTCCTGGTTTGCAGCCCACTATTACTAAGCAACCATGTCCTAAAATTCACAGCCCAACGGAGAGAACTTTGTTTACCAGGAAGAAAACACTTGAAAAGGGGAGTCTTCAGCGGAAGCATGACGAGGATTAACGCTGGGGTTTCTTTAGGCAGCTCTGTTGTTTTCAGGGCCTGACCTTAGTGCTCTGATTCGCTTTTGCCAAGCGACTCTTTTCCCTGACTAATTTAGAGTGTGGTATTGTGCTGGGGTGGGAAGGAGGGGGAAGGGGGAGAGCCAGGTTTGGCAGCACAAATAGAAGCCTGAGATTATCTGCTTTAGAGCAGAGGGAGTCGATCATTAGATGCCTTGCTTCTGAAAATCCCTCTGTAATTAATTTTCTCCTGAATTAATTAGGAGAATTGTGAAGGGAAGCTGGGCCAGGAAGGTGCAAGGGAAGTTTTTTGGGATGATGGGTCTTGGCAGGAATTAAATTGCCTTCTTCTCCCCTCTCCTTTCCTGGGCTGATTGCTAGAGCTGCTGGGAGCTGTGGCTGGTGTGAGGTGCTGTGTGTGATGTGTCACCAGTGAAACCATCCTGAGTGCTGATTCAGGGCATCTTTCCCTTTTTTAAGTGTGTGCCGTTGGCACAGCCAGCACTGAAGTGAGATGGATAAAGGCAGACCGCTCACTGGGGCTGACACGGTGAGGCTGAGCAGGGCTGGGCTATGCGAGAGACCACCTCCAGTTGCTGTCCAGGATATGCTCCTCGTCAGAGGGTAAATGTGGAGGAGGAAAATCAGTTTCAGCCTCTGGCTCCAGTAGAGGAGAGGGCCTAGGAGATGTTGGTTTGTTCTCAGCTTTGCTGTGCCGTGAGTGGAATCACTGCCTCAATTCCACTTGGAAATGGGAGCAGTCAGTGGTGTCTCAAGCCTTTACTGCATGATGCCTTGCAAGCAAGAGGATGTAGGAATGGAGAAGCTCTATCTCGGGGTCCCTGTGATCAGCAGAAAGATCTCCATCATCATCTCTAGCTTTGTTTCCTGCGTTCAACAATCTGTTGGCGTCAAGCAGCAGAAATTTCTGGGCTAGTGGATGTGCATCATCCTCCAGAGCTCACCTGCATGTGCAGAACTGGGCTGAAGCCCCTGCCTGCCCGTGGCCCCCAGCTCAGGGGCTCTGCGATCAGCAGTGGCTAATCCTTCCTTCCCAGCTCGGGGCTGGCGGAGGCGGGTGGGAGGGAAGGGCAGGCTGACGAGCATGGGAATCTGGAAGGCTATTCAGTGGTAATTATCAGCCTCAATACTGAGCGTGGGGGAGAAGCGGGGGGAGCTGGGAGAGAGGGGAAGACCTATGGGGAAAAGTATGATGAGGAGATTCCTCCCCCTCTGTCACTGCAGAAAGGGAGCAGGCTGGGGGCAAGGGGAGGGATGGAAGGGGTTGACACCTTTGGGCAAATCCTCCCTCCCTGTGCTGAGGATGAGGTGGGTGCTGTGGCTCTGTTTGTTGTCTCCTGCAAGTGCCATGCTGGGTAGCTGGTCCCCAGGGATTGCAAGCCCTGAGCCTGTGTCTTGGTGTCAGGGACCCCCGACCAGTCTGTGACAAGCAGGTCCTTGTGGCATGAAGCAATGTGCTATTGCACCTGCCTAATTAATCCAAATTAGTCCAAGTGCTGTTGCTTCTTCAGGCACTGGTACCTCCTGGGGGCAGAGGCTGAGGGGAGGGGGCGCAGAGACTTTGCCAGCAGCTGGTGAGACTTGGGCAAGGAGCTTCTGAAGTCTCCTGTGGTGACATTTCCAATGTGTCTGATTTGAAAATGAGTTTGGCATACCCAACCTCGCAGCTGAAACTGGGCTCGAGCTGTCTGTGTTGGCAAGGCACCTGCACAGCCCTGCACAGACCTCAGGGGTCCTGTGACAGCAGCAAGAAGAAATCAGACAGTGATCTTTAGGTCCTGCAACCCATTTGGGAACCCCTGCTCTGGGGCAGTTTGTTTAACACTGGCTATTCCAGTTCAGGATGTTGCTGAAGTAGGCACCAAGGAAGCTGGATCCAATGTCTTGTGCGGGGGAATGATTTGTGGTGCTGCAAATGAAGACTGAATTGCTGTTTGCTTCAGCTCTCTGCCTATCACCTGGCAAAGGCTTGGCTCTCCTACCTTAGTTTCACCTTCTCAAATGACTATCAAATGTCTCTTCCCCTGAAATGTCAGTAGAGGTTTTATTTAGCAGAGATTTGGGATATCCTTCCTACCAGATTACACATAGCAGGTACACTTTGAGGTTTAATCCCACCTCCGACAAGCCGTGGCACATCCTTTGGCTCTGGTGTTATCCTGATCTTCAAGGTCTTTTCCAACCAAAACAGTTCTGCAATCCACAGCATCCAAACTTGGTCACCACCACAGGGACCAAAGTTTAGTTTCTGCATCACTTTGCACTCAGGGGTCCACACTCCCCTCTTTTTTTTGCCCCAAATATGGGAGACTTTCAAGGTTGCATTGAAGAGGGGCTGGGGTGGCACTTCCCAGGGCTGGTTTGCAACCGTTCTCCAGTGCTCCCGGTGGCTTTTCCATGATGTCCTGCTGCAGGTGCACCACCCTCGGCATGGCAGGGAAGGCAAGACCTGCTCCTCTCTCCCTGCCGCTGCGTCTTCGGGGCTACAATGCTGAGGGTAATAAAACCCCTGAGGTCCCTCTGCCCTGCTCTGAATGGGACCTTTGTCTCTGCAAAGAAATGACTTGAAACTGATCTGGGGAAAGGCGATTGTTATCTGAAGGCTCCTGAACTGTTTGGATCCTGACTTTGTTAGAGATCTTGTAATTTAAACTTCAACCTGCTTAT
This sequence comes from Pogoniulus pusillus, assembly GCF_015220805.1. Taxonomy (NCBI): domain Eukaryota; kingdom Metazoa; phylum Chordata; class Aves; order Piciformes; family Lybiidae; genus Pogoniulus; species Pogoniulus pusillus. The sequence continues at coordinate 6,124,494 of NC_087274.1, read as the reverse complement.
TAGAAATTTGAGATAATAGTTTAATAATAAAAAGCAGATTGATTTTTGTCCCTCCCCCCTTGGTTTCTGTGTTCCTGTCCTCCTTTTTCTCTCAGCTGCTGGGGATATTTAATCGCGTGATGCAAGTGTGTGTCCCGTCCCGTCCCCCTCCCCCTTCACCTCCCTCTTCGCTTTTATGTTCTGAAATCGTGGGATGAAATGGTGAGATGTTTCTTTTTGAGCTCTGCCAAGGGAAAACGATGCAGGCTTGTCCCTGTGCGTGCACTCTGGAGCATGCCCATGGAGAGCTGAAAGGAGCTGGAGGCAATGCCAGCCTGGGAGTTGTCCTCAGTTCGTGTGAGTCTCCTCCTCTGCCAAGGCCTGGAAATCCATCCAGACTGGGGGGAGGGGAGGGATGTGTGTCCCCTTCCTCTGATCCCTTGCCCTCTGAAAAGACCCCTGCACACCCCTAGCTGCTCTGTGCTTGTGCTCAACCCACTGCCCTGCCCGGCGGGGCGGCTTGAGGTGGGATTTGGGAGTTCTTCCCAAGAATGATCCTCATCCGAATTCCCCGAGCTGGGCAGCAGCTCCCTGGCCCCACAGGCACCCAGAGGAAACGTGTTGGGACATGTGCGGGGTGTATCAGCATTCCTGCCGCCGTCCTGCGCTCCCTCCCCGGCCGGGGGGTGGCCACTTGCCACGGGGTTGGAGGTGTCGATCCGGAGCCCCCCTGCCAAGCCTATGGCTGGGGTGCTGTTGAAAGAGGCTGGCAAGCCGTGGGGCTCCCCTGGGGCCTGTGCATGAGGCAGGTGGGCAGCAGCCCCGCTCCGTCCCGGTTCCCTGCCGCTGCGCTCCGTGAGCGGATGGCGGCCGCAGGCAGCGCTCGCTGCTGGGAGAGCGGTGCCGGTGCCAGAGCCTGCGTCCGGCCGCGGCGACTCCGCTCCCGGGGCGCAGGAATGCGGAGAGCTGGGTGGGAGCCTCCCCGGGTGACCCCAGTGGGTGTGGGAGCGGCCGCGGCGGAAGCCACCCCGGCAGCCCCACGTCGCTCTCTGCTCTCCAGTACCTTCGCTTCTTCCCCTGGGCTGCTCCCGGCTGTGAGGAGCAGGAGGGTTTGCATCTGCGGCTTCCTCTTGTGGGAGTGAAAAGCTCATCGAGCTGAGCGGCCCCGGGCGAGGTGCTGTGGCTCCGTCCTGCTTTGCAGGTGGCCACCGTGCAGCCGGTCACACGTGTGGCACAGACCCCTGCTGCCGCCCCCTGCTCTTGCTCTGCTGTGCCTTGGTGCTCGTTCCCATGAGTTTAGGCTCAGTACGCAGAAGTCGGAGGGGTGGATTAGGAGACAAGACAGGGTCTGGGTGTTGGAAGCCTGCAGCTGTGTAGGTTGTGTTTTGCCTCTGCCGAGTGCCTCGGGCTGTGAGGATGCTCCAGGTGGTCTCCATGGGGGGCGAGGGCCCTCTTCTGAGGGCATTCTGGGGGGCTCACCATTATTGCACCGTAACCCTTTCCAGTTGTGCATGGTGCAGAGAAAAAGTCGTTCCAGCCAGGCAGAGTTTGACAGTCCCACCCAGAGCAAAAGGCTGGGGCTCAGCCAGGAGGTTTCTGGCTATTTTAGCTCTTACAGAGGCAGTTGGATGCTGCTGGCTCCCATGGCTGTCGCTGGCTGAGAGGAATTACAGGGAGACAGAGCTTGGCTGGAGCCACAGCTAGTCTGCAGGTTTGGCAAACTGGCTGTTTAATGACTGTAGCTGGGCTCCTTTGAGGGCAAAGACCCAAACTCACAAAAGTTACCTGCCTAAAGTCATGTTTGTGGGCTCTGGATTTGCTCAGGCACTTCTACGGTGGCACTTCAGCCTTGGGCTTCATTCCAAGCTGAGAATGTTTGGTGTGGCTGAGAGGACATGCTCCTGCCCTGTGCCCCTGTGCTGGTGATGGACAGCCCAGGGTGAGAAGGGGAGCTGTATTTGAGGTGTCTGTGGGTGCTTCTGAGCAATTTCCTGCTGGGCCCAGGTTACCTTGGTTCATATTGGCTGCTGCTCTAGATGCCACTTCCATGACATCATTTGGCTCTTGAAGAGTGGAGGAGGTGAGACACTTCTGAGTGATTATCTAGTGCAAATAGCCCATGGTAAATAGACTCAGTGAAGTATTGACACTGAGACTGTTTCTCTTCCTAATTTCCTGCTCTAGGTGAGTTTGCCAAGTAGCCAAAAATAAGAGGGAGGGGGGACCCAAAGCCTTCAATCCCAAGCTCAGACCAAGACTTCAGATTTCAAGTCAGGGCATATAGCTACTGTCATCCAGGTAATTGTGTTAGCAGTTAATGACATAACTTCCACAAGGGATCTTGGATGAGGGCTAATTTTAGGAAATTAGTCTATTTAGCTTGTTTGTATTAGTTGGGAATCTTCCTCCTGGACTGGTGCCCTGATGTTCTCACCATTATGCTATCAAACTGCTGGTCCCTGTCCTGCATACAGCTAACTTTCCTGGGACAAAATGTCCTAAAGAGACATTCAAATTAGTTTCTTCTGATGTGCCCCATAGAATCCGTTGTAGAATCATAGAATCAGTCAGAGTTGGAAGGGACCACAAGGATCATCTAGTTCCAACCCCCCTACCATGGGCAGGGACACCCTAGGCAGGGACACACTACCCTACAGCAGGCTGGCCACAGCCTCATCCAGCCTGGCCTTAAATACCAGGATGGGGCCTCAACCACCTCCCTGGGCAACCCATTCCAGCCTCTCACCACTCTCATGCTCAACAACTTCCTCTTCATGTCCAGTCTGAACCTACCCACCTCCAGCTTTGCTTCATAATCCTTGCCCAACCCTTTGCTCCCATCCTTGCCTCTTGTCCAAATGGCACCCAAGGTGCATGCATTTCCAAGGTGAGGAGGGTTGAACACAGTCCTTGAGGACTGATGCACCTAAGCATGTCCAGAGAAGGATAACAAAGCTGGTGAAGGGCCTGGAACACAAACCCTATGAGGAGAGGCTGAGGGAGCTGGGGGTGTGCAGCCTGCAGAAGAGGAGGCTCAGGGCAGAGCTCATTGCTGTCTACAACTAGCTGAAGGGAGGCTGTAGCCAGGTGGGGTTGGGCTCTTCTGCCAGGCAAGCAGATACAGAACAAGGGACACAGTCTCAAGTTGTGCTAGGGTAGGTCTAGGCTGGATGTTAGGAGGAAATTCTTCACAGAGGGAGTGATTGGCATTGGAATGGGCTGCCCAGGGAGGTGGTGGAGGCACCGTCCCTTGAGGTCTTTAAGAGAAGCCTGGCTGAGGCATTTAGTGCCATGGTCTGGTTGACTGGACAGGGCTGGGTGCTAGGTTGGCCTGGCTGATCTTGGAGGTCTCTTCCAACCTGGCTGATTCTATGATTCTAAGCTGTGATGAGCAGCACTCTTCCCATCAGAAGAGCACTGCCCATGCTCCCTGTCCCCTCTTGCCCTGTGGAGTGGGCACTGCCACTCGCTTTGCCTCCCCCTTCTCCTGCAGCACCCTCCCCACCAGCCACGCACCATACGAGTGCCTGGGCAAGTCTGGAGCTGACAAATGATCTCATGCAAGTAGCTTGGTGAATTTGGGCCTTTTGCCTTTGAGTAAGTTTCATCCCCAGCTCAACCTGCTGGCTGCAGCACAGGTCCCAGGGCAGAGCAGATACTCGGCGCTCTGGGGCTGGCAAACTTTAACTAACAGAGCCCGTTTTTTATTAACCTGCATTTCCTTCTGCTTCCACCATTACCTCTGCAGCAAAGAATCTGACCCCTTGCTCTCAGCATCACTTCACTCTTTTTTTTTTTTTTTCTCTTGTTCTTTTTATTTTTTCCCTCTTTTTTTCTCCCTCCCTGTCCCCTCCCTGCTGCTGCTCTGTGGTCTGGGTGAAACTCTGCAAAGCCCTTCTGAGGTTCCTCGTGCCGGCTAAGACATCCCTTGGCTGCGTCGAACGCTCCCTCTTGCCTTTGTGCCTAAAACTCCAGAGAGAGCTTTTGGGCTGGCACAGCAGCAGTGTTAAGCCCATCACAGGTCCCTCTTAATTAAATTTGAAAACTGCTTGGATAAGAGGGCTTTCTGAGCCAGTCAGGTGCTGGGCCATGGGCCTGAACGACTGCCACAGACTAGCACTACCACCCACAGTCCTGATCCCCATGACATGTGTACAGATTATGGAGAAATCCCTCAGCAATGAGGCTGATTTAACTCTTTCGTGCTCTGGAGCTTTTGCACAGAGTTCCAAGCTGTCCCCACATCTGGGAGCCGTAGTGGTGGCTTTGTGTTGCCTTTCTGGAGGCTTTGGTTGGCCAATGGTGTCACGGTGGCAGAGATGGTACCTCCATCACCCATTGCCAAGGTGGAGGACTGCTGCAGACCATGCTGGGTATGTGTAACCTGTTTGAGGAAAGTGCCATCTAAGTATTTTCTTGGCTGGCAGTGTAGTGAGAATTTCCCATTGGAATGGGCTGCCCAGGGAGGTGGTGGAGGCACCATCCCTTGAGGTCTTCAAGAAAAGACTGGATGAGGCACTTAGTGCCATGGTCTAGTTGATTGGATAGGGCTGGATGCTAGGTTGGACTGGATGATCTTGGAGGTCTCTTCTGACCTGGTTGATTCTATATTGCTAAGGAGGAGCGAGTGAAGGGATGGAAGCAGAGAGTCCCCCATGGAGAAATCTCTGTGCATTGCAGTGGGATGATTTATCATGGAATGGTTTAGGCTGGAAGTGACCTCAAAGCTCATCCAATCCCAACTCCCACCACAGGCAGGGACACCTCCCACTAGAACAGGTTGCTCAAGGCCTCATCCAGTCTGGCCTTGAACACTGCCAGGGAGGGAGCAGCCACAGCCTCCCTGGGCAACCTGTGCCAGTATCTCACCACCATCACTGGAAGGAATCCTTTCCTAACCCAGTTTTAATCTCCCCTCTGCCGGTTCAAACCCATTACTCCGCATCCTGTCACTACAAGACCTTATAAATAGTCCTTCCCCAGCCTTCCTGTAGGCCCCTTCAGATACTGGAAGGCCACTCCAAGGTCTCCTTGAACCCTTCTCCAGGCTGAAGATCCCCAGCTCTTGTGGCCTGTCCTCATAGCAGAGCTGCTGCAGCCCTCTGAGCATCTTGGTGGCCTCCTCTGGACTGGCTCCAACAGTTCCATGTGCCCCTTCTGTTGGGGGCTCCAGAACTGCACCCAGGACTGCAGGTGGAGTCTGAGGAGAGCAGACTAAAGGGTGAGAATCCCTTCCCTTGCCCTGCTGGCCACATTGCTCTTGATTTGATATCTTCTGGGAAGTGCTTATGCTTACTTCATCCCAGTCCACCTGGGTCCAGCCTCTCAACAAGTTGTGTTTGCCCAACCTGCAAAACAGGGTCATGCTCCCTGGAAAAGACAGCATGAAGAGACAGGCCAGAGCTGTGCTTTAATCCATCCTGCTCAAAGCAGACCTGGCACCTGCCAGCTGTGAGACGTGTCTTGTGTCCCAGCTTTGAGCTCTTTGAGCTCCCCAGCTTGTGCAGCCACCTGCATTAAGCATCTTGTCACCACATATACCCAGCATGGAGCTGGCCATGCAAGTGCTGGAGGCCTTGAGGTTTCTTAATGATGGAAAAAACCTTTTTCCACCTCCACTTGGGGGGATAAAAACCACCCCAAGACTCGAGCAGCTCACTCCCTGTCCTTTGGGCACCTGGGTTCTGCCTGGGAGGTTTCACAGGGAGGTTTTGCCAGATGGTATTGACGCTGTACCCTGCCCACCTTTCCAAGCTTTTCCCTTCATTCCCATGCTGGTTTCCAAACTCAGCACTTCTTTGGGCTGGGTGAGAGCTGGAGAAAGCCAAACAGGGCTGTAGACACGCAGAGCAATGTGTGACTTCACTGGCAGCAGCAGCAGCAGCAATGGCTTCACCTTCTATAACAGCTCCCAGTTCTTGACACGTGCTTTGTTCTAATGGCAGAGGGTGTTTGAAGCAGGAGGGAGAGGTGGTTTAGGAGGATTATTAAAAAGCAATAATGCAGCTTGTTGAAGTCTATTGAAGCCTCCTTCCAGCCTGGAGTTTTGCTGGAGTCAGGGCTTTTTTTCCCCCCTTGTCTCCTATTAAATCACACGTTCCCAAGGAGCCTTTGAGCCTGGCGCATCGGGCACGTTTCAGAGCCAGGCCAAAACCAACAATTATCTCCAGTTTCAGGAAATTTGAAGCTGTGGTTAGCAGTGTCTTCTTGAGGACTGACAGATGACACAGGTGGCTTAGCGTGCAGCCAGCGCTAACCCTGCGTGTCGATGGCATTCATCATCTCGACAGGTTGCGGTGGGGCAGATTGCTCAGGGTAGATCTCCTGGTTGGAAGGGCAGAGGCTCAGGTCTTGGAGGAGGTTTGTGTGAGAATGGGCTTGCAGCTCATGGACCTGCTCGTGGACCAACTTGCTGTGCTGGGTTGTGGTGACCCACGGAGCTGCGCTTCCCAGCCTGGCTTGCTGCTGCGATGTCCCCAGGCGATAGGGAAATTGCTCCACTGCATCCTGCAGAGCAGTGGTGGTGGTGGTGGTGGGTTTTATAGGCTGTTACTAGGCCTTTACCATGAAGTAAGGGCTGAGAGAATACTTTCCTTGCTGGAAAGTTGACATTTGTGGTTTTTTTGCAGCTCCTTTGATCAAATGTATTGAGAACTCGGAGCTCCTGATGCCCCCCTGGCAGCTACCCTGTCTCTGTCCCTCCAGGTTCTGACCCCAGCTCCTCTTTCCATCAAGCTTTGCTGGCTTTGGGTTCATGAGGAGAAAAGGGAATTAGCTCAGCTCAGTGAGTGAGCCAACATTTCCAAGCCCTGTTGGTAAGCCCTAGGATCTGCCAGCCTGAGAGGGTGTCTGGCATCTCTGTGTGACTGGAAAGTCCCAGTCTCTTATCCTAGGGGAATGAGGATCACAAGCTTGCAGGGGCTGCTACTCAAATGCCTGCAGTAGGGAGGAAGGATATGTTTCATCAAAGTGAGTCCCTGCTGTCTGAGTTCCTGGTTAGGACCTTGATAGCATCTAAAAACCAGCATGGGGAAATAAACAATGACTCTGGATTTTATTTTAGTCCTCTCTTTCTATCTCCCATTATTTAACCTTTTGATTACTTCAGGAGTAGCTGAAACCTTAAGTCCCAAGAGATGTAGTGATTTGTTTGTGGGGGAGCCTCTGCTGCTGGTCCCTTCCTGTAATCCTGTAAAAGCCCCAAAGAGGAAGAAATATTTCTTGAAGGCAGATGAAATGAGTCCTCCTTTGGCTTTTCCCTGTTAATAATCCAAGGTGTGAAAATCCCTCTGGTATTTATGAGCAGATGTGATTCAGGAATACTAAAGACATGAGAACCTGTAATCAGATGATGTGGATCAATGAGTCAACTGCCAGAGGTGGCAATTCTGCATATCATGCAACACACCTGAAACTGATGCTATTTTTCACAGAATCATAGAATCAGTCAGGGTTGGAAGGGACCACAAGGATCAGCCAGTTCCAACCCCCCAGGCTGCCCACAGCCTCATCCAGCCTGGCCTTAAACATCTCCAGCCATGGGGCCTCAACCACCTCCCTGGGCAACCCATTCCAGCCTCTCACCACTCTCATGCTCAACAACTTCCTCCTCATATCCAGTCTGAATCTCCCCACCTCCAGCTTTGCTCCATTCCCCCCAGTCCTGGCACTCCCTCACAGCCTAAAAAGTCCCTCCCCAGCTTTTTCGTAGCCCCCTTCAGATCCTGGAAGGCCACAAGAAGGTCACCTGGGAGCCTCCTCTTCTCCAGACTGCACAGCCCCAACCCTTTCAGTCTGTCCTCACAGCAGAGCTGCTGCAGCCCTCTGAGCATCCTCGTGGCCCTGCTCTGGACACACTCCAGCATCTCCACATCCCTCTTGTCCCAGGGGCTCCAGAGCTGGATGCAGTACTCCAGGTGGGGTCTCAGCAGAGCAGAGCAGAGGGGGAGAATCCCCTCCCTGGCCCTGCTGGCCACACTTCTGCTGCTGCAGCCCAGGCTCTGCTTGGCTTTCTGGGCTGCAAGTGTTGTCTGGTGCCAGTGGGACTTGTGGTCACTGAGCAAGCGCAAAGTGCCCTTGAAATGGAAGTAGACCTTGCTGCTTTAGAGACACTTCACCAGGAAAGAAACTTGAGTTGCCAGGAGTCACCACCTCGTGCTGGCTGCAGCTTTGAGGAGGAAATTTAGCTTTCTGTTTGAGCCGTGAAGAGAAAACAAATCTCACTCCTGTCAGCTGCCTCCAAAGGAAAAAGCTTCCTGCTTTTGCTGGTGGCTGGGCAGTTAACATGGCATCCACATGTCCATGGGCTGCCATGGCATGGTGAGAGCTGTGGGGAAAAGCTGCTTGTTGCAGGAGGAAGACAAGGATGCAGAACCACCCTGAGCCACCATCCCTGCATCTCTTGGGCTGCAAAGGGGTTTGTGTTCTTTACCTCACACTAGTAGAGAGCTGCCAAAACAACATTCCTTGGCCTATCATGCAGTCATAGAATGCCTTAGGCACCTTTCAAAGTCATCTTGTCCAACCCCACTGCAGTCAGCAGGGATATCTGCAACTACAGCAGGGGACTCTGAGTTCAGTCCAACCTGACTTGGAATGGGGCTTCTAACACCTCTCTGGGCAACCTGGGGCAGTGTCTCACTGCCCTGAGTGTGAAAGGAGTCTTCTTTCTCTCTAGTCTAAATCCCCTCTTTTAGTTTCAAACCATCACCCCTTGTCCTGTCACAACAGACTCTGCTCAGTAATGTGCCCTTGTCTTTCTTACAGGACCGTTTAAGTACTGGAAGGTCACCAGAAGGTCTGCCTGGAGCCTTCTCTTCTCCAAGCTGAATAAACTCAACTCTCTCAGCCTGCACTTACAGCAGAGAGATTCCAGCCTCTGGACAATTTTTCTGGTCCTACTTTCATTTTACAACAGTTAATGGCTGACCAGAGCCTTGAATGAGGATGCTCAGAGAATGAGGATGCTCAGAGGATGAGGATGCTCAGAGGGCTGCAGCAGCTCTGCTGTGAGCACAGACTGAAAGAGTTGGGGCTGTGCAGTCTGGAGAAGAGGAGGCTCCCAGGTGACCTTCTTGTGGCCTTCCAGGATCTGAAGGGGGCCTACAAAAAAGCTGGGGAGGGACTTTTTAGGCTGTCAGGGAGTGACAGGACTGGGGGGAGTGGAGCAAAGCTGGAGGTGGGGAGATTGAGCCTGGAGGTGAGGAGGAAGTTGTTGAGCATGAGAGTGGTGAGAGGCTGGAATGGGTTGCCCAGGGAGGTGTTTAAGGCCAGTCTGGCTGAGGCTGTGTGCAGCCTGCTCTAGGGTAGAGTGTCCCTGCCCATGGCAGGGGGGTTGGAACTGGCTGATCCTTGTGGTCCTTTCCAACCCTGACTGATTCTATGAGAAGTTTGCTGTTGCTTTTACAAAAGCTTTCCCTTGCTTCTTGTCTTCCTTTCTGTGGTTTTCCTTCTGTGCTTTTTCCCCTTCCCTCTTCTGCTCTCCTCCGCTTGAAGTTCAGGGAAAAAACAGGCACAGCCTTCCCAAGAGAACACTTTGGCATAGTCATAACTTGTTAAATGCTGTAATTAAAATATTTGCCTCATTAACTTGGAAATAATGTTTCTTCCTACCTGATACTGGAGATTTTTTTGTCCTTATTCACCACTCCCCCCCTCCCCCCCCCCCCTTGCTAATTAAGTTGCCATGTTCAACAAAACTGCTTCAGAAGATGCTGGAGTGGTGAGGTTGCCTTTAATGGGACCCTCAGTCTGCTTCCCACAGGCAGTGTCATAGGCAAAACAGGGAGAGGTTGTCAAAGGTGATTTTTAGAAGGGATCTGCTGTGCTTGGGTGGTGGAACACAGCTCAGAGGTGTGGATGTAGAAGGCTGTCCTTGGTCTAGTAAGCATAGGATGGTTTAGGTTGGAAGGGACCTTAAAGATCATCCAGTTCCAACCCCCTGCCATAGGCAGGGACACCTCCCACTAGAACAGGTTGCTCAAGGTCTCATCCAACTTGGCCTTGAACACCTCTAGAGAGGTTGTGGATGACAGAAGCACCAAAGGTGATCTTTGATCACCTTTGGTGCTTCTGTCATCCACAACCTCCCTGGGCAGCCTGTGCCAGGGTCTTACTACCCTCACTGCAAAGAACTTCTTCCTAACATCCAGTTTGAATCTCTCCTTTGTCAGTTTAAACCCATTCCTCCTTGTCCTGTTATTCCAAGATCTTGTCAACAGTCCCTCCCCAGCCTTCCTGTAGGCCCCTTCAGATACTGGAAGGCCACTCTGAAGTCTCCTCTAAATCTTCTCTTCTGCAGGCTGCAGAGCCCCAACTTTTGTAGCCTGTCCTCATAGCAGAGCTGCTGCAGCCCTCAGCATCTTGGTGGCCTCCTCTGGACTGACTTCAACAGTTCCATGTCTGTCTTGTGTTGGGGGCTCCAGAACTGCACACAGGACCCCGGGTGGGGTCTGTCTTTTTGGCATTTCTAAGCTTTCCCAAAGTGATCTTAATCCCTTCAGGGTCTTGCTCTGGTTTTCTGTTGGGAAACTAAGGCTTGGCCAGTTCACTGCCATGGAGGTGCTGCTGGAGCCCTCATTCTCCTGGGCTGATAGAACAAACCAGCACTGCAGGCAAAACCCCCAGGGCTGCAGGAGGCTTGTTCCCTGTCCTGCCCTCCATTGGCTGTGTGGCACTTTCTCTCCTGCATTAAACTAAAGCAGCAACAGGACCCAAGAGTTCCCAGCTGTTGGGACTTGCATGCAAAACAAGGAACAGTTTCCAGTGGCCTTGGTGTTTTCTGCATGCTCACAGATTTCCCTCCAGGGATGTAGAGTGCTGAGGGAGAATTTACCCACAGGATTCCTGTGAGGGGCTTCAGGAGCCTCAGCTATTGGCTTGTAGCTGATAGCTGCAATCTGTTGAGCAGCTTTTTCATTAAGCAAGGTGCTGTCTTGATTTTCCAAACCTGTTGTCCCTGCTCTGGTGCTGAGATGTGGGAAGGTTTGTTCAGCGGTCCAGGGAGCTCAGTATGGTGGATTACACAGGCTGGGTTGATGCTGTTCACTTGAGCATCTTCTCAGTTAGCTTCTAAATGAGTTGTCAAAGCTCACTTCTGAGCGTGGCCCCAGATTCATCCCCTTCACATGAAGGGGTCTGTTGCTGCTGGTGAGGGCTTGTTCTGTGGGTGTAACTGCATCTCATCAGCTTCTGAAGAAGAGCTCAGTTCCACCTCTCAGTGTGCTGCAGTCAAGGTCCTTGCTGGCAATGGCTGGAGTGAGCTCCTGGGAAGACTCATAGAATCAACCAGGTTGGAAGTGACCTCCAAGATCACTCAACCCAACCTAGCACCCAGCCCTATCCAATCAACCAGACCATGGCACTAAGTGCCTCATCCAGGCTTTGCTTCAACACCTCCAGGGATGGCAACTCCACCACCTCCCTGGGCAGCCCATTCCAATGGCTAATCACCTCCTTAGAGAAGTCTGCTGTTTGCTGTTGTGAATCATGGTTTAGGAACACATCCTGCAACAGAGCAAAGTTCTTCTCTGCACTTGCCCATTCCCACGTGCTCCTCATGCTCATCTACTCCCAGACCTGGATGGGTTTGGGTCTGTGCAAAGCTGGGTGGTGTCAGCCCAGCTCTCCCACAGGCTCTTTCTTCCTGTGGTTTAAGGGGGGGAGCAGGGGTTGTGGGTGCTGGAAGGTCTGTGGGTGCTGCAGGGGCTGTGGGTGCTGGAAGGTCTGTGGGTGCTGGAGGGGCTGTGAGTGCTGGAGGGGCTGTGGGTGCTGGAGGGGCTGAAGGGTCTGTGGGTGCTGGAGGGTCTGTGGGTGCTGCAGGGTCTGTGGGTGCTGCAGGGGCTGTGGGTGCTGGAAGGTCTGTGGGTGCTGGAAGGTCTGTGGGTGCTGGAAGGTCTGTGGGTGCTGCAGGGGCTGTGGGTGCTGGAAGGGCTGTGAGTGCTGGAAGGGCTGTGGATGCTGCAGCAGCAGCTGCCAGCATCTCTCCAGTTACAACCCCAACAGAACTCCTCGCTCTGCTCTTTGACAGTTACCTGTCCGCAAATCCCAGCTGGGTGTTTTCTGTCAGGCTGGTGATTGTGGTTCAGAGCAAGGACAAGCTTGTGTACACATCACCCTGGCAACGTTTAGGTAAAGGCCTCCAAGAAGCACTGGGGTGCATATTATGGGCTATTGCCATTTTCTGCCTGTGTGCATGTGGGCTCTTTTCCTGACGCTAGCCTGAGGTGCAGGGAACACCCGAGCTGGTTTAATCACCTTCCCTGCCTCGTGCTTTTGAAAGTCTCTACCCTGTGTGGCTTTCATTCATTTATTTAGTTTCATTATTCCCCCTTTTCTTTCATTTTTTTTGGGGTTCTTCCAAACCCTCTTGCAGATCGGTACCCAAAAGTCTTGCAGGGACACAGCACAGCACAGGTGAGCTTAACCCCAAGGCAGGGTGTGAGCACAGAGGACCTGGCTTGAGCTGGCTGGTGCAAAGTGCTCCAAGGCTTTGTAAGGAGAATGGGTGGCTCTGGGATTTACTGAGTGTATCACCGGGGTTAATGCAGCAGCCTCTGCAGAGCCTCCTGCATCAGGCAGCTTGGATGTAACTTGGGCCAAACTTGTCACAATAGTTTAGTCATGTAGAAATAAAGAGCCTGATCTAACTGGATAACTCGAGCCACCAACCCTGGACTTTTGTTTTAATATGGGATGTAGGCTCCCAGCTTTCTGCTTTGACTCCTAAAGGAAGCAAGACAACAGCTGGAGGGGGTGACTCCCCTGCCTGCTTGGGAGATGCCCCTCACCAAGGAGCTGGCAAGGTTTGGGGGACACTGCTTGCATTTATTTCTCTGCCTGTCTACTTATTTACAACGAGGTCTTTCTGAATATTCAGATGTGGTTTTTTTAGAGAGCAAAGAGGATTATACCAAACCTAGACTGAGCTTGGGGGCTGGAGAGTAGACTGAGCTTGGAGGCTGGAGAGTAGACTGAGCTTGGGGGCTGGAGAGTAGACTGAGCTTGGGGGCTGGAGAGTAGACTGAGCTTGGGGGCTGGAGAGTAGACTGAGCTTGGGGGCTGGAGAGTAGACTGAGCTTGGGGGCTGGAGAGTAGACTGAGCCTGGGGGTTGGAAAGTGTTTGACTGCCCTGCTGTCATCTGCGAACTCTCAAATCACCTCTGAAGTTTAGTCTGGGTGCTGATGGGATCATTAACTTCAAGGATGTGCTTGTGTGCTGCATTCTGAAGCTGCTGAATGTATTGAAACATTCTTGGGCTGCTGTCTTACGATGTCTACGTTGCTGTGCTTGACTTTAGCAGTCCTCAGGAAAGCAGAGGCTCCTGATTTTTCCCGTTGCTACTGATGGTCTTCAGAAACCCTGGGCTGATGGCTTCCTCTCCCTGTATCCCTGTTTCTCCGTGTGCAGAACGGGAATATTGCCTCCCCTCCTGCCAGCACAGGTTGCAAAATATGTTTAATATTACTTCTCCACTTGGGAAATGAGTAAACCCTTTCAGGCCTTGTTGTCTTGGGCAGGTTCAGTAAAGGCATTCTCCAGAGAAGAGCTTTTTGGCATCTTAGTGCATCTCAAAGAGGAAACGATGGCACGTTCTGTCTTGTCTTGTGCATGGCATTCGCTTGCTGCAGCCAGCTCCTGGGAGAGAGTGTACCCAGTGCTACCAGGCACCTGGAGTGCCTGTGGCCAGGGCATGTGGAGGTGCTTGAGCTTGAGAACAGACCAAACAGCTCTTGCTTGTGCTTTCAGCTCATGGTGAGGTGCCCTGGCTCTTGCTTGCGCTTTCAGCTCATGGTGAGGTGCCTTGGCTCTTGCTTGTGCTTTCAGCTCATGGTGAGGTGCCCTGGCTCTTGCTTGTGCCTTCAGCTCATGGTGAGGTGCCCTGGCTCTTCCTTGTGCCTTCAGCTCATGGTGAGGTGCCCTGGCTCTTGCTTGTGCTTTCAGCCTATGGTGAGGTGCCCTGGCTCTTGCTTGTGCTTTCAGCTCATGGTGAGGTGCCCTGGCTCTTGCTTGTGCTTTCAGCTCATGGTGAGGTGCCCTGGCTCTTGCTTGTGCTTTCAGCTCATGGTGAGGTGCCCTGGCTCTTGCTTGTGCCTTCAGCTTATAGAATCAACCATGTTGGAAGAGACCTCTAAGATCATCCAGTCCAACGCAGCCCTAGCCAATCAATTAGACCATGGCACTAAGTGTCTCAGCCAGGCTGTGCTTGAACATCCCCAGGGACAGCAACTCCACCACCTCCCTGGGCAGCCCATTCCAATGCCAATCACTCTCTCTCTGGCAAGAACTTCCTCCTAACATCCAGCCTCCACCCTGCCACTGATGCTGCATCTCGAGGCTTGTCCATCTGTATCCATGAGCAATGTGTTTTGTGGGTGGCAGTGCTGGATTAGCTGATGGAATTTATTAGCTCTGGTGGAACCATTTCTTTTAGGCAAGATGTTTTTGCAAACAGTGTTTCATCATAAAGCCCTGCTGTCAATCACCTGTAGGCGAATGACTCTTGAAAACCCAACCCTAGATTGGAGGAAATGATAAGTTCTGCTTGTCCTAAAAGGTTTTGGTTCCCCCCTCCCCCCCTTCTCTTTATTTAATATATTGCTGGGTAAATAATTATTGGCCTCCTGTACTGCAGAATGGGTGTGGAGGGTCAGCAAGTGCCTTGAAAATGGTTTTAGTTCTGCATTTGATAGCAAAGCCAGAGGTTTCCATGAGCAAACAGCAGTGACCATGCTGCATTCCTCCAGCCTTGTTGGTGAGCTGGTTAGACCACACCTTGAGTACTGTGTTCAGTTCTGGGCCCCCCAGTTTAGGAGGGACATTGAAATGCTTGAGCGTGTCCAGAGAAGGGCGACGAGGCTGGGGAGAGGCCTTGAGCACAGCCCTACGAGGAGAGGCTGAGGGAGCTGGGATTGGTTAGCCTGGAGAAGAGGAGGCTCAGGGGTGACCTTATTGCTGTCTACAACTACCTGAGGGGTGGTTGTGGCCAGGAGGAGGTTGCTCTCTTCTCTCAGGTGGCCAGCACCAGAACGAGAGGACACAGCCTCAGGCTGCATCAGGGGAAATTTAGGCTGGAGGTGAGGAGAAAGTTCTTCACTGAGAGAGTCATTGGACACTGGAATGGGCTGCCCGGGGAGGTGGTGGAGTCGCCGTCCCTGGAGCTGTTCAAGGCAGGATTGGACGTGGCACTTGGTGCCATGGTCTGGCCTTGAGCTCTGTGGTAAAGGGTTGGACTTGATGATCTGTGAGGTCTCTTCCAACCCTGATGATACTGTGATACTGTGAGTTAGTAGACAAAGGCAAGAATGCATCTAAGCTGCTGCAGGAGCTCTCCTGGGGCTGGAGAGGTGAGCTGGTGGAGCTGAGTCAAACCTTCAGTGCTGCAGTGATGGTAATGGCCAGACCTCAGCTGAGGCTGCCAGGCCAAAAGGTAGAAAGCTTGGCTGCCCAGGGAGGTGGTGGAGGCACCGTCCCTGGGGGTCTTCAAGAAAAGACTGGATGGGGCACTTAGTGCCATGGTCTAGTTGATTGGATAGGGCAGGGTGCTAGGTTGGCCTGGCTGATCTTGGAGGTCTCTTCCAACCTGGTTGATTCTATGATTCTAAGCTGGAGTTTCCCTGTGGCTGCATGGAGGGAGGACCTCTGCTTTTCTGTGGGAGTTGTTGGCACAAGGTGGCTTCTGCAGCAGGGATCAACTGTGAACTGTAGTCTGAGAACAGCTTCTCCTTGGTAGCATTGTCTTGGCTGTGCAGCTGGAGGTGAAGTCCTTCGCTGGGTAGAAGGCATCAGAACTTAAATACTCATTTACATACCTGACGTATTGGTGGCAAATATTTTAAGGCCTGACTCAGGATAAAGGCAGCACCTGAGTGAGGTGAGTGGTAAGAGATGAGGTGATGCATCTTTTCAAGAAGCTGTTAGATACATGAACACTCCCAGTGCCAGGAGAGGCAGAGACACCCCGGGCTGGAAACAGCCATCAGCCAGATTCACACTGGGAAGTACACTGGTGGGGTGGGAGGGCTATGTGGGATTTAGTGAAGTGCTGGATCTGCTTGTGAGGAGGAGGGAGAGATGCTGGGGAAAGGCATCCCTGGAAATGGAGGGGACCAAGGGATCAGTCTGGAGAGGAGAAGACTCTGAAGTGACCTTACTGTGGCTTTTCAGTATTTTAAGGGGGCCTACAAGAAAGCTGGGGAGGGAATTTTTACGATGTCAGGTAGTGATAGGACTGGGGGGAAAGGAACAAAGCTGGAAATGGGTAGATTCAGACTGGATGTTAGGAAGAAGTTCTTCAACATGAGCGCAGCGAGACTCTGGAACAGGTTGCCAAAGGAAGTGGTGCAAGCCTTATTCCTGGAGGTCTTTAAGGCCAGGCTGGATGAGGCTCTGGGTAGCCTGATCTAGTGTGAAGTGCCCCTGCCCATGGCAGGGGGTTGGAATTGGATGGTCCTTGGGGTCCCTTCCAACCCTGACTGATTCTATGATTCTAAGGGCTCAGAGATGTGTGCAGGGAACTAGAACTGGGGACTACCAGCTCCTGGGAGACCTGCTTTGGGTCAGCTTTGCTCATTCCACACAAGAATTGGAAACTGGCAACTACTGGAGGAAGAGCATCTTGCCCTATATGTCCAGCAGGCAAGGACTTTGTCACAGACCTTAGTGGAGCAGGGAGTGGCACACTGCTATACTCTGCTTTAGCTGTGGGCTTGGACTGGATGATATCCAGAGCTCCCATCCAACCCCTACCACTCTGTGATTTTGTGACCATAGCAGCTACTGGTAAACCATTATTAGTAGATAGTAGCTGAAGATGAGGCAGCAGTGTGCCCAGGTGGCCAAGGGAGCCAGTGGCATCCTGGCCTGGATCAGGAGCAGTGTGGCCAGCAGGACAAGGGAGGTTATTCTGCCCCTGTACTCAGCACTGGTCAGGCCACACCTTGAGTGCTGTGTCCAGTTCTGGGCTCCTCAATTCAAGAGAGATGTTGAGATGCTGGAAGGTGTCCAGAGAAGGGCAACGAAGCTGATGAGGGGCCTGGAGCACAGCTCTGTGAGGAGAGGCTGAGGGAGCTGGGGGTGTGCAGCCTGCAGAAGAGGAGGCTCAGGGCAGAGCTCATTGCTGTCTACAACTCCCTGAAGGGAGGCTGTAGCCAGGTGGGATTGGGCTCTTCTGTCAGGCAAGCAGCAACAGAACAAGGGGACACAGTCTGCAGTTGTGCCAGGGGAGGTCTAGGCTGGATGTTAGGGGGAAATTGTTGTCAGAGAGAGTGATTGGCATTGGAATGGGCTGCCCACGGTGGTGGTGGAGTCACTGTCCCTGGAGGTGTTGAAGCCAAGCCTGGCTGAGGCACTTAGTGCCATGGTCTAGTTGACTGGATAGGGCTGGGTGCTAGGTTGGCCTGGCTGAGCTTGGAGGTCTCTTCTGACCTGGTTGATTCTATGATTCTGTGATCTCCTGAGAAGGTGGTGGGTCCATCCCAGGGGCCAGATGCCCCCCTGTACCCATGGCAGGGCTGCAGATACCATGTGTTAGACCGTTAGCCGGGGCTGCCGTTCCCTGCGGCACACAGCCCTTCCCACCTCCTGCCAGCATCTCACCTCCAGCTACTTTCACCACCTCTCTTGTTTAACCACACTGTCGCTTTCCTTGCCTGCTTCTTGTCAGTGTTTTTATTTCCAACAGTTGCTTTTTATAATTGTGACTCCTTTTATTTAATTTCCACCCCCCCCACCCCCTCTCTGTTGCTACCTGTTCTAGCCCTTGGGCGCTGAGCTCGGAAATGCATTCGCTGGGGTTTGCCCTGGCCTGTCTCCTACATCATCCTAGGGAGGTTGGTGTGTGCATCTGTTTGGCATTTAGTCATCTCTGCAGCCTGTCAGAGTTTCTTCTGCTTCTCGCAAGTTCTGTTCCAAAATTATCTGTTCAGACAACAGGGCAGCAGCTGGAGGAGGAATGATGTTCTCCAGGCCCTTGCCTGGGTTTCCTGGGTGCTGGTACTAAGCAGCTCGTTTGGAAACTTGGTGGCTGTGGAAATCTGCAGGGCTGCAGGTGGTGCCCACCTCCTGCCCCCTCTTAACACAAGACAGTGGTGGCCTGTGTGTGAGATTCATACAATTGTGTCTCTTTATCTTTGCTTATCAGGTGAAAATGAAGTTGGAGAGCAGTGTAAGGGAAAGAGACCTGAGGGTCCTGGTGGACAGAAGGCTGACCTGGAGCCAGCAATGTGCCCTTGTGGCCAATAGGGCCAATGGCATCCTGGGGTGCATTAGAAGGGCTGTGGTTAGTAGGTTGAAAGAGGTTCTCCTCCTCCTCTGTTCTGCCCTAGTGAGGCCACATCTGATGTATTGTGTCCAGTTCTGGGCCCCTCATTCCAAGCCCTATGAGTAGAGGCTGAGGGAGCTGGGGGGTGTGCAGCCTGGAGAAGAGACAAAATCTATACAAACCCACAAAAAAAAATCCTACCCCATCACTTCCACTCAAATGACCTTTTCCCTCAGAAACCAACTTCCACACGTACTGGAAGGTGTCCAGAGAAGGGCAGCAAGGCTGGTGAGGGGCCTGGAGCACAGCCCTGTGAGGAGAGGCTGAGGGAGCTGGGGGTGTGCAGCCTGCAGAAGAGGAGGCTCAGGGCAGACCTCATTGCTGTCTATAACTACCTGAAGGGAGGTTGTAGCCAGGTGGGGTTGGTCTCTTCTGCCAGGCAAGCAGCAACAGAACAAGGGGACACAGTCTCAAGTTGTGCCAGGGGAGGTCTAGGCTGGATGTGAGGAGGAAGTTGTTGTCAGAGAGAGTGATTGGCATTGGAATGGGCTGCCCAGGGAGGTGGTGGAGTCGCCATCCCTGGAGGTGTTGAAGCCAAGCCTGGCTGAGGCACTTAGTGCCATGGTCTGGTTGATTGGCCAGGGCTGGGTGCTAGATTGGACTGGCTGAGCTTGGAGGTCTCTTCCAACCTGGTTGATTCTATGATTCTGAGTTCAGATTAACAGAGGCCAAAACCTGATGCTTACTAGCTCCCTGTGCATACTGCCCTTCCTTATTACCATGAAGAACTTTTGCCACTGGCTGTCTTTGGGTGACTGTTTGGGACACCCTAGCATCTAATTTGTGAGGCTCTAGAGAAAACAGTGCTCTGATGTGACCCAGCTCTGCTCCTTGAGACTGGTGCACTGGAGGGCTGGGGGTTTGCTTCCAAGAGCCCTGAGCTCTGCCTTACCTAAGCCCTGCCTGCCTGTAACATTGCTGCAGGAGTAGAAATGCAAACAGCAGAGTCCCACAGGCCTCCTGGTTCAGGTGGTACTTTGCCTGTGAGATCATAGAGTCAGACAGGGTCAGAAGGGACCACAAGGATCATCTAGTTCCAACTCCCCTGCTGTGAGCAGGGACACCCTGCCCTAGATCAGGCTGTCTAGAGCCTCATCCAGCCTGGGCTTAGGTCAGCTTGGAGCCTTCTCCTCTCCAGACTGAACAGCCCCAACTCCCTCAGTCTGTCCTCATAGCAGAGCAGCTCCAGTCCTCTGATCATCCTTATAGCCCTTCTCTGGACACCTTCCAGCACATCCATATCCCTCTTGTAGCAGTGGCACAAGTGGATGTAGTACTCCAGGTGGGGTCTCCCCTGTGCAGAGCCAAAGGGGAGGATCACTTCTCTTGCCCTGTTGCCCACACTTCACTTGCTGCAGCCCAGGCTCTGCTTGCCTGTCTGGGCTGCAAGACCATGCTGACAGCTCATATTGAGCTCCTCATCCACCAGGACTCCCAAGTCCCTCTCCTCAGGGCTGCTCTCAAGCCAGAGGTGTTTGATTCCAGCTTCCTCTTCCAAACCTAGAAGCATTGCACAACATACTCACTCATTAAGTGGAGGCTTCCCACCTTTCCTCTCCTCTGGAAACATTTAGCTATCAGGCAACAAAGGGCAGAAAGAACTTGTTCCTAGTACCATGTTTTTTTTTTTCCCATATACAGGTAGTAACAACTTCAGCTGTATGTAATTAACTCAGGAGTGATAGGCTTGTAATTAGCCAGCAGAAGCCTGTGAGAAGGATTGCATTAGTCTTTATCTCAGGGACTTTGTTAATAGAGATGTTTTGGGATGTGGTAAAATGTGGTGCTCAAGCTGTGCAGAGCTCTGAATGCAGGCAAGGCTGTTGGAGGGCTCTGGCTCACCCCCAGGCTGTCCCCAGCTGCAGGACTTGCAGCAGATAGCTCCAGTCACAGGATGATCACAGGATGTCAGGGGTTGGAAGGAACCCAAAGAGATCATTGAGACCAACTCCCCTGCCAGAGCAGGACCATACAATCTAGCTCAGGTCACACAGGAACACAGGCCTTCCAGAGAAGGAGACTCCACAGCCTCTCTGGGCAGCCTGTGCCAGTGCTCTGGGACCCTTACAGGGAAGAAGTTCCCCCTTGTGTTGAGGTGGAACCTCCTATGGTGCAGCTTCCATCCATTGCTCCTTGTCCTATCCTATGGAGCAAGTGAACAGAGCCTGACACCCAGCCCTCAGATGTTTATAAACACTTATTAAATGCCCTCTCAGTCTTCTCTTCTCCAGACTAAAAAGCCCCAGACCCCTTAGCCTCTCCTCACCAGGCAGTGCTCCAGTCCCCTAAGCATCCTGGTAGCCCTGCATTGGACCTTCTCTAGTCATTGGTTTGCTCCTGTCCTCTGTTTCATAGGTTTGCCTGTCTCTTTGGTTGAAACCACTGGCTTCTCTTCTTTCTGTCTGTTCATGGGTGTCACTGGAGGGCTGGGAAGGAGGAATCCTGTGGTTAGCTTGTGGAGGAAAGGCTCATAAAACAACCACATGAGGCAAAATGACTGCACAGCTCTGGAAATTGACGCTGAAGGCTGCTCCTGTCTGAACGTGATGAAACCATCACTGGCTCCGTCAGTGTATGTTGAACACACAGTAGGAGTGCTGCTGAAGAAACGTGGGTTTAGCTCATGGTTCCCCCACTGGAGGAGTATGCTCAGTGGCTCTACTTTCTTTTGGTGTGCTGCTCACATCAGTTTGTCTTTGCTGTCCTTCTGGCTGGGCAAGGTTAGTTGAGTTGGTCGAAGGGAGGTGACTCTGAGCTGGGCTCATGTGTCAAAGCCTTCTTTAGAAGTCTTGAGACAAATAAAAACCATACAGTGTGTCCCTGGGGTTAGGCCCTGAACTGATGTTATTTGAGGGCAACCTGCCTTGACTTTGCTCTGCAGCCTGTGACTTGTCAGCAAGCAGAAATTCCTCTCCAGTTTGTAGCCCCTGGAAGATGGATGTTACACTGGGAGGTGAGGCACACCCTGGATGCTGTAATGTTATGTATGAGCAACACCCTGGAATTTAATGTTGGCTCCTGAATGTTTGGGATTTGCTAAAAGTGGATGCTTGGTCATCATCCAGAATTGTTCTTGTGATTTGAACTCTTAAGTCTTGGGCATTTGGGGGATGTTGTTTCATGCCATGTCATTGCCTGTCTTTGAGCCCATGACTGGCTGGAGACTTGTAGGTGTTCCACCACCTGCTCTGCAGGACTCTTGGGCAAGTTGCTCTACTTGCTTCAGGATACAGATGTAGGATGAGATGAGAATTTATCCTTCAGGACCTGCTGGTGACCTGTGTGTCACCTGAGGGTGTCTCGTTAACACCAGGGAGTCCTGTGACTTGGACTAATAAACTGGTTAGCTTAATAAATGTAATTGGTGAACATGGGAGAGGCAGGGAAAGCCAAGCTGCTTCAACAATTTATTTGGTAATTATCTTTAACCCCTGTCACTTGAGTGACTGAGAGAGGGAGAATGGTTTGTCCATGAGGGCACTGGTTCCTTCCTTAAAAGGGAGTTTGTGTTGTTCCTTGCCACGTGTTGGTGCAAGTCATAGAATCAGCCAGGTTGGAAGAGACCTCCAAGCTCATGCAGTCCAACCTAGCACTCAGCCCTATCCAGTCAACTAGACCGTGGCACTAAGTGCCTCATCCAGTCACTTCATCTCTTTACACTCTCCTCTTGTTTTGAGGCTAACTGTAATAAAGTCAGTCACTTCTGTGTCTCACAGAGGGAAGACAAATGTTCTTACACCCAAACCCAAATACTCTTCATAGGGAAGAGTCAATATCTAGCAGGAGTGGTGCTAACTAGAGGGAAAGGTCCAGTTGAAAAAGATGTTGTGAATAATGATACTTAAGGAAGATATTGTTTTTTTTCACATGAGGTTAGTGAAGTGTCATAGAATCAGTCAGGGCTGGAAGGGACCACAAGGATCAGCCAGTTCCAACCCCCCTGCCATGGGCAGGGACACCCTACCCTAGAGCAGGCTGGCCAGAGCCTCATCCAGCCTGGCCTTAAACACCTCCAGGGATGGGGCCCCAACCACCTCCCTGGGCAAAGTACCAGCCCAGAGTGCCCAGAGAGGTGGTGGATGCCTCATCCCTGGAACCATTCCAGCTGAGATACTTTGAAGAGGCTCTGAGCAACCTGCTGTAGTTGAAGATGTCCCTGCTGACTGCAAGGGGTTGGACTAGCTGAGCTTTCAAGGACCCTTCCAATCCAAACCACTCAATGATTCTATGATTAAGATGCTTGGAGCTTATATTAACCTATTTGTACGATGCTGCTGTGCAGGTGGTGTGTGGGCAAGCAGCATCCCTCACTAGAGAAAGTGCACACGAACTGTCTTGTGCTATCACAAAAGCTCCTAATGAGCGTTAATAGCTCTCATTTAAAAACAGACACAACAAGTTCAACACATGCTGTTAGCAGAATGATTATCCTCTGCAATGGGCTTTCCTCTTCTCCCTTTCTCGATATCTCCCACTCAAGCCTGGGACTAGCTCCCTACAAATGTTCAGTCCTATTTGTTAGGCTGAAGGTAGACTTTGCAGGGTGCTGACATCTGGAGAGATGAGAAGAGAACCTAAGACAGGACAGATGTGCTGCCTGCTTGAAGGAACACTGTTGTTAGCAGCAGCTTTGTACCACTGCAAGGTTGCTCATCTCTCGATTTGGAGATGAAAGGGTTCATCTCTCGGTTTGGAGTCTGTGGCCACAACAGTCCCCTGCAAAGTCCCAGATCTTCCAAATACCTGTTGTTAACAGCAGCTTTGTACCACTGAAAGGTTGCTCATCTCTCGGTTTGAAGTCTGTGACCACAACAGTCCTCTGCAAGGTGCCAGATCTCTCCAAGTACCTGTTGTTAACAGCAGCTTTGTACCACTGAAAGGTTGCTTATCTCTCAGTTTGGACTCTGTAGCCACAACAGTCCCCTGCAAGGGTCCCACATCTCTCCAAGTACCTGTTGTTAACAGCAGCTTTGTACCACTGAAAGGTTGCTCATCTCTCGGTTTGAAGTCTGTGGCCACAACAGTCCCCTGCAAGGGTCCCAGATCTTTCCAAGTACCTGTTGTTAACAGCAGCTTTGTACCACTGAAAGGTTGCTCATCTCTCAGTTTGGACTCTGTGACCACAAGAGTCCCTTGCAAGGTGCCAGATCTCTCCAAGTACCTGTTGTTAACAGCAGCTTTGTACCACCGAAAGGTTGCTCATGGCTCGATTTGTAGATGAAAGGGTTCATCTCTCGATTTGGACTCTGTGGCCATAACAGTCCCCTGCAAGGTCCCAGATCTTTCCAAATACCAGCACTCTGCATCCTCACAAATGAGGCCAGACACTGCAAGGTTGCTGAGAGGCTTCTGGCTGTGCTGGAGCCCTGCAGGCAGCCACATCTCCAGAACTGAGAGGGGGGGAAACGCAGCTCTGAATTGCGAGGAGAACGAAGTTGTTTAGGACCAAATTCCAGCTGGACACTCTTTGATCAGGTTTTTTTATTCCCATTCGTTGCAGCCATTGGATAAAATTCTTACCTTCTGCTGCCCCCTTTTAATTTTAACCTGTCTGCTCCTTTGTGTTAGGCCCTGGAATCGTGAGAACTTCCAATGACTTGGCAAATGTCTCTGAATCACTGACGTTCTGCTGCCACCTCCACCCATGCCTGTCCCTTGCTTGCTCCCTTGCCGGGTGTCAGTTCTCCAGCCTACGTGCTGAGAAGTAAAGTTAAAAAGGTAAAAGTCTGTAATCTGATCCCACAGTGACCTGTCTAATCGTGTTCCCTGCTACAGGGAGAGCTGAAATACTTGTACTGCAAAACAATGGCTGGAGGAGACTGGAGAAGGAAGATGAGAATCTGCAGGGATTTATTTTTAGTGTTTAGGGTTTTTTTTTGTTGTTTTGTTTTTTTTCTTTCTTTTTTTCTTCCCTCCTCTCCCTTCAGCTTCTGTCTTCCTTTTTTTTCTGACCAAAAGCTGGAGGTGTTCAAGCAAAGCCTGGATGAGGCACTTGGTGCCATGGTCTAGTTCACTGGCTAGGGCTGGGTGCTAGATTGGACTGGATGATCTTGGAGGTCTCTTCCAACCTGGTTGATTCTATGAAAGCAGGGGGGCAAGGAATAGCCTAGAGCTGGGTGCATGGGTGACAATGCATTGCATTCTTCTCTGCAGGACAGCAAGGGTATGCTTTCAAGAGCTCCAGAAAATCTACATGGCAGTGGCTGTACTGGGTTGTCCCAGAGGTGAGGGGCTCAAACATAAGGAGTAAAGCATTGAGTGCTGTGTCCAGTTCTGGGCTCCTCAATTCAAGAGAGAGGTTGAGATACTGGAAAGTGTCCAGAGAAGGGCAACAAGGCTGGTGAGGGGCCTGGAGCACAGCCCTGTGAGGAGAGGCTGAGGGAGCTGGGGGTGTGCAGCCTGCAGAAGAGGAGGCTCAGGGCAGAGCTCATTGCTGTCTACAACTACCTGAAGGGAGGCTGTAGCCAGGTGGGGTTGGTCTCTTCTGCCAGGCAAGCAGCAACAGAACAAGGGGACACAGTCTGCAGTTGTGCCAGGGGAGGTCTAGGCTGGATGTTAGGGGGAAGTTGTTGTCAGAGAGAGAGTGATTGGCATTGGAATGGGCTGCCCAGGGAGGTAGTGGAGTCACCATCCCTGGAGGTGTTGAAGCGAAGCCTGGCTGAGGCACTTAGTGCCATGGTCTGGTTGCTTGGCCAGGGCTGGGTGCTAGGTTGGACTGGCTGAGCTTGGAGGTCTCTTCCAACCTGGTTGGCTCTATGATTCTGTGAAAGAGCTGCTGATTGTGTTGAGCTGTGTAGCAGTGGAGCTCCCCACAACTTTGAAATGTCTCTGCCTTGGGCTGAAAAGGAAGTTTTTGGTGTATGGCTCTGTGGTGGGAGTGAACGAGCTCTCCAGGCTCTTCTAGGGCAGCACTTCAGGCTTTAGCTCTGTCCCTGTCTGATTCACACCTGGAGTCCCAGGCTCTTCTTGTAAGACCAGGGCTGGTCATCATGTGTTTCCTTCTCTTTGACCTTGTGTTGAATCTGGGAGCTAAGCACAGAACAAGGCCTGTGGCCATGAGACCTCCCTAATGTTCCTTATGCTCTGTGTGTAAAATCCTTCATGGACACTTTTGGGCATGTGGACTATTTTTCTCCTCTAGCTTGTTGTTGAGAAATTCTTTCCCTGTTACAACCTTGATGGAAGGTGCCCTGAGCCCACCTGCTTCTGCCAAAGCGTGTTTTGGGAGAGCAGCTTCATCAGATGAGAAATGAGTTTGTGTCAATGGGTTCTGCTCTCTTGTGTGAGCTGTGCAAGGTCTGGATTGCAGAGGTTACATTTTGAGTTTGCTGTTGTGTTGTCACAAACCACTTTGTCCTCTCTCCTGGAGAGCCTCCTGTTGAGGCTCTGCTTTCTTGCTTTACCAGAAGCTCTGCGTTACAGTCGCGTTGAGCTCAACTGTGCTTCAGAGCAACTTCCATCTGGGAACCCAAGTGAGCAGTTCCTCGATCTTCTTTCCCCCCCCTCAAGTCTTTGGGCTAGGTTGCATTATTTACCTTCCTTATTTTCTTAGGCACAGAACCCCTCCAAGCCACCTGAGGTTGCCAATGCAGTTGATGCAAGTGCTGTAGTCTTGTAGAAAGGGAAGGCTTGGGGAGATTGAAATTAGTCCAAGGTCAACAACAGGGCTCTCCAGAGGGGCTGTGGAGTCTTCTTCTCTGGAGACATTCAAGGCCCATCTGGATATGTTCCTGTGTAACCTGAGCTAGGTTGTATGGTCCTGGTCTGATAGGAGGGTTGGACTCGATCTCTTAGGGTCCCTCCCAACCCCTGACATCCTGTGATCCTTTGCCTGCAGCACAGGTGTTGCGTATATCGAGGCGAGTGAGGGTGTTCCCCTGCAGAAGGAGCCCCTCTGCAGAAGGCTGTTCCACTTTGGCAGGGTGGCTTGGGGGTTAGAAAGCTCAGGCTGGAGCGTGGATGACTTCTGTGAAAGCCACATCCAGCAGAAAACACTTCTCATGGAATTCATGCAGCCAGGGCTCTGTAATGGAAACTCTGCCCCACCTTAAGCGCTGTCGCATTACTCATGGGTGCAATACTGGTAATTAACCGAGTTAAAAACCAGATTTATGGCATGTCAGTTATCACCCAGCAAGCTGGCATAGCTGAGAGATGCATCAGAGGCTGGATGTGCTGGTTTCCCACCTGAGGTAAGAGAGGTCACCTGCTTTGCCACCACTGGATCTCACCATGTTTAAATACGATCTCGCTCATGTGAATGAACCTAACACCACTGGGCTGCAGGGTGATGCAGTGGAGCTCTCCTGTGTAATGAGATGCAAAATAACCTGGTGGTTTCATCACAGCTCTTTGTGTCTCTGTGGAGCCTTCTCCCATCTCCTGATTGCTTCTGACATCAGAGCTGTTCTCAGGCTTCAGCCCTCCACCCTGATCCAGAGCAACGCTGTGTGAATGCGCTGCTGCGTTCGAGCTCTTGGTTGCTCACCTGCACTAAAGGCTGTGGGAATTGATGGGATTTGCTGATTCAGCTTCTTCAAAAGGCAAGCTAAAGGCACTCTGTGCATGCAAGCAGGGTTACAACACCTGGGCTTAAATCTGCAAATGATCTATAGCTTCGAGTGGCAGCTGAAATCTTATTCTTCATTCCAGTCTCCTGTTCTAGGACAGGTCTTTTCCCTCTTGCTTTGGAGGCTGCTGCAGAGCTGAGGTGCCTGTGTGCTGCTGCAGCATCACCACCTCTCACCTATGTTGACAGACTTCCCAAACCTGGGAAGTTGGTGTGCCTGCAAACTGCACCCATTAGTAAGTGAGGGAAAAAAAATGGAAGTGCTTGGAATCCAAAGGAGCACAGAGCTTTGACTGCCTTGGTCCATACCTGGAATATTATGGGTTGTAAAGTTCAGGTTTTCTAACTACCTGCATGCAGGGAGGCACCAGAGAAAGTGTGTTTGGGTTTGCATTTTTCTATGCCTGTGGTAACTCATCAGAGCTTACTCAGGCTGGCAAAAACTGGACGGGGATGTGATATCTCCTTATCTAGCCTGATACCTTTGCTCTGAGATTTCCAAATGTCAGAAGACCCTCTACTTTGCCCTGTGGGACCCCACCTCAACTACTGTGTTCAGTTTGGGACTCCCCTGTTTAAGAGGGACAGGGGTCTGCTGGAGTGAGTCCAGTGGAGGGATACGAGGATGATGAGGGGACTGGAGTACTGCCTGATGAGGAGAGGCTGAGGGACCTGGGGCTGCTTAGTCTGGAGAAGAGAAGACTGAGAGGGAATTTAATCAATATTTATAACTATCTGAGGGCTGGGGATCAGGAGCAGGGGGACAGGCTCTGTTCACTATGATAGGACAAGGGGCAATGGATGGAAGCTGCAGCACAGGAGGTTTCACCTCAACACAAGGGGTGAGGGTCCCAGAGCACTGGTACAGGCTCCCCCTGGAGGTTGTGGAGTCTCCTCCTCTGGAGCCTTTCAAGGCCTGTCTGGATGTGTTCCTGTGTGACCTGAGCTAGATTGTGTAGTCCTGCTCTGGCAGGGGAGTTGGTCTCAATGATCTCTTTGGGTGCCTTCCAACCCTGTGACATCCTGTGAGCCTGTGACCCTGAGTCCTAGGGAGAAGGCTTAGGAATGGGCTGCTTTGGGAAGTGAAGATCGTGGTGGAATAGCTTCTGTGTTTCTGCAAAGCCCAGACGTTCCTGAGCAGTGGCTGCTTGATGGAAAGTGTGTGATGAGACCCAGTGCATGCTCTGAGCTCAAGGCTTGGCCCTTGAACGAACAGTGAACTGCTGCGGTAAGCGCTCAGTGGCGATGCAGTGATTTCAGGAGCATCCTTCTTCCTTCAAGTGCCTTTAGCTCACAGGTGACATTTGCACTGGGAGGCACTGGAAATGAGCAGGCATTGAGCTTAGAGGGAATCAGAAGTTCTGATGGTTGTTGGCCTCACCTTTCTGAGCAGGATGTCTGCTCAGCTGGGAGGTAATCTGATTGCACAGACCTGGCAAGGAGATGTGCCAGCCGAGGTGGGACAGGTCAATGTTTGGGCCAGCCCAGCTTCTGCTCTGGTGTCTCTGAAGCTGTTTTTCTATTTCACAACATCACTCTGAGCTTCTCCAGTG
Source organism: Pogoniulus pusillus (assembly GCF_015220805.1). Classification (NCBI taxonomy): domain Eukaryota; kingdom Metazoa; phylum Chordata; class Aves; order Piciformes; family Lybiidae; genus Pogoniulus; species Pogoniulus pusillus. Next base: position 6,096,073 of record NC_087274.1, on the reverse strand, counting down.
CCAATCCCAGGCTGGAGGGCCAGCTGGGAAAGGAAATCCCTTTGCTTTCTTTTAAGTAGATAATTGCTTTGCAGTTTGGGGTGTGTTTTTTTCAGTTAAGGTTGAGGTGGATCATTCCCATGTGGAGAATGGATCCCACACCTTCCTTTTCCTCCTCCTTTGCAGTAGAGAGCACAAAGCTTTTGCAGCAATGTCTGCTGGAAGTCATCTAGAGGTTTCCTATTGTCTGCAGTGCAAAGGACTGATGCCCTCAGGCCCTGCAGGTTACCTTGTTTCTCCTTTTCAGAACAAGCCTGGAAACTTGGCTGGGAGCTGAGCAGGAGGAGCTCTCCTCCGTGCTCTGTATCCATCCTACTGTGTCCTCTTCCCACAGCTGGGACTCTGCTTTCATAGAATCAACCAGGTTGGAAGAGACCTCCAAGATCAGCCAGTCCAACCTAGCACCCAGCCCTGTCCAGCCACCTACACCATGGCACTGAGTGCCTCATCCAGGCTTGGCTTCAACACCTCCAGGGATGGTGACTCCACCACCTCCCTCGGCAGCCCATTCCAATGCCAATCACTCTCTCCGACAACAACTTCCTCCTCACATCCAGCCTAGACCTCCCCTGGCACAACTTGAGACTGTGTCCCCTTCTTCTGTTGCTGGTTGCCTGGCAGAAGAGACCAACCCCACCTGGCTACAACCTTTTCTAACAACTTCTAACATCCAGTTTGAATCTACCCATTTCTGGCTTTGTTCCATTCCCCCTAGTCCTAAACAGTCTCTCCTCAGCTTTCTTGTAGTCCCCTGCAGATACTGAAAGGTCACAATAAGATATAACCCACTTCTTGAGGTCACAGAAGTTCTGGGTGGGGGGAGTGAGTTGTGCTATAATACTAAAACATTTTGGTGACATTCAGAAGGTTTTTTTTCCCTTGGAAACACCTAAGAGCTGCTGCAGGCACCAAGCTGTGGGTGTTCATGTATGTGGTCACTGTGTGTGCAGAGAGAGCTGTCCTTTGAGAAGCTCAGGGTCCAAGCACTGTGTGCTCTCAGGGTGCCTTTGCAGGAGGAGGAGGCAGAGAGCCTGCTGCAGCTGAGGAGTTTGGGCATTTGGTAGAAGTTAGCACCAAGCTGTGGGTGTTCATGTATGTGGTCACTGTGTGTGCAGAGAGAGCTGTGCTTTGAGAAGCTCAGGGTCCAAGCACTGTGTGCTCTCAGGCTGCCTTTGCAGGAGGAGGTGGCAGAGAGCCTGCTGCAGCTGAGGAGTTTGGGCATTTGGTAGAACTTAGCTGTGCCAGCAGAAAGCCTGAAGCTTTCTCACCTCGTGAGCAGCTGTTGGCTGCCTTTGCTGTGCACCATGGAGGGGAAATTGCCATTTCTGCCAGATTTCAGTGGGGACACTGCCTCATTTCCCTGGAATTTTTACCTGATTGCATTCCAATCCTTGGGCCATCAGATTCTTCTGAAGACAACACTTTCCCCCTTGGCACTGTCCACCCAATGTACCTCCTCTGCTCCCCAGGTCTTTGATCTGCTGTGTGGTTGCTTTCCCTCATTCTTTCCCTTTTTTTTTTCTTTCCCCTCTGCTGTTGTCAGACAATAAATCATGGTTTGCTTTCTTCAAACATAGGGAAGATCCCAACAAGATTGATGACAGGGAAGGGTGGCTAATGTTTCCCTGTACAGAAAATAAGTCCTGTGCAGTGCAAAGCACGGAAGTGATGCTGCAGCTTTTCTTGTGGGATTAAGTGGGATAGTAAATCATAGAATGGTTTAGGTTGGAAGGGACCTCAAAGATCATCCAGTTCCATCCCCTTCCCATAGGCAGGGATACCTTCCACTAGAACAGGTTGCTCAAGGCCTCATCCAACCTGGCCTTGAATGCCTCCAGGGAGGTGGTGGATGACAGAAGCACCGAATGTGATCTTTGATCACATTCGGTGCTTCTGTCATCCACCACCTCCCTTGGGCAACCCCTTCCAAGCTCTCACCACTCTCATGCTGAAGAACTTCTTCCTAACATCCAATTTAAATCTCCCCTCTGCCAGTTTAAAACCATTATTCCTTGTCCTGTCATCACAAGACCTTGTCAGTAGTCCCTCCCCAGCCCTTCTGTAGCCCACTTCAGATCCTGGAAGGCAACTCCAAGGTCTCCTGGAAGCCTTCTCTTCTCCAGGCTGAAGAGCCCCAACTCTTCTATCCTCTCCTTATAGCAGAGCTGCTGCAGCCCTCTGAGTATCTAATCACAGAATCAACCAGGTTGGAAGAGACCTCCAAGATCACCCAGTCCAACCTAGCACCCAGCCCTCTGGACTTGCTCCAACAGTTCCATGTCCTTCTTGTGTTGAGGTCTCCAGAACTGCATACAGCACTGCAGGTGAGGTCTGAGGAGAGCAGAATAAAGAGGCAGAATCCCCTCCCTTGCCCTGCTTGCAAAGCTTTTCTTGATGCAGCCCCAGATCAGAGAGCTTGTTCTCATTTCCCCTGCAACAAGCGATAGGAGGAGAAGAAATGGCCTGAAGTTGCACCATGGGAAGTTAAAGTTGGACCATTAGGGAAAATTTCTTCCCCCAAAATGTTGTCAAGCCCTGGAACAGACTGCTCAGGGCAGTGATGGAGGAGTCATCCCTGGAGGGACTGAAAAACAGAGTAGATGTGGTGCTGAGGGTCATGGCTTAGTGGTGACCTGGCAGTGCTGGGTTAAGAGTTGGACTTGATGACCTTGAAGGTCTTTTCCAACTTCAACAGTTCCACAGTCCTATGCTGGCAGATGCTGATTGCAGGGAGAAGGGATCTGAAAGGAGGGCAATGCTTTAAAACAAAGCAAAGAAAAAAAGAGGAGGGGGAAATATTGTTGAAATTTGTATTTATCTTTTTTTTGTAGAGGTTGTGCTTGTGTCCATCTCAGCACCAAGTCTGTGCTCTGCCTGCTGCAGCTGGAAGCAGCCAGCAAAGTGTCCTGCTGTGTGGGTAGTGCTTGGGCTGTGCTGACACACAAATACCACTGATACTCCACTGCCCTCTGCTCTGGCAGGCAGGTGTAGAGCTGTGTGTAGATATGGTACTTGGGGCTACGAGAAGGGCTATGAGGATGCTCAGAGGGCTGCAGCAGCTCTGCTGTGAGGACAGACTGAAAGAGTTGGGGCTGTGCAGGCTACAGAAGAGGAGGCTCCCAGGTGATCTTCTTATGGCCTTCCAGGATCTGAAGTGGGCTACAAAAATGCTGGGGAGGGACTTTTTAGGCTGTGAGGGAGTGCCAGGACTGGGGGGAATGGAGCAAAGCTGGAGGTGGGGAGATTCAGATTGGATGTGAGGAGGAAGTTGTTGAGCATGAGAGTGGTGAGAGGCTGGAATGGGTTGCCCAAGGAGGTGGTTGAGACCCCATGGCTGGAGGTGTTTAAGGCCAGGCTGGCTGAGGCTGTGTGCAGCCTAGCTTAGGGTAGAGTGTCCCTGTCCATGGCAGGGGGGGTTGGAACCAGATAATCCATGTGGTCCCTTCCAACCTTGACTGATTCTGTGACTTGGTAGAGCAGGGTTAATGGTTGGGCTCCATGATCTCAAAGATCTTTTCCAACCTAAACGATTCCATGATTCCAAGTGCAGGCACTTCCCAGCTCTCTATCCCCTTCTATGATTCTAAGATTCTTCAAGTGGGCTTTGGTGGTCCCTGCATGGAAGGAAAGAAGTTGTTCACATGAACAACTGTGTTCCTCTTGCTCTCCAGCCAGCCAGCCCGTTGGGTTGGAAGCAGGACACGGGTGATTCCCATCCCCCTGGCCCTGCCCTCCTGCTCCCCCTTTTCTCCCCCGCAGCCCTGCCTTGCCCTTTTGTGGAGATTTATAGAGCCGAGTGGGCTGAGAACAAACGAGCAGACATTAAGGCGATGTGTTCTGCATACTAATGACAAGATACTGCTCCTGCACCTCGGGGCAATACTGGGTCAGGCCAGTTTAGCTGTAAACTTTATTTATGTGCTTATTACATCGCAGCTGCAGTTTGCTGGCCTGGGCTGAGGGTTTAGGGATGTGTCCGGCAGTAAATTTTGTTTGTTTATTTGAAATAAGATGTCCCTCCCCCCCCTACCCCATTCCTCCCTTTCCTTCTTGAAGGGGGGGAGGAAATGATCCCTTCTTTGCCATCTTGGATTTGTGAGTGGAGCAGAGAGGGTGAGATGAAGAGTGAGGAAGGAGCGTGGCAAATGAGCTTTGAGGGAAGCAGTTGGGATTCTTTAAGCCTTGCTGGTGTAAGGAGGATTTTCCCTTTCTTGGCAGGTAGCAGTAGGCAGAGGGAAAGGTCTTTTCATCAAAGCTCTGGGGGACCAGGAGTCCGTCCCTGGCTCTGCCACTGAACCCTCTGGCCAGGCTTGGTCAAGTTCCTTTGCCTCTAGCCCTGTCTAATACCCAGGGCTCAAGCACTGTCTAATTTGCCAGTCTCATTTCCACCAGGGATGGGTTTTGCTGTGCTGCTCTGGCACAGGCTGTGGGAAGGTGGGTTTGGTTTGGGAGAGGACTCGCTCTGTACTCCCAAGATAGTGGAGAGATGGGAGGTGATTTATGCCCACAGGAAAGACTCTCTAAACCATCCTATTTTTATGGTATCCCCTCCAGCCTGTTTCCTCCTCATGTTACATCTTGTTTTCTGGGTTTATAAGTGCTCTAGGGGCAGGGATTGTTGTTCTCTCTTGTCCTGGCTTTGAGCTCTATCATTCAAAGCCGTAAAACACAGAGGACATGATGAGTTTGGAACAGGAGCTTTGCCCACTCCTGCTCTCAGGCAGGGAAAGGTAGGAGAGGCTGAGCAGAGCAGAATTAGTTGCTGTGTGTTTTTCTGAGCCTCCTTTTTGATCCCCAGCCTGGCTGAGTTTTGCTGGTGTTGCTGTGATATAAATGAAGGATGCCCTCTCTGGGCTGGTGCTGGGACTTTTAAGTGGTGAGCCTTTGTGAGGATACCTTCCTAGGGGAGTTATCTTCCTAGTGGGGACGTTTGAGTTAGCAGCCCCAAAGTTCTCTGATTCCTGGGGCTGGGCAGGGCTGGATATGGTCACCTGGAGCTCGAAAAACGGCTGGAAGTGAACTGGATCAAGGAACAAGAAACTGGCAGGGCTAAGTGGGGATGTGGAGGAGAATAGGCTCTGTAGACCTCATCATCTCTCTGATGTGTCCACCTCCAACATCTCCGTGTGGGTGCCCAGCTTCAGGATGTGGTTCTCTGATGTGATCTGCTGTCAGATAAGCCTGGTTGGTCCTACAAGCAGGCAAAGACACTCTGCAGCTCTGCATTAACTGAGATTTCAGCAATAACCATGCTGGGTATCCAGCCCAGCTCATTTCTCACCTATGAGAGACAGAGAGAGTTTAAGTAGTGATGCAGCCTTGCAGGGGTCCAACAACCACTGAGAGAGACAAGGAAGGAAGGAAGGAAGGAAGGAAGGAAGGAAGGAAGGAAGGAAGGAAGGAAGGAAGGAAGGAAGGAAGGAAGGAAGGAAGGAAGGAAGGAAGGAAGGAAGGAAGGAAGGAAGGAAGGAAGGAAGGAAGGAAGGAAGGAAGGAAGGAAGGAAGGAAGGAAGGAAGGAAGGAAGGAAGGCACCTAACTGTCTCCAACCCTTCTCTTTGTTCCCTGGCCAGAAACCTCTACCAAGCCTTGGTGGGGAAAGTGGTCCCTGCACTGCTACTCCCCATTGGCATGCACTTAACTTGAGCTCTAATTGGGATGGATTTGCCTTCCCAGGCTTTCTCCCCTGGCAGGGGCTCCAGATGTCCCCGAGGTGATGGACCTAGGCTGGGGCGAGGCAGGATGGAGGCAGCATGAGGGAGGGTCTGGTTGCTTTGGGATGCGTTCGGGGGCCCTGGCAGGAGCGCTGCTGGAGCGGGCTTTGCTGGCTCGCAGCCTGCTCTCTCAGCCGGAGGCAACAGCCCAGCCACAAATGCTGAAGAGGAGATCAACGGGGGGTGGAGGAGGGATGAAAGAAAACAACCTTCAGAAGAACATGCCCTGCTTTTATTTATTTATTTATTTATTTATTTCAGTTATTGTTACTGAGGGGAAAGGTACTGAGCTGCTGAGGACTTCTAAGGAGCCTTCTGGGAAAGCCCTTCTTCAGCACTGTGTCCAGAAATGCTCTTTCTTGCTAAAAATATATCTGCATTCCTGTTTGTGTGCTCTCACATTGTGCCCATTCTGCCTCCAAAAGACTCTGCAGCCTTTATGCATGGCTGTCTTCCAAGCTGGTCTCTGGAGAGTTGTCTCTCCTCTATAACTTGCTTCTGTCCACCACATCCTCTAGCAGAAAATATGTCTGCAGCTGAAATCAAGGTTCTAGATGTGGTAACAGGAAGGAACCCCTCTGCTAAGAGTTTTCTGCACGTGTCATAGAATCAACCAGGTTGGAAGAGACCTCCAAGATCAGCCAGGCCAACCTAGCACCCAGCCCTATCCAGTCAACCAGACCATGGCACTAAGTGCCTCAGCCAGGCTTTGCTTCAACACCTCCAGGGACAGTGCCTCCACCACCTCCCTGGGCAGCCCATTCCAATGCCAATCACTCTCTCTGCCAACAGCTTCATCCTAACAGCCAGCCTAGACCTGCCCTGGCACAACTTGAGGCTGTGTCCCCTTGTTCTGTGGCTGCTTGCCTGGCAGAAGAGCCCAACCCCACCTGGCTACAGCCTCCCTTCAGGTAGTTGTAGACAGCAATGAGGTCTGCCCTGAGCCTCCTCTTCTCCAGGCTGCACACCCCCAGCTCCCTCAGCCTCTCTTCACAGGGCTGTGCTCCAGGCCCCTCACCAGCCTTGGTGCCCTTCTTTGGACACATTCCAGCAACCTCAACATCTCTCTTGAATTGAGGAGTCCAGAACTGGACAGAGTACTCAAGATATGGCCTGACCAGTGCTGAGTACAGGGGAAGAATAACCTCCCTGTCATTTTAAGAGGTTGCCTGTTTTGGGGAGTGTTGCTCTGTGTGTGTGTTATCCTCCAGCTGAGATTTGGGAGGGAGCAGAGGGCCTAAGGAGGCATCACCCTGCTGGTGAGGTGGCCTGGAGTGGTGGTTGGTAGCACGACTGCCTTAAAGATGAGTCCTCTGCCACTTCTGCTGTGTAACCTGAGATCTGATACTTCAAAATGAACTGTCAGGGTTTCATGCATTTCATCTCAACAGATGCTAGTAATGCCTAAAACCAGGAGGCTGGATGTCCAGGGTCACTGTGCCACACATGACTACCCTGTCAAGTACAAAGAGCTTAATTTCTCCTGCAGCCTTGTTATTTGCAAGTCTTTCCCATGGTCTTAATTAGAAGTTGGATAGGATTTGTGTGGAACCAGCCCTGGATGTGCTCCTTGCTTTTAAATGCCTTGTTTGCTCTTAGATGCTCTGCAAATCAGTTACTTCTCTAGGTGCTCCCAGGGCTTAGGGTATTTGGGGAGGTCTCTGCAGGTCTGGTTTATCCTCTGTGGTCTCCAAGTATGGACTCAAGCCCTGTGGAGGAAATGGTGGCTTTGTCAGTGAGGTACCTCATCCCTACAGTGCCACTGAGGCTGGTCAGCTTCCCAGTTAAACCCATAGGTGACCTTGCTGGTGGAGAAGAGGAATGGAGAAGAGAAGGATCACCAAGAGGTCAGTTCAGGGGAGGATTACAATATTAAGGGCCTGTAGTTTGCTGATGGATGAATTTGGGATGGGAAAATGCTGGTGGGCTCCCTATTTCTGCAGACAGTCCCTGAGAAGGAGAGCCCCTGTTATTTAGCCACTCCTCCTCTCAGAGGTTTAGAAAGCTCTAGTTGGGGTTTTCAGTTTGTTTCTCTTATCACTCAGCCCAGGGTTTTGGCTTGGAGCTTTCACTCAGCTCACGTGTTTAGCATGAAGCTGAAGCTGTGTATTCAGGTGAAACCCTACCCTGGAGGAGGCTTTCCAGCTCCCCTCCCTTCTTGGCCACCTGAAGGTTTGTGCTTTCAGAGGAGCGGATGTAGGAGTTTCCTCCTCATGGCCTTCAGGTAACTTGGCCACCTGTGGCCTCTGCATCAAACCCATGCCTGTTTTTGCAGCAGCAACTGCGGAACCAGGCTGACTTTGCAGGAGCACTTCCCAGCAAATCCACCCATCCAAGGAACCTCCCCTCCTGGCACCCCCCTCCCTGCAAAGCCCCAGGGGCTGTGCTTCCATGGGGATGGCTGAGCATGAATTAACCCTTCAGCTTTGCTTGTCCAGCAGGTCTGGACAGACATTTGGGTCCAGGTCCCAGACAAGTGGTGCAAAGGTGCCATGGCTGCACCCATTACCAGCTCTTCACCCCACGATCTGCGGGGTGCAAATCAGAAGGGAGATGCGACACTGGGGTTAACTTATTTTGGGAGAGGGAAGTTTTCTGCTTTGTTGTTGGATGTGGCCTCTCAGCCTCGCTGAAGGGAGCTTTTAGCATGCAAATGCACTTTGCTTCATGCTTTTTAATGTTTTACTCCTGGTAATTGCCGAGACCGGTTGTAATTTTTGGACGTGGCTGGGTTTCCAAAGGCAGCTTCCCCTTGAAAGCGGTTCTCATTGCTGGTGAGGTTTGATTTCTACCCCTTCCTTTCTTCCTTTCCCCCCTCTCTTTTTATTTTCTTTGGTCTCTCAGGTTGAAGGCAGCAAACGAGTGGCCCTGGCTAATGTTAGTGCTGGAAAAGTCCTGAGGCACAATAGCGCAAAATAACACGTGTTAACCTTTGAGTGTTGTTGTATTATATTTTGTTGTTGTGCTTCTAGTACAACTTTGCTGGGAAATAATCAACATGTTGGGCCAGAACAGATCATTGGCTGCGTCAGCCACTGGAGCAGGTCCAGCATTGCTGCACGGCTTCGGCTCTCGGTGGAGCCTCCTGCCCCTCTAGCCGCCTGGGCGCCCGTTGGATGTGACGCCTCTCCGGCACACCTCCTCATGGAGATGAGCTTTCCAGAAGTCCAGCTCTTAACCCTCAGCCTGGATTGCAACACCACAGCTCTCCCCAAACCCAGAAAGCTATCAGGTGCAAGCTGTCAAGATGTTATCATGCTTGTTGCACAACAGGCTATTCTGTGGAGGGCTTTCCTGGGGAAGCAGGCTTTGAGGTGTGCTGTCCATCTCTCTGTCAAGAATGAAGTCTCTCTGGGTAGTGTGGTGGTGTGCATAAAATACACACCAGAGGTATAAAATGCATCAACTTCCACCAAGGTGTGCATCAGAGGTATAACATACACCAGCTTCCAAGGTGTGCATCAGAGGTATAACATACACTAACTTCCAAGGTGTGCATCAGAGGTATAACATACACCAGCTTCCAAGGTGTGCATCAGAGGTATAACATAGACCAACTTCCAAGGTGTGCATCAGAGGTATAACATACACTAACTTCCAAGGTGTGCATCAGAGGTATAACATACACCAACTTCCAAGGTGTGCATCAGAGGTATAACATGCACCAGCTTCCAAGGTGTGCATCAGAGGTATAACATACACTAACTTCCAAGGTGTGCATCAGAGGTATAACATACACCAACTTCCAAGGTGTGCATCAGAGGTATAACATACACTAACTTCCAAGGTGTGCATCAGAGGTATAACATACACCAACTTCCAAGGTGTGCATCAGAGGTATAACATACACTAACTTCCAAGGTGTGCATCAGAGGTATAACATGCACCAGCTTCCAAGGTGTGCATCAGAGGTATAACATACACTAACTTCCAAGGTGTGCATCAGAGGTATAACATACACCAGCTTCCAAGGTGTGCATCAGAGGTATAACATGCACCAGCTTCCACCAAGTTGTGCATCAGAGGTATAACATGCACCAACTTCCACCAAGGTGTGCATCAGAGGTATAACGTGCACCAACTTCCACCAAGGTGTGCATCAGAGGTGTAACATGCACCAACTTCCACCAAGGTGTGCATCAGAGGTATAACATACACCAACTTCCACCAAGGTGTGCATCAGAGGTGTAACATACACCAACTTCCACCAAGGTGTGCATCAGAGGTATAACATACACCAACTTCCACCAAGGTGTGCATCAGAGGTATAACGTGCACCAACTTCCATCAAGGTGTGCATCAGAGGTGTAAAATGCACCAGTTTCCACCAAGTTGTGCATCAGAGGTATAACATGCAGCAACTTCCACCAAGTTGTGCATCAGAGGTATAAAATACATAATCTTGAGGCACTTAGTGCCATGGTCTAGTTGACTGGATAGGGCTGGGTGCTAGGTTGGACTGGCTGATCTTGGAGGTCTCTTCCAACCTGGTTGATTCTATGATCCTCCAACAAGTTGTAAGTAGATAAATGATGGCAGAAGAGAAGGTCCTATTTAACACTTGATAAAGGGAAGGGTACAACTATATTTCAGCTCAAACCTGCTGGCCATCAAAGAATCCAAGTGTGATGTGCTGTGCTGCAGAAAGCCAATCTTCCTGGCTTCCCCTGCTCTCACTTTCAGCTGTCTCCCTGAACGCTTTGGCTGATGAGCATGGAGAATCTCAGCTTTCATAAAAGCTCAAACTCTGACTCTCAGGGTTACAGAGAGAAGCATGAAAATGTGACTCTCCAAGGACCCGAAGCTTGCAAAATTCAGTAACGCTTGCGGGAAGTTTGGCTCAGCTTTGGCTTCTGGCAGTCAGGCAAGACAGACGTGGTGGTGGAGTCTGTTAGGAAGTTTGCACTTGAGTGCTGTGCAGATGGATCATCTTTCCTTAGCCTGCACAGGTTCGTGACAGGACAGGGGCTGTGCAAAGTGAGTCGGGTCAGGCAAGTGGATTCTGATGGTGCTGTGTAGGGGGGTGTGTGTGAAATGCTTCTCTGTTAATTGAAATGTGCCTTTTCCTGGGCTTTCCTCTGAGTGAGGTTTCAAGCTCTGCAGAGAGGCTGAGGGTACTCACCTCTTCCCCCAGAAGCATTTTGCAAACTGAGAGAAGATGATGGTGCCTGCCCCAAGGAGCATGCATCCAGTGGAGATCAGAAGGAGGCCCAGGGAGGCAAAGGAATATGCTCGTGGTTGCAGTGGTGCTCTGTGGGAGAACCAGGATGAGAAGCTGGATCTCTAGAGCTCCAGATGCTGAGTTCTCTGGGATACTTTACTGGCCATGAGCCACCAGATCTGTAGGTGCCTTTGCTCTCCACTGTATTCTCAATTTCCTCCTCCTTACAGTTGTTGGCTGCACCATCTTGATGCTGACCTCATTCTTGTTTAACTTGGCTTTTGCTGCTGCTGCTGCATGTTCCCAAGTGCTGGATTTTTACCTTCATGCCAGTTGGTTTGGGGGAAAGGACATAGCTTCCCTGACTTGTTTGTGTTGTGGGTCTTTCTTCCCAGTGTGCTCTCACCTTATAAAATATACCCCAGCAGATATTTTTCTGTCCATATTGTGTTAGTGAGCCAGCACTAAATAAGCTGTGATTCTCTATAAGGGCAGCTTGGGGCCAAACTTCTCTTTCCTAGCACAAGCATTTAGCTGAAGCACCCAAATGGGTGGTTTTCCTTTTTGCTGGTGGCCACTTCCAAGGTAGTGCAGTCCGGAGTGGTCTGGGATCTTCTGATGCTGCTGCTCTCTCCATTGTGGAGTGCCTGAAGCTATAAGGGATGGTAGGGGCTGATCTTCTGGCAAGGTGAAGGGTTGGAAGATTGTGACCCTGTGGGGTGCTGGTGTTTGTGTGGGGCTCCCAAAAGGATGATAATTGTCACATTGACCACAGTCCTTACCCTTTCCTGGGAAAACTGAGGCACTCCCAGCACATGTGTGCCCCACAGCCAGGCACTTTGCCTGCACAAAAGCTGATCTGAGCCCGGTTCTTTGATGCAACCTGTGACAGGAGGGGGCTGGAGGGAGAAGAATAGCTCTATCTGCTAGCCAAGCTCCTAGGAATGGTGTGCAGAGAATGAAAGGGGCAAGCTGCCATTGCAGCAGCAATCACAGGCAGCCTAAGTGCCTGCGTGGGCAGCTGGGTCATGTGGGCAGCAACTTGGACCCACAGGACATGTCCCCTTGCTCCAAGCCCTTTTGAATCTGCAGTTTCCAGCTCAGTGGAAGTGGGGGCAGAGAAAAATCTGACAGGGTTGAGCTGGCTGCAGACAAAGCAGTTAAAAAGATAAAGAGTGAAAATGTTTGGTCTCCCACCTCCTTGTCCAAATTCATGGTGAGTGTGCAGCCTGCCCCAGCCCCAGGTACCTCGAGTCCTACATGCAGGGGAAAGGAATCACAGGATCGTTTTGGTTGGAAAAGACCTGTAAGGTAAGAATCCAACCATCAAGTAGCGTCTTTCCATTGCCTCACCTGCGGGGACTGCACTCAGCTGCTGGAGCCACTCACATTTCAGACCTAACGGCTTCTGGCCACCAAGTTATGAACTGCTCATAGCTTCATAGAACGATTTGGCTTGGAAAATCATCTAGTTCCAACCCTCCCACCCAGGGACACGGCAAGTGATCACCTAAACCCATCAGCCCCTCGTTGCGGGCATCGCTCCGTGCCCGGGGAGGTGGTGGAGTCGCCGTCCCTGGAGCTGTTCAAGGCAGGATTGGACGTGGCACTTGGTGCCATGGTCTAGCCTTGAGCTCTGTGGTAAAGGGTTGGACTTGATGATCTGTGAGGTCTCTTGCAACCCTGACGATACTGTGATACAGAGCGGCTGGAGGGTCCCCGCGGCGCCCAGGTGCCTCCGCACCACCTCCAGCCCTCGCTGGGGCGTTTGAATTTGTTTCCTCTCCGCGGAGGAAACATGACTTTTCCCATTGATGGAATTCAGCCCCGACAATGCCAAGTGACACAATTTCCCCCTCCGAGCATGCCACCGCGCCGCAGCCCGGGCCCCGGTGCTGGGCAGCCCTTTCGGGAGCCATCTGCATGACAATGCAGCGGTTCTGTGCTACCATTAGCTGCCCTTTTGCTATTAGCACCTAATGAAAATGTAACCATATTTAACCCCCCACAGTCCGAGATTAGCGAGAAAGGGGCCTAAGTGGATTTCATTCTTTTGTATGGCGAGCATCAAACTCTCCATTTGGATGGCTCTGTCCCCTCTTCCCCTCTGCGGCGGGGAGAGGGAGGCAGGAAAGCTGTGTAAGGCTAACTCTATCCTCTCAGCTGTCCTCGGCACAATGGGCGAAGTATCTTTTGTGGCATTAACGGCTTTGGCTGGGGGCTGGGGGGGGGGGGGGTGGTGGGGGGGAAAGGGAGGGGGGAGCCTGGCTGGAGAACAATGTGTGA